>NC_091329.1:11851368-12073868 GCF_038502225.1 Cherax quadricarinatus | reverse complement strand
GGTTGAAAAGAGGGGGTAAAGGAGGTTTTGTGGGCGAGGGGCTTGGACTTCCAGCAAGCGTGCATGAGCGTGTTAGATAGGAGTGAATGGAGACGAATGATACTTGGGACCTGACGATCTGTTGGAGTGTGAGCAGGGTAGTATTTAGTGAAGGGATTCAGGGAAACCGGTTATTTTCATATAGTCGGACTTGAGTCCTGGAAATGGGAAGTACAATGCCTGCACTTTAAGGAGGGGTTTGGGATATTGGCAGTTTGGAGGGATATGTTGTGTATCTTTATACGTATATGCTTCTAAACTGTTGTATTCTGAGCACCTCTGCAAAAGCAGTGATAATGTGTGAGTGTGGTGAAGGTGTTGAATGATGATGAAAGTATTTTCTTTTTGGGGATTTTCTTTCTTTTTTGGGTCACCCTGCCTCGGTGGGAGACGGCCGACTTGTTGAATATATATATATATATATATATATATATATATATATATATATATATATATATATATATATATATATATATATATATATATATATAATTAACTCAGCCTATATTTTACGGAGCAGTCTGATAAACATATTTTTTTCAGAAATTTGGAATAGAATCTTAAAAAAACTCTCTCTCTCTCTCTCTCTCTCTCTCTCTCGCTCTCTCTTAACATCTCTCTCTTCCTTTAATTAAAAACAACACTATGTAATGACCAGATCATTAATTGAGAGATAAACCAGCGTTAATTAGCTAACTTGCAGCGTATTGTGTAATCATCTGGATAACGACCATAACAGCGCAGTTGTCACGTATGTGGGACGCTAGAACAACCCAGGAGCAGTGAGCCAGGCACTAGTAAGATCCAGGCACGCCAACCAGAGGGAAGGAATGGAACACTGGAGGAAGAGTAGTGACAGAATGGAACACAAGAACGAGAAAGGACAAAATGGTACAAACAAAATGAATGGAATGAAACAAGAGGAACAAAGTGAGATGAGTGAGACTTGGGCGCTAATGACGACATTTTTTGGTGTCTCCTGGACCGTACTTGACACTGATCCAGGACCCGCCGTAGTATCTTCATAAATCTCTTTCAAGGGTCGGCTGTTTGAAAAGGTGTTTCCCAAACTGTGACTTTTATTCTACCCCAAAAAATGTATGCATTATCTTAGAGATACCTATAAAGTTATCTCTAACAACGTGCGGGTGTAACAGCAGTTGAGGTACGTGTGACAGTTGCTGAGGTTTGATATGACAGCTGTTGAGGTTGATGTGACAGTTGTTGAGGTTGGTTTTGACAGAAGATGAGGTTGTTGTGACAGCTGCTGCTGAGGTGTCAGGGTAAATACAATCATCACAGTGTCTTACATGGTAGCTAGAAAGAGGGATTTCCACCGTGGAATGTGAATTATTATCCTTGCACGGGATTATTTCCTCCGGTCAGATCGATAATTAACAGTTGGGTGTGACGCGGCATAACGAGACTGCCCAGCGTGACGACCAGTAACGTTTTTACAAGCCATAAAAATCCGCCACATAATTCACAAGAAGATGGCTCTTTATTACAGGACAGAAGGTCATATCTCTCTTGCCTTCATGACCCTGTTGCCCCTGTCCGTGTCCTTGTTCTGGCTTTGTCCTCTCTTTGTCCTGTCCTGTTATGTCTGTATCCATGATCGTCATAGCCTTGACCTGTTCCCCCAGAAACAAAAGTTAGTTGGGCCGGAAAGGCAGTGGTTATCCTGGTACAAAGACGCCAAGGTGGGGAAGGTTTTGGGTTTTAAACTAACGGAAAACAATAACCCATGCCCTCTGCTACCCCTTGTTCAGTGCCAAATCGACGCACAGTGCCACAGTGTCCTAGTCTAGTCCAATCACCCACTGAGGTCAGCATTTAGGGCTGCGTTTCAGCCTTGTCGCCGTTTACAGCAGTGTTTAGAGTTGAGTCCTGTCCTGTCTTGCGCCACTATCTTTACTGATCTCAGCATTTATGGAGTAGAGTCTAACCTAATTAACAGCTGATGTCAGCACTAGGATGGAGTTGTGCTTATCATTGTTAAAGTCAGCGTTTAGGGTTTTAAGACCTGCTCAGTCACTGCTATTGTCGTCTTTTAAGGGATGGGACCTTCTTCCTAAGTGTTTAAGGGTTGAATTCTTCTTCCTCACTGTTTAAGGTAGAGTCCCGCTCCCTCACTGCTAGCATCAGGTCCAGGTCTCAGACCAGGAGGTCTCTTTAATATCTGCTGGTCAGGCGAGGGGGGGAAAAAATGTAACCCAGACCAATATAACCTGGGTCTGACACCGAGCTATTTATGACCATTGATCTGTGGGTTTTGTGCACACCCAATTGTGTTTGCGGTGGCTCGAGGCTTACGTACAGGCGCTACCTATTAAACTGTTTCAGTTGCTCCTGTTATAGGTGATTTTGAAGCTTGGTATGGAATTTGACCTCACCACTTCCTTATCTAGCTTGTTCCACTTTTCAGCGATCTTAATACCTAAGAATATCGTAACCTTCCGACAGGTTACATGATTTTTTTTTAGTTTTCCTCTATGTATTCTCGTCCCTGGATCTAGAATTTCAAATGTATTGAATTCCCTTCACTTCCCAGACCAGACTGTTTGCATATCTCTGAGCCTTTCCATTCATCTAAACTAGCTTCATCTAGTGGAAAATTAATGTTGGTGCAACACTGATCATAGCTGGTCCGTCATGTAAGCCGGCGATCCTTAGGATCGCCGGCTTAGCAGACACTGGCTGAGTTCGTCTCCACAGATATGGTTAGTGTGAGGTGCACTCAAAGTCGTTGAAGAATCTCCTTACCTACTCTACCCCCTCTCCGGTATTCCCTCACTTTCCCAGTTTACATTACCATGTATTTATTCCGAGCAGTTATATCTTCAACCATTCTTGTAGTCAGCCTAAGTGTATTTGGAGTCTTTTTCCATCTTCTCGTTAACAGTAAATTCTTTGCAGAGACATGTTAGATGATTTATGCCAATCAGAAAAGTTGTATCCATAGTCATGATCTTTAGGACACTCAGGTTTTCTTTCCTTCGTTTATCCTGATGCTTCTCTCTTACAGTTAATATGTATTCCGTCATTTAAGTACTCTGCAACCCACTGGAACACTGTTCCTGTTACTGCTACCTGTATTTTTTTTTAGTTTATGCATCAGTCTATGTGTAAAAACTGTCAAATACTTTCTTATAATCAAGATAAATGCAGCAAGTCCCTCTCTGTCTCTACTGCAAATGGAAATTACAGTGGCATTTCTTTTTCTATCACATATAAAATAATATCTAAAAACTCTAGATTTCTTTAACTTTAATTACTGCTTGTAACTGTTCCATCATCTCTGTATTTATTCTTCTTCCTTTTCTCTTTTCACACTCCTCTTATGGTCTAGTTCTTCATTTAATCCAGACATTATAAGAACTCAGTTTCTTCTTCCCTGATCTCTCACAGACACTTGTTGTGTATCTTTCATCACCTCTGCTGATGAAAGATACTTGCTATCCTCCCTTCAGTTTCTCTGTTTTCTGGTTTCTTATCCCAGGTGTACCTACGTCTTCCTTCCTACCTCTGCCTCAGGAAGTTATAATCATAAACTGGTTACTGGTGTATGTCCAATGCTCATCTTTTCTTGTTTATAGGTAAATGTTAGAGTGCAGCTCCGTGAGTAAGTAAAGGATTCAGGAAGGAAGTTTACTACATAAGTGACGTAGAAATTATCTAACAACTGACAAACTACACTTACACTTGACCTCACAAGCTGATAATACAATTACCACAACTACATACCGCAGTCACAACAAACACAATACTCAACTTCTGAAAAAAGTTGCTACTACATAAATAACTCTTACACTAACTATCAAAGAAAATTTCGAAACATTTAAACTTATAATATCATGAATTAAAAAACAGTGTTAAAAATTGCGAGAATGTACAAGCGAGTGGGATTGTAAGGGAGGTTGCAGGCGTGAATGAGTGCGTGAGGCTGCAACATGCAACGTTCAGCATGCAAATAGTCTGGTCCATTGTGTGGTTCATGCAAGAGAGAGACAAAACAGGAGGAAATATTGTTGATTTCTTTACACAAACGTGATGAGGATAGTCCTTGTGTGTGTGTGTATATATATGTGTAAGTGTGTGTGTGTGTGTGTGTGTGTGTGTGTGTGTGTGTGTGTGTGTGTGTGTGTGTGTGTGTGTGTGTGTGTGTGTGTGTGTGTGTGTGTGTGTGTGTGTGTGTGTGTGTGTGTGTGTGTGTGTGTGTGTGTGTGTGTGTGTGTGTGTGTGTATGTGTGTGTGTACTCATCTAATTGTGAGTGGAGGGGTCGAGTTGCAGCTCCTGGCTATGTATATATTTGTGTGTATTTGTGTGTGTGTGTGTGTGTGTGTTTGTGTGTGTCTGTGTCTGTGTCTGTGTGTGTACTCACCTATTTGTGGTTGCAGGGGTTGAATCATATCTCTTGGCCCCGCCTCTTCACTGGTCACTACTATACTCAATCTCTCGCTGCTCCATGAGCTTTATCGTATCTCTTCTTAAAGCTATGTATGATACCTGCCTCCACTATATCACTCTCCAGATTGTTCCACATCCTGACGACTCTTATAACTGAAGAAATATTTCCTAACATCCCCCTGACTCATCTGAGTCTTCAACTTCCAGTTATGACCCCTTTGTTGCTGTGTCCTATCTCTGAAACATCCTGTCCTTGTCCACCTCGTCAATTCCTCTCAGTATTTTATATATCGTTATCATGCCCTCCCTACCCCTCCTGCCCTTCAGTGTCGAAAGGTTAATTTCCTTTAACCAAGCCCATGATGACACTCTTCAGGTCACTTGTTCTATCTAGGCTGGAATATTGCTGCACACTAACAGCACCTTTCAAGGCAGGTGAAATTGCCGACCAAGAAAATGTACAGAGAACTTTCACGGCGCGCATAACGGAGATAAAACACCTCAATTATTGGGAGCGCTTGAGGTTCCTAAACCTGTATTCCCTGGAACGCAGGAGGGAGAGATACATGATTATATACACCTGGAAAATCCTAGAGGGACTAGTACCGAACTTGCACACGAAAATCACTCACTACGAAAGCAAAAGACTTGGCAGACGATGCACCATCCCCCCAATGAAAAGCAGGGGTGTCACTAGCACGTTAAGAGACCATACAATAAGTGTCAGGGGCCCGAGACTGTTCAACTGCCTCCCAGCACACATAAGGGGGATTACCAACAGACCCCTGGCAGTCTTCAAGCTGGCACTGGACAAGCACCTAAAGTCAGTTCCGGATCAGCCGGGCTGTGGCTCGTACGTTGGTTTGCGTGCAGCCAGCAGCAACAGCCTGGTTGATCAGGCTCTGATCCACCAGGAGGCCTGGTCACAGACCGGGCCGCGGGGGCGTTGACCCCCGGAATTCTCTCCAGGTAAACTCCAGGTCTCCTTGTAGGACATATCTCTAAGCTCTGGGACTAGTCTTGTTGCAAACCTCTGCACTTTCTCTAATTTTTTGACGTACTTGACCAGGTGTGGGTTCCATACTGGTGCTGTATACTCCAGTATAGGCCTGACATATACGGTGTAGAGAGTCTTGAACGATTCCGTAGGTTTGCCAGAAGCCCATATGCTAAAGCAGTTATGTGGTTGATGTGCGCCTCCGGAGATGTGCTTGGTAATATACTCACCCTAAGATCTTTTCCCTTGAGTGAGACTTGTAGTCTTTGGCCCCCTAGCCCGTAATCTGTTTGTGGTCTTCTTTGACCTTCCCCAGTCTTCATGACTTTGCACTTGGTGGGGTTAAACTCCAGGAACGAGTTGTTAGGTCAGGCTTGCAGGCTGCAGCCTGTTCAGATCCCTTTGTAGCACTACCTGATCCAAATCTAATTGAATTCTCCGCATTGGCTTCATATCGTCTACAAACAGGGACACCTCTGAATCAATCCCTTCCGTCATGTCATTCATATATACCAGAAACCGCGCCGGCCCTGGAACTGACCCTTGTGGAATCCCGCTCGTCACATCGTCACATAATGCTAATGCTAATAATACTTTTACTACTACTACTACTAATAATAATAATAATAATCATACTACTACTACTACTACTACTACTACTACTACTACTACTACTACTAATAATAATAATAATAATAATAATAATAATAATTATTATTAGTATAATAATAATAATAATAATGAAATAATATTAATAATACAAATTGTTATCCAAAAAGTCAATGTCACTCACATAAATTTCCCTTAAAATAAACGATCAGTCATTGGACAGTGAGACGAACTGGTCGTTAGTCCGTCACTCTACAGTCTTTATAGCTGAAGATGGCTGTTGACTGGACCAGCTGTCAGTGGGAGGACAGTGGACCAGCTGTCAGTGTGAGGACAGTGGACCAGCTGTCAGTGGGAGGACAGTGGACCAGCTGTCAGTGGGAGGACAGTGGACCACCTGTCAGTGGGAGGACAGTGGACCAGCTGTCAGTGGGAGGACAGTGGACCAGCTGTCAGTGGGAGGAGAGTGGACCAACTGTCAGTGGGAGGACAGTGGACCAGCTGTCAGTGTGAGGACAGTGGACCAGCTGTCAGTGGGAGGACAGTGGACCAGTTGTCAGTGGGAGGATAGTGGACCAGCTGTCAGTGGGAGGACAGTGGACCAGTTGTCAGTGGGAGGACAGTGGACCAGCTGTCAGTGGGAGGACAGTGGACCAGCTGTCAGTGTGAGGAGAGTGGACCAACTGTCAGTGGGAGGACAGTGGACCAGCTGTCAGTGGGAGGACAGTGGACCAGCTGTCAGTGGGAGGACAGTGGACCAGCTGTCAGTGTGAGGACAGTGGACCAGCTGTCAGTGGGAGGACAGTGGACCAGTTGTCAGTGGGAGGACAGTGGACCAGCTGTCAGTGGGAGGACAGTGGACCAGCTGTCAGTGGGAGGACAGTGGACCAGCTGTCAGTGGGAGGACAGTGGACCAGTTGTCAGTGTGAGGACAGTGGACCAGCTGTCAGTGGGAGGACAGTGGACCAGTTGTCAGTGTGAGGACAGTGGACCAGCTGTCAGTGGGAGGACATTGGACCAGTTGTCAGTGGGAGGACAGTGGACCAGCTGTCAGTGGGAGGACAGTGGACTAGCTGTCAGTGTGAGGAGAGTGGACCAGCTGTCAGTGGGAGGACAGTGGACCAGCTGTCAGTGGGAGGACAGTGGACCAGCTGTCAGTGGGAGGACAGTGGACCAGCTGTCAGTGGGAGGACAGTGGACCAGTTGTCAGTGGGAGGACAGTGGACCAGTTGTCAGTGGGAGGACAGTGGACCAGCTGTCAGTGGGAGGACAGTGGACCAGCTGTCAGTGTGAGGATAGTGGACCAACTGTCAGTGGGAGGACAGTGGACCAGCTGTCAGTGGGAGGACAGTGGACCAGCTGTCAGTGGGAGGACAGTGGACCAGCTGTCAGTGGGAGGACAGTGGACCAGCTGTCAGTGGGAGGACAGTGGACCAGCTGTCAGTGTGAGGACAGTGGACCAGCTGTCAGTGGGAGGACAGTGGACCAGTTGTCAGTGTGAGGACAGTGGACCAGCTGTCAGTGTGAGGAGAGTGGACCAACTGTCAGTGGGAGGACAGTGGACCAGCTGTCAGTGGGAGGACAGTGGACCAGCTGTCAGTGGGAGGACAGTGGACCAGCTGTCAGTGTGAGAAGAGTGGACCAACTGTCAGTGGGAGGACAGTGGACCAGCTGTCAGTGGGAGGACAGTGGACCAGCTGTCAGTGTGAGGACAGTGGACCAGCTGTCAGTGGGAGGACAGTGGACCAGCTGTCAGTGGGAGGACCGTGGACCAGCTGTCAGTGTGAGGACAGTGGACCAGCTGTCAGTGGGAGGACAGTGGACCAGCTGTCAGTGGGAGGACAGTGGACCAGCTGTCAGTGTGAGGACAGTGGACCAGCTGTCAGTGGGAGGACAGTGGACCAGTTGTCAGTGGGAGGACAGTGGACCAGCTGTCAGTGTGAGGACAGTGGACCAGCTGTCAGTGGGAATATACACACACACATACACCTAGAGAGAGAGAGAGAGAGAGAGAGAGAGAGAGAGAGAGAGAGAGAGAGAGAGAGAGAGAGAGAGAGAGAGAGAGAGAGAGAGAGAGAGAGAGTTTTTACATTCGGTAGAAAATTTCTGAACGGATGATGCAAGAGACATGTTTCCACTCTCTTTACTCAGTAAAATACAAAAAATAACCAGAAAAGTAGATTTTTTATCCAAAAGATAAGAGTGCATCAGTAAGGGCGTTACTGAGTGCTTTAGCGAGCATGTTGGTGCGTTGGTGAGTGTTAGTGAGTGTGTGTAGGTGCGTTGGTGAAAGTGTTAGTGTGTGTTGGTGCGCTGGTGAGTGTTAGTGAGGGTGTGTAGGTGCGCTGGTGAGTGTTAGTGAGTGTGTGTTGGTGCGCTGGTGAGTGTTAGTGAGTGTGTGTTGGTGCGCTGGTGAGTGTTAGTGTGTGTAGGCGCGCTGGTGAGAGTTAGTGAGTGTGTGTAGGTGCGCTGGTGAGTGTTAGTGAGTGTGTGTAGGTGCGCTGGTGAGTGTTAGTGAGTGTGTGTAGGTGCGCTGGTGAGTGTTAGTGAGTGTGTGTAGGTGCGCTGGTGAGTGTTAGTGAGTGTGTGTAGGTGCGCTGGTGAGTGTTAGTGAGTGTGTGTAGGTGCGCTGGTGAGTGAACAGCTGTATGGATGTGGTGGAGGTGTTCAGTGGAGGTTACTTTCCCACTATGTACAGGGATTGAGAGACAATGAGGTAGTGTCCGTGTTGTGTTGAGGTCACAACTGTGAGGTTCCCAGAGGCAAGAGGTAGCGTTGAGGCCACAACTGTGAGGTTCCCAAAGGTATGAGGTAGTGTTGAGGCCACAACCGTGAGGTTCCCAGAGGTAAGAGATAGTGTTGAGGCCACAACCGTGAGGTTCCAAGAGGTAAGAGAGAGATAGTGTTGAGGCCACAACCGTGAGGTTCCAAGAGGTAAGAGATAGTGTTGAGGCCACAACCGTGAGGTTCCAAGAGGTAAGAGGTAGTGTTGAGGCCACAACCGTGAGGTTCCCAGAAGGAAGAGAATGGTTGGTTGTCACAGTAACCTCTAACAAAGAGGCTTTAGATAAAAAAGGCCAGTACGAGAAATTTACCCATAAGTTCTGAGATGATTTGTTTAGAGTTTCATGAGTTACTGTCCATGTAACGTGAGGTATTGTCCATTTATATATACATATATATATATATATATATATATATATATATATATATATATATATATATATATATATATATATATATATATATATATATATATAACTGGTCAATTAGCAAGAACTCATTAAAATATAGTGCTTTCTAAATATTCTCTTATACATTTGAAGATATATTTTTTCATTTATGTTAATGCAAAAATTAATAACTTTGTACTAAAAGAAACTCTTGCGGTTCAGTGTTTCTTTTGATTATAATAATAATTGTACCAAAAGAACCTTAGTAAACTTACCTAACCTTATCATAACAAGCGCAATTTAAATTAGCCTAATCCAGCTAACTATATTTTAAATAAGTTTACAATAACTTAATAATAAACAAGCACAATGAAATATAGTTTTTCATTAGGTTCAGAATGATTTTTTGCGAAATTAATGCATACATAAATTTTCGCCTGCCTTATTCGGCAAGAAGAGCGTTGTTATTTAAGCAGGTTTTACCTATTTGGCACGACACACACACACACACACATATATATATATATATATATATATATATATATATATATATATATATATATATATATATATATATATATATATATATATGATGGCAGCCAGAAGCGTCCAGATGGTATCACCCTTCAAGCCTGGACAGATGGGAAGCAGGTGGTGTGGGACTATACATGTGCATCTACCTTGGCTGATACCTATCTCCAATACACCAGGGAGGAAGGAGGGGCAGCTGCCAGCTTCAGGGAGTCCCAAAAGTCTAGAAAATATGGAGAACTTGCCCATCATTATATGTTTGTTCCCATAGGCTCAGAGACCCTTGGCTCATGGGGAAAGAGTGCATCTAAATTCCTTAAGGAGCTGGGAAAAAGACTCATCAGGGTAACTAGGGATCCCAGGGCAGCTAGTTTTCTGTTCCAGCGGCTCAGTGCGGCTGTTCAAAGGGGTAATGCCTGCTGTATTTTGGGCACACGCCCCAGCTCTGAGGAGCTGGATGAGATTTTCGCCTTATAATCGGTGATACACACGTAACAACATGTACCGTATATGCCACCTTTATATCAATAATGTATCTCTTAAATCTTCTGTACCATATTATGTAATAAAATATTCCTATTAGTAAAAAAAAATAAATATGAAAAGATGGGGTGGTAGGGGAAGTGGAATATTCAAACGGCTTCAGGAAGAAATCCAAATATTTTTCCTTGAAGCCTTTTTATCCACTTCTCCGAGGCTATGGGTCCCACAATTTACACCAGAGGTGGACCCCATTATATATATACATATAAATATTTATTAATAGTATGGGAAAACGTGAAGAGGTAGAGCGTTTAAAAGCAGCTGAGAAGCCTGACAGTCAGGTCTTACCCATCAATCAGGAATGACATGTCAATCACGTATGTGTGTGACCTTATTTGACCCGGTCACCTCTGCCACTGGAGTCCATCAATAAGCTCGTGGGAAGAAAAAAAAAACCTTGGAGGAGATTTTTCTCAGAATTTATGAGGAAAGTGAAGTTAGAAAGTTTGTAGTGTCAGTATTGACTTGCTGAGGTCTCTTAGACCAACTTGATTAGTTTGTTTGAAACTTATGTGTTCATATATGTGCTCCTATTTTAGAGTAATGATGCCTTCTAGAGATAGAAGAGAGAGTGAGAGAGAGAGAGTGAGAGAGAGAGAGTGAGAGAGTGAGAGAGAGAGAGAGGGAGAGAGAGACAGAGAAAGAGAAAGAGAGAGAAAGAGAGAAAGAGAGAAAGAGAGAGAGAGAGAGAGAGAGAGAGAGAGAGAGAGAGAGAGAGAGAGAGAGAGAGAGAGAGAGAGATAATAAACATGCTTTCTAATTTTTATATTTTATTCCTACGGGCTGATTTGGCCAGATTGATGTGATGTCATACCTTTCACATCTCCCTCTCTCTTTCTCTCTCTCTCTCTCTCTCTCTCTCTCTCTCTCTCTCTCTCTCTCTCTCTCTCTCTCTCTCTCTCTCTCTCTCTCTCTCTCTCTCTCTCTCTCTCTCTCTATGTCTTCCTACGAAACCTTAGCTCTCTGCCCAAAATACTTCTCCGTAAGTGAAGTTGTTGGAGCATCATATTGGCTGTCTGGTAGCAGCATCCTGGCTATCTCATCTATATCCATCTTTCCACCCATCTCTGTCTCACATTATTATTTTTCCTTCTTCATGCCCTCCCTTCTCTTCCAACCATATACCTTCCTTTAAATTTTTCTCTCTTCCTTCTCCAGTTCTCTCACTTGCTCCCAGCAGTGATGTCTGACAAGCGCCTTGTATAACGCCAGTGTTGTTTTTCTGTGTTCAGAGGTCATGTTGTGGTGCTACATGAGCCTGGGGGAAAAGCTAGTAGGAACAGCCTGCTTGACTAAGCATTCTGGTTTCAAACTGAGCTGCAAGGGAAAACGATCCCCTCGATGGTGGTCACAGGTATATGTCACAGGTATGTATAGCAGGTATATGTCACAGGTATGTATCGCAGGTATATGTCACAGGTATGTGTCACAGCCCACATGTATATTTCACAGGTATGTATCACAAGTATGTCACAGGAATGTGTCACATGTGAATGTCATATGTGTATGTCACATGGATATATATGTCACATGTGTATATATGTCGCATGTGTATGTCACAAACAAACACAAAAATATATATATATATATATATATATATATATATATATATATATATATATATATTATTTATTATCACACTGGCCGATTCCCACCAAGGCAGGGTGGCCCGAGAAAGAAAAACTTTCACCATCATTCACTCCATCACTGTCTTGCCAGAAGGGTGCTTTACACTACAGTTTTTAAACTGCAACATTAACACTCCTCCTTCAGAGTGCAGGCACTGCACTTCCCATCTCCAGGACTCAAGTCCGGCCTGCCGGTTTCCCTGAACCCCTTCATAAATGTTACTTTGCTCACACTCCAACAACACGTCAAGTATTAAAAACCATTTGTCTCCATTCACTCCTATCAAACACGCTCACGCATGCCTGCTGGAAGTCCAAGCCCCTCGCACACAAAACCTTCTTTACCCCCTCTCTCCAACCTTTCCTAGGCCGACCCCTACCCCGCCTTCCTTCCACTACAGACTGATACACTCTTGAAGTCATTCTGTTTCACTCCATTCTCTCTACATGTCCGAACCACCTCAACAACCTTTCCTCAGCTCTCTGGACAACAGTTTTGGTAATCCCGCACCTCCTCCTAACTTCCAAACTACGAATTCTCTGCATTATATTCACACCACACATTGCCCTCAGATATGACATCTCCACTGCCTCCAGCCTTCTCCTCGCTGCAACATTCATCACCCATGCTTCACACCCATATAAGAGCGTTGGTAAAACTATACTCTCATACATTCCCCTCTTTGCCTCCAAGGACAAAGTTCTTTGCCTCCACAGACTCCTAAGTGCACCACTCACTCTTTTCCCCTCATCAATTCTATGATTCACCTCATCTTTCATAGACCCATCCGCTGACACGTCCACTCCCAAATATCTGAATACATTTACCTCCTCCATACTCTCTCCCTCCAATCTGATATTCAATCTTTCATCACCTAATATTTTTGTTATCCTCATAACCTTACTCTTTCCTGTATTCACCTTTAATTTTCTTCTTTTGCACACCCTACCAAATTCATCCACCAATCTCTGCAACTTCTCTTCAGAATCTCCCAAGAGCACAGTGTCATCAGCAAAGAGCAGCTGTGACAACTCCCACTTTGTGTGTGATTCTTTATCTTTTAACTCCACGCCTCTTGCCAAGACCCTCGCATTTACTTCTCTTACAACCCCATCTATAAATATATTAAACAACCACGGTGACATCACACATCCTTGTCTAAGGCCTACTTTTACTGGGAAATAATTTCCCTCTTTCCTACATACTCTAACTTGAGCCTCAATATCCTCGTAAAAACTCTTCACTGCTTTCAGTAACCTACCTCCTACACCATACACTTGCAACATCTGCCACATTGCCCCCTATCCACCCTGTCATACGCCTTTTCCAAATCCATAAATGCCACAAAGACCTCTTTAGCCTTATCTAAATACTGTTCACTTATATGTTTCACTGTAAACACTTGGTCCACACACCCCCTACCTTTCCTAAAGCCTCCTTGTTCATCTGCTATCCTATTCTCCGTCTTACTCTTAATTCTTTCAATAATAACTCTACCATACACTTTACCAGGTATACTCAGCAGACTTATCCCCTATAATTTTTGCACTCTCTTTTATCCCCTTTGCCTTTATACAAAGGAACTATGCATGCTCTCTGCCAATCCCTAGGTACCTTACCCTCTTCCATACATTTATTAAATAATTGCACCAACCACTCCAAAACTATATCCCCACCTGCTTTTAACATTTCTATCTTTATCCCATCAATCCCGGCTGCCTTACCCCCTTTCATTTTACCTACTGCCTCACGAACTTCCCCCACACTCACAACTGGCTCTTCCTCACTCCTACAAGATGTTATTCCTCCTTGTCCTATACACGAAATCACAGCTTCCCTATCTTCATCAACATTTAACAATTCTCAAAATATTCCCTCCATCTTCCCAATACCTCTAACTCTCCATTTAATAACTCTCCTCTCCTATTTTATATATATATATATATATATATATATATATATATATATATATATATATATATATATATATATATATAAATCTTCAAACAGCTCCAGGGAGAACCTTGAGTTTTCTCTGAGGTACGTTTATTGTCTTCTCTGAGGATGAGGGTCCCCATTCCAGCTATAGGGGTGGTACTTCCCTATATTTAATATATATATATATATATATATATATATATATATATATATATATATATATATATATATATATAAATAAAAGAAAAGAATAAACTTGCTTCAGGGAAAACTCAAGGTTCTCCCTGAAGCTGCTTGAGAATTTTCTCATACCACCCCCTATATTTTATATATATATTATTTAAAGACAAAATACATTGACAAAACATTCACAAAAATACGATAGAAAGTAAAACAACATAGGTAACTCAGAGCCACATCTCGAATACTTCGTCCAGCTCCCCAGTGGTGGGCCACGTGCCCAGAATGCTGCAGGCATTTCCTCTCTGGATCGTAACACTGAGTCTCTGAAAGAGGAAGCTGGTCGCCCTGTGGTCCTTGGTTTCTATGATGAGCTTTTCACCCAGCTCTATTAGGAACTTTAGAACACTGTTGCCCCATGCTCCAAGGGGTCTCCGACCCTATTGGGATGAAGTTATAGCAAGGGGAAGGTCTTCATATTTGCGGATCTTCTGGGTCTCCCTGTGGCTGGCAGCTCCACCCCCTTCCACTACGGAGTATGGCAAGTAGGTGTCTGCCAATGTGGCGGCACATGTGTAGTCCCAGGCAATCTGCTTTCCATCCTTCCAAGGTAGCATAGTGGCTCCATCAGGACGCTTTTGACTTCCGTCAGACCTCTGCACTTGGGGTTCCCGTTGAGCTGGGCAATGGGCTGTGGCGAGGCTTCTCTTAATGATGTCATTGACCTCCTCATGCCTGGCATACTTCCCTTCTGCTGTGTGACACACTAGACCATGAAGTCCGAATTGATCAGCTGTCGCCCTGCCGCAAATACACCTATGTTTGGTGAGGATGGGGGCGGCTAGGCGAAGAGCAACACCAATCCGAATGGCCTGTGGGTCTAGTCGAGTGCCCAAGGAGGAATTGGGAACAGCTAACAGGAAATCTCCTGAGTGTGGTGCCTTCACTGCCAGGAGACGAGCTTTGTCCTTTCCTGAGGCATTGGAGAGCGTTGTGTTGGCGACTTTTTCCATGATCGGTTTGTCCCAGTGGGACTGTTTGTGACTGTCACATGTGTATGTTACATGTGTATGTCACAGGTATATAATATTTGTAGTTACGAACGGTTTGGTAATTTTAAGGGAAAAAAATGACAAAACCACTTATTAAAAAATAATAACATTTATATATGCATGTGAGGAAAAAGTTCAACAGACAGGAGTAGCGAGGGAGTATATGGTGAAGATAGTTTGATTACCGGTCTGCTTGTTAAGGTAGGGTCAGTCTAGCTCTCGCTATCCCCCCATTTTTCTCCATCCCGAAAGGTGACGTGTGGGGCTCCGACCAAATGGTAATCACTTGACTCACAGCTCCCAACACGCCTGACACTACACTGAAGTACACTTTCCACGTCTCCGGCCACTGAGTAAAATTGTCTGAGTCCCTCTTAAGGACGCTCTGGCAAGCTTCCCCTGATGCTGCTTACTTAATTTTGCGTTGTCAGCGAAATTTATCATTTGTTAATGCTAATCCGCCTTTTAAAGATGATTTACATAAATTATCTTAGTTATTTAGTCAGAGACAAATCGTGAAGAATTGTACCTGGGATATTTAGTTTTTCAGACAGAGTATTACCCAGAGTAATATTACTGTGTGAACCCGTGGATTCAGATTCCACATGTTTCCTAAACAATGATAATCTATTCGCTGCTTGATTAGGTTTAAACTTTGTTGCTTATACGAGGGTCATTAAAGATGATTTTCACTAATACACCACCAGTTATGTATGGTTTAATTCCTCCCTCCCCCCCCCTCAAAAAAAATTAAGTAAGCTTTCTGTACAGATGCACTGAGATACACAATTTTCGGAGTTTAAACACTGAGGTAAGTCCTTCGGTATTATTGCCCAGCTTCTCTGAGATAACATATATCGAGGGACATACATCCATCAGAGTATATTGAACGCTTCATTATTTAATGTAACAGTTATTAATGCGGTACTTTATAGAGCGAGGCCTTTCTGGAAGTCACCACATGTTACATGCTACATGGTACGTGCTACATGCTACACGGTACGTGATACATGATATATGGTACGTGATGCATGTTACATGGATGACCCACACTATTGCAGCCCACACCATTAGAACAAAAAATTCTGCAAGACACCATTGCAACACACACCATTGCAAGACACCATTGCAAGACACCATTGCAAGACACCATTGGAAATAAATTTCAGGAATATACCATTATTTACCCTAGGTAATAAAGAAAATGTAAATTGGGAAATATTTTTATATATATTTCTTCAATTTGGATTGTTTGATCCCAGATATCTGTTTAAATTTAATGGGAGTGATAGAGAGAGAGAAAGAGAGAGAGAGAGAGAGAGAGAGAGAGAGAGAGAGAGAGAGAGAGAGAGAGAGAGAGAGAGAGAGAGAGAGAGAGAGAGAGAGAGAGAGAGAGAGAGAGAGAGAGATTAACAAACAATTGCCCAGTTTACGTATTAATAGCATATATAACAATGGAATATTTCTTATGTCTAATTAAAGTGAGTTTTTAATTCATTAATTTCGCGTTGGAGCCAGTTGAATATACTATTTCAGAAAAGAAATATATCGGAAAACATTGCATTTCTTGATTATGTTTTCTGGAAAGTATTGAAGAAACTCATAGTTTTCAAGGTTATTGCAATTTTTGTCTCTGCTTCGCTGCCTCTGGTGTGTGTGTACTCACCTAATTGTACTCACCTAATTGTGATTGCAGGGGTCGAGACTCAGCTCCTGGCCCCGCCTCTTCACTTTTTGTGGTTACAGGGGTCATGTCACAACTCCTGGCCTCTCCATAGTGTGTGTGTGTTTTTTTTTCGTTTTCCAAACAGACTTGTGTACTACTTTTCCCTCCCACTTCTTCCTTCTATATAAAATATATTGATGGCATCATTCCAGAAGAGTCTCCTTCACACACACTCCATCTAGTTCATAGAGAATAATGAGTCACACTTTAGAACTCAAATATTTCATCTTTATCATTTTGAGACAGTGAGAAAGGGAGGGAGGCAGGGAGACATGTAGATGGATGGTTGAAGGCAGGGTGATAAACAGGTAGAATGAGGAAGGGCGAAAGAGTGATGGACTGGAAAAGAAGGCAGGCTTAAGGAAGGAGGGTTGTGAAGGGAGGCAGATAGGGAGAGAGGGAGGGAGGTACGGAAGGAACAATTGATTGATGGTACAGGAATGGAGGAAGGGAAGAAGGGAGAAAGGGAGGGGGGAGGCTACAGGTGAGAGAGAGAGAGAGAGAGAGAGAGAGAGAGAGAGAGAGAGAGAGAGAGAGAGAGAGAGAGAGAGAGAGAGAGAGAGAGAGAGAGAGAGAGAGAGAGGCTCATTCTATTCTACTTCATCCTCTCTGAATGCTCAGAGCATCTCAACAACTCCTCCCTCAACTCTCGAAATTTCACCATTGGTAACCCCCCACATCGTCTTCTAATTTCTACTTTTCGAATTCTGTACATAATTTATACACAGCACATTGCTCTCAGACATGACTTCTCCGCTGCCTCCAGCCTACTTCTCCTTTCTGCAGTAAGTGGTCGTACCAAATACTCTGGTAGAAACCCCTTTTTTGTTTCCATGAATAAATATCTTTCTTTCCGACCCCTATTACCATGTTCCTGTTCAGAGGTCTGAATACACTCCTGAATACAGGCCTGGTGGCCTGGTGGCTAAAGCTCCCGCTTCACACACGGAGGGCCCGGGTTCGATTCCCGGCGGGTGGAAACATTTCGACACGTTTCCTTACACCTGTTGTCCTGTTCACCTAGCAGTAAATAGGTACCTGGGTGTTAGTCGACTGGTGTGGGTCGCATCCTGGGGGACAAGATTAAGGACCCCAATGGAAATAAGTTAGACAGTCCTCGATGACGCACTGACTTTCTTGGGTTATCCTGGGTGGCTAACCCTCCGGGGTTAAAAATCCGAACGAAATCTTATCTATCTTATCTTATCTTTATGACACAATTGTCCTGAAATATTTAAGTTATACCTTAATTAAAGAGATATCCTAGACTTCATCTTACAAAACAAAGTAAATGTGATACTAATTATGGATAAGATAGATTATAATGGTTAAAATGAACATGTTATTAAAAGACGGAGGTACTTACGTGCCCCTTAAATACTGTTGTCTCCCTTATTTAAGCTACCTCTGTATCCTCCTGAAGAACCCTGCTGAACGGGCGAAACGTTTTGGCAGTAAAAATACTCAACTGCTGCACCTGTGTCTTACCCATCTAGTGTACTGCAGTAAACTATTTTATGACAATCTAATAGAGTATACTGGATCTGAACGAGTAAATGGTGGAGGCAAGATACATACACAGCTTCGAGAGTAGACATGATAAGGTCCCAATACTAGAAGCGACTGGTGCAGCGTAGCAAGGAGCCGAGACTCGACCCACGTAAACACAAACAGGTGAGTACCACTACTTAGACACGAACACAGTTGAGGGTCATGAAGGTTGCATGTCACCTGTCCATTAACCTTCAAGAATATTTTAATCCCGAAAGTAGGGATCAAAGTCGACTCTCAGTATCCACACACTGAGTGACATACATCTTATTTTGCCTGTAACAAAGCAGTGTGATGAGTTAGAAGTTAATGATTACATGCGCCATCAGTTGTACGAGTAATAGAGTAAGATGGGACACTAATATCGCTTTGTAATGGGGTGGACTGGTAAGCCTGCGGAAGGCCTCTGTCAGATGATCAAAAGCTCCAGTGGCGGTTCATAATATGACTATGACCCTCGTCAAGAAACAACTGTCCTATTTCTTGATGAGTCTTACCTAACCTAACCAACAATTCATTTTAAGCTGTTGTCAAAAGGTTTGAAAATACAACAAAACAACATATACCATACAATGGCATGCAGTATTATAAGTGCTTTACTGCTAATATATCTAAAATTTCTCACTAATGAATTCGTGATCGAATACTACTTATTGAGTTTACTCTCTATATCTGAGTTTACTCTCTATTTCTGAATTTATCAGCTAGAAGACATTCATAAGAATTTGCAGTTCCTCTTCAGAATTTAGCGCACTAGTATTTACTCTAGAGGCTAATCTATTATATATAAAAAATTTAGTCCGGCTCTTATTTGTCATTAACTAATGGGTCGAAATCAAAACACAAAGTTGCTTCAGCTTCACACTGTTCCAGACTTCACCAAGAGCGGCAGAAGCTATAAGGATGGAAGACACTTCTCAGAAGCACTTTCAACACCTCTGCCACTTGAGTTAACGACACTAAACTCGATGAAAGAGATAATTAGAGAAAATTCTTTGAAAATCTTCCATTGAAGAAGACAGCTATAAATGTCTTCCACTAATGGACCCTGACGTGGGGTTATGTCCTCACATGATCACCTTTAATGCCTCTTTGCCCTTCCTCAAAAAATATCGTTGAACCAACATTTTTTTTGCATTCACGAGAGAGGTGGTTAATATAGAAGATTATCACATTAGATTGCGTTACTCGGAAAACTTTTCCAAAAAGTCTTCGTGGAATAGTGTTTCTTTAGTGTTCTGAGAAAACGTCAGGAATAAAAGATTCTTTTTCAAGAAATATCTTGAGGTTTTTGAGAGCGATGACTGGAAAAGCATCGCTCCTGACGAAGATATACTGAAGACCCTGCTGCGAGATCACGCCTGAATTAGTTGCAGTGGAGGATGAACTCTTGTATTGTGGACTACAGCTAGAGAACATCCCACTGTATCTCTTAACACAACTCCTCCTGGAGTTGTGTTAAGAGCTACACTAGGTAGGAGTGGTCCTAAGAGCAACATACCTGGGTTCATACGCTCCCATCATCTTTGTTGCAGTTCGTAGGTTAGAACACTACACATTTATTTTTTTTAAAGAATGAAGTAAATTCGTTTTCGGAACTGAGGTATTGAATTTGTAAATCCTTAATAAGCTTCCAGTCCTAAACATAACGATGCTTGACCATGACTACTTCCATGTCAATGTGATACAGTGCTTAGAAACACAAGACTTTCTATAGGATTAATAGTCCCGGAGGGTTAATTAACACGATAATCCAAGAAAGCCAAACAATGTGGCTTACTGTCATAGGGTCTTTAGGTCCTCTCTTCTAGGAGGCAATCCACAACGTCGACTAACTCCTAGTTATCTGTTTACTGTTAGATGAACGGTAGTAACAGGTATAAGGTATCTTGCCAACACGTCTGGATTCGATTCGAAATCAGACCCTTTCTCCTGCGAGACGAATGTTCTGGCAGTGAGCTACGATAATTAGTTAATAACTGGGCTTAAAAATTATAGAGATCTTCAAGGTTCGTTAAGGCTACTTGTCACCTGTTTGTCACTACTCAAGAATGTTTTAATCCCTAAAATAGGGATTAAAGTAAATTCTCAGAACATATACACTGAGACATACTATACAGTGTCCCTGACCTACGGCAAACTCAAAAAACCTTTGTAATTATGACAGGACCTTCACTATTCTCTATGTGGTAAGAGCTAAACATGAAACAGTTCCAATACTTTCGTAAGAGCTAACATGAATTATATTTTTTAAAAGCTGTATGGAAGATAAAAGGTTTAATAAGAGCTACTCCAAGAATCGTGGTACGAGAGTCGAGAGATCACTGATGCCAGTGCTAATGATAAGAAAGTTTAGAGACAAAAGAGAGCTACCCTGTCCAGAAGTTGTATCGAAGAAAGTTTTTTTCTGGTACTCATACTCCTGGAAAGAAAAATACGCGACAAAGGAGCTAAAAGTGAGACTTTTATATCAGGGGCTCCCCATTAAGAATGCTACCATTAAGCAATAGTAAATTTATGTATAGATGAGATCAGGAATAGAGGTGAAATTAATTTTGATTATATATATATATATATATATATATATATATATATATATATATATATATATATATATATATATATGTCGTGCCGAATAGGCAGAACTTGCGATCTTGGCTTAAATAGCAACGCTCATCCTGCCATATAGGACAAGTGAAAATTTGTGTATGCAATAATTTCGCCAAAATCATTCTGAACCTAACGAAAAAAGTATGTTTCACTGTGTTTGTTTAGTATTAAATTATTGTAAACAAATCTAAAATATATTTAGTTGGGTTAGGCTAAAATAAATTGCGTTTGTTATAATAAGGTTAGGTAAGTTTTCTAAGTTCCTTTTGGTGCAAAATTAAAAAATTTTACATCAACATTAATGAAAAAAATATACCTTTAAACGTATAAGAGTAAATTTTAGAAAGGACTTAATTTTAAATGAGTTCTTGCTAATTGACCAGTTTTACATATTCGGCACGACATATATATATATATATATATATATATATATATATATATATATATATATATATATATATATATATATATATATATATATATACATATAATATGAATAGGACAAAATATAAATAGCATGGTTATAATATTCATAATTTTTAAAAGGGTGGACCGGTAAGCCAGCGGAAGGCCTCGGTCAGATGACCAGAAGCTCCAGAGCTGCGGGTCATCTAAGACCCGTGTCAGTAAACACTTGTCCTGTTTCCTGACGAGCCTTATGCCTACCTGAATAGGACAAGAATGGAAAGCAGAAAGTGAAACAGAAGACCAAACATCTGATATTCCAGGAAATCTGGAGTGTGTGTCTGGCGGTGTCCCTGGAGGCGAGGCAGCAGAAGAATAGCTCCACACTATGACATACTTGGGATAACTTCCGCACGAGTTGGTGATCCAGCTGCTGAAGTTCCAAGAGTTGGGGCAGATCTTCCATGATCCGCTCCTCTAGGATTGTTTTCGACCAAACACAATTCAAAAACATTGTGTTTTAGTTTTGAGACTCTGATCGCGGGTTCTATCCCCGCCCGTGGTATGGTTTGATTGTGTTTGAGCTCCAGAAGTTGGCACGGTAAAGGAGATGATAATCCAAGCATGCCAGTCTAGAGAGCTGGCTAGCACATATAGTATTGCTGGAGGATTATTTCTCTGATTTATCTCTGATGGTTCCGAGAGTTTTCGTACTCCCAGAGCCCGGCTTCGGGCCAAGCTTCCAGTGATGGTGGTGTCGACTGCACTCACTGTGATGATACTCGATGCTGTTGTACTTATGGAGGTACCAGTAGTAGTTCTTGTAATAGTAGTAATAGTAATTGTAAAGGTAAAAGTGGTAATTGTAATAATAATAGTTACAGCAGATGTAGTGGTAGTAATAATAGTTGTAGTACTACTGTACAACAGTACAGTAGTACAGTACTACTGTACTGTACTACTGTAAAAGTATTAGCAATAGTTGTTAGTAATAGTAGTAGTAATAGCAACTGTCGCAGAAGTTGCAGTAGTAACTGTCGTAATGGTTATCGTAGTAGTTACAACACATGTGAGGAGTGAAGACAAAACATTATTATTACCATTACATTAAATGTCCAGGTAACATCTTAATGACTTTCAAGGCACCTCTCTCTCTGTCTCTCTGTCTCTGTCTCTCTCTCTCTCTCTCTCTCTCTCTCATTGATGCAGTTACCTGTTAAAAAGTATTCTTTAAAATTAAATTTAATATTTATTGATGAAAATATGCAATTATAACGACAGAATTTTCATTTAATAGGCAGGATTAGTAGCCCATTAAATCAAACGGGTGATTTGATTTCGCAATATCATTAGCAACAACAACAACAATAACCACAACAAAAACACCCTCACCACCTCCAACAACAACAACAACAACAACAACAACAACAACAACAACAAAAACAACAACAACAACATTAATAATAATAACAATAATAATAATGATAATTATGTTAATAATAACATTAATAATAATAATAATAATTATAATAAAGGTATATATATTCAGAGGGGTTGACTGTGAACAGAAACGAGGGGATACAGAAAGAGGCTAGGATGAGGGGATACACTAGGGGTGTGTCAAGACTAGGGACTGTGAGACAAGTGACTCACTAGGGGTTGAGTGAGAGGGCGAACACACCTAGATAGGAAATAGTCATGTAAAACTGTAAATACGATTTTTTTTTAAACAAAGTCGACAGCAGATATACACACATACACAGCTTCAGCCTGCAATGATTGCCTTTACTCGACACAATATTGTAACAATGATAGAAATTTCAAACTATTTGCTTTTCAATTTCACAACTTGTTCAAACGTTAAATGTCGTCCGTACCAGTACACGCTTTGTCGGTACTGGAGGCACTCGGTGCTATACCCGTTGTAGAAGTAGGTACTGGCTGTACACAATGTAACACCCGTCACACAAGGCGGTACTGGCTGTACACAATGTAACACCCGTCACACAAGGCGGTACTGGCTGTACACAATGTAACACCCGTCACACAAGGCGGTACTGGCTGTACACAATGTAACACCCGTCACACAAGGCGGTACTGGCTGTACACAATGTAACACCCGTCACACAAGGCGATACTGGCTGTACACAATGTAACACCCGTCACACAAGGCGGTACTGGCTGTACACAATGCAACACCCGTCACACAAGGCGGCGGTACTGGCTGTACACAATGTAACACCCGTCACACAAGGCGGTACTGGCTGTACACAATGCAACACCCGTCACACAAGGCGGTACTGGCTGTACACAATGTAACACCCGTCACACAAGGCGGTACTGGCTGTACACAATGTAACACCCGTCACACAAGGCGGTACTGGCTGTACACAATGCAACACCCGTCACACAAGGCGGTACTGGCTGTACACAATGTAACACCCGTCACACAAGGCGGTACTGGCTGTACACAATGTAACACCCGTCACACAAGGCGGTACTGGCTGTAAACAATGTAACACCCGTCACACAAGGCGGTACTGGCTGTACACAATGCAACACCCGTCACACAAGGCGGTACTGGCTGTACACAATGTAACACCCGTCACACAAGGCGGTACTGGCTGTACACAATGTAACACCCGTCACACAAGGCGGTACTGGCTGTACACAATGTAACACCCGTCACACAAGGCGGTACTGGCTGTACACAATGTAACACCCGTCACACAAGGCGGTACTGGCTGTATACAATGCAACACCCGTCACACAAGGCGGTACTGGCTGTACACAATGTAACACCCGTCACACAAGGCGGTACTGGCTGTACACAATGCAACACCCGTCACACAAGGCGGTACTGGCTGTACACAATGCAACACCCGTCACACAAGGCGGTACTGGCTGTACACAATGCAACACCCGTCACACAAGGCGGTACTGGCTGTACACAATGCAACACCCGTCACACAAGGCGGTACTGGCTGTACACAATGCAACACCCGTCACACAAGGCGGTACTGGCTGTACACAATGCAACACCCGTCACACAAGGCGGTACTGGCTGTACACAATGTAACACCCGTCACACAAGGCGGTACTGGCTGTACACAATGCAACACCCGTCACACAAGGCGGTACTGGCTGTACACAATGCAACACCCGTCACACAAGGCGGTACTGGCTGTACACAATGCAACACCCGTCACACAAGGCGGTACTGGCTGTACACAATGCAACACCCGTCAAACAAGGCGGTACTGGCTGTACACAATGTAACACCCGTCACACAAGGCGGTACTGGCTGTACACAATGCAACACCCGTCACACAAGGCGGTACTGGCTGTATACAATGCAACACCCGTCACATAAGGCGGTACTGGCTGTACACAATGCAACACCCGTCACACAAGGCGGTACTGGCTGTATACAATGCAACACCCGTCACACAAGGCGGTACTGGCTGTACACAATGCAACACCCGTCACACAAGGCGGTACTGGCTGTACACAATGTAACACCCATCACACAAGGCGGTACTGGCTGTACACAATGCAACACCCGTCACACAAGGCGGTACTGGCTGTACACAATGTAACACCCGTCACACAAGGCGGTACTGGCTGTACACAATGTAACACCCGTCACACAAGGCGGTACTGGCTGTACACAATGCAACACCCGTCACACAAGGCGGTACTGGCTGTATACAATGCAACACCTGTCACACAAGGCGGTACTGGCTGTATACAATGCAACACCCGTCACACAAGGCGGTACTGGCTGTACACAATGCAACACCCGTCACACAAGGCGGTACTGGCTGTATACAATGCAACACCCGTCACACAAGGCGGTACTGGCTGTATACAATGCAACACCTGTCACACAAGGCGGTACTGGCTGTATACAATGCAACACCCGTCACACAAGGCGGTACTGGCTGTACACAATGCAACACCCGTCACACAAGGCGGTACTGGCTGTATACAATGCAACACCCGTCACACAAGGCGGTACTGGCTGTACACAATGCAACACCCGTCACACAAGGCGGTACTGGCTGTACACAATGCAACACCCGTCACACAAGGCGGTACTGGCTGTATACAATGCAACACCTGTCACACAAGGCGGTACTGGCTGTACACAATGTAACAAACCGTCACACAAGTTTAGTATTATTGCAAAGTATTATTACAAAGTATTATTCCAAAGTATTATTGCAAAGTATTATTTCAAAGATGGGTATTAGCAGTAATTAATGTAATAACTGTTACAATGATTGGTGAGAAAAATTATATTATTCTCGTTATATTTATTCATAAAAGATTATATTCAACAGGCAAATATAATTTTGAATATCTCCCCGCTCGATATTCGGTTAAAAATAATTTACAAATGTTAAGATATGAGCCAGTTAAATTGATAATGAAATTATCAATAAATATGACACACACAGGATATATACCCCGAGAGATGTATTTCTCTCAACGCATATATACTGAGAATTTAATCCCTATTTTAAGGATTAAAGACTTCTTGTCTAGTGGTGAGCAGGTTACGTGCAGCCTTTGTGACCTCAGAGTAATCGATAGCTTTAAACCCCATTACACACACACACACACACGCGCATACTAGACCCTACGAGCCTGGGGAAAATGGTCTCGACCGGAGCCGAACATGGATAATTAATTCTGGTTCAGCATTAAATATCTATAATATTGAAACAGTTAATTAGCGGCCTTGAAGATACATTCTGACCAGATCTCTGAGAGATGCCGCCGCTCTGCCTCCATTAATATTCCTCTCAGTTAATATTCTCCTCTGGTAATATTACCCTCAGGTAATATTGCTAGTTAATCATAAGTGCTTTCCTTATCTGAGTCGCTGTGACGAAAGCCGGACACCCATGATCCTCTCACCGTCTCGTCTCAGCAGCAACTCTCAGCCTCTTGTCTGAGTAGCAACTCTCAGTGCCTAGTCTCAGCAGCAACCATCAGCCTCTTGTCTCGGTAGTAACTCTTAGCTGCTAATTTTAAACGTCACCTTACAGCAAGGCCTCTCAACACTTCAGAACAGTACCTCTCAGCGCCTTGTCTCAGCAGCAAGTCTCAGCGTCTCTCATCTAAGTACGTCAACTATTTAAATAAAGACCATCAAATATGGCATATGATCTAAGGTGTGACCAACAGTTTGATCAGGAACGAGACCGTAATTAGCTGACGGATGATCAAGGCTCCACCTCTCCTACTGCAGTGACCCACATAAGCTTAGTGTTTCACATGTAATAAACAAATAAAAAATGATTTATCAAATACAGAAATATAGGATGTAGATGGTATGGTGATTGATGCAGCAGGTGTAATAACTGGAGAGGGTTTGGGGGGTCAATGCACCCGTGGTCCGGTCTGTGACCAGGCCTCATGGTGGACCAGGGCCTGATCAATCAGGCTGTTACTGTTGGCCGCACGCAACCCGACGTACGAACCACAGCCCGGCTGGTCAGGTACTGACTTTAGGTGCCTGTACGAAGCCTTCTTGAAGACAGCCAGGGGTTAATTGGTAATCCCCTTATGTATGCTGGGAGGCAGTTGAAATGTTAGGCCCCTGACACTTATTGTGTTGTCTCTTATTGTGCTAGTGGCGCCCCTGCTTTTCATTGGGGAGGATGCTGCATTGTCTGCCGAGTGTTTTGCATTCATAAGGAGTGATTTTCGTGTGCAAATTTGGTACTAATCCCTCTAGGATTTCCCAGCTGTATATAATCATGTATCTCTCACGCCTGCATTCCAGGGAGTACAGATAGAGGAACTTCAAACATTACCAGTAATTTAGGTGTTTTATCGTACTTATGTGTGTCGTGAAGGTTCTCTGTACATTTTCTAGGTCAGCAATGTCACCTGCCTTGAAAGGTGCTGTTAGTGTGCAGCAATATTCCAGCCTAGAGAGAACAAGACATGACTAGTTTTGAAGGTTCTCATTATCTATCTTGCCATTTTCCTAGCAGATGCGATTGATAAGGATATGTGTTAAACATTTCCACGCGCCCCTGGGTTGCATCCCGGGTTTTTCAGTTTTGAGCTAAAGACGGTTTCAATTGGGCCACCAACATACGTGTCAACTGGCATTCCAGGATTGAACCCGGGCCTTGGGTTGTCAACCGAAAGTATTAACAATAAGCTATACTTAGATACGTTAGATACTTAGATACGATATATTTGGATGATAGGTAGGTGTAATGTTTGTCAGGAAATAGGACAAGAGTTTCCTGAAGCGGGTCTTAGTCATAAGCTGACCCACGGCTGGAGCTTTTGGTCATCTAAGGCCTTCCGCTGGCTTACCGGTCCACCCCTTTAAAAATTATGGCTAATATTAAAACGATTATACTTGTACAATTTTTGGATGATAATTTCTATAGACAAGTTATACCTCAGGATAACTTTTACACCACTTTATGTACGATTAAGTTCTCAACAGGTTCTTAATCGACACCATGCCCTGCCGTAGGTGCCTTAGCCCGAGCTTGCAGCTCACAAGCCTGCCATTCCCATTAGTCCCCTTGGGGCGGGGATGGCAGACCAGAGAGGCCTAGCTTCTCCCTACGAGACCCATGCGGGCAGGGAATGTGGCTAGGCCAGGGGACAATTAGTCCCAAAGATGAGGGGGTACTTGTGCCTCCTCCCATGGGAGACTTAGGTCTCAGACACTCCTTAGACAGGGAGCCAAGGCCGGGCCACCACTTGGGAAAGGCCCGGGCCGGGAGAATACCGGCGAATCTTTAATAATAATAATAAAACAGATTTTTAGTATTCAGATTCTGACATGTGCTCATTCATCGTTCCATTTTTCTTCTGTTTTTTTTTTTTTTTTATCTTTTACTCCAATCAACTGTTGTGGGTAAGTTTATTTAGGTACAGGTGCACATAAGTACAATTATACCTACTAACATTAGTGTGAATTACCTAGGAAAACTAAAAAGAAAGCCAGTGATTTGTTTCCACTGGGTAGCATCCTGGGGAAGATAACCAATGAATCCCAGGAAAAAAAAAAGGGAGACGATGAATTATTTTAGATTTTTAGAGTACTGCTGGTGGAATAAGTGGTAATAAAGTTTGGTGTAAGGAAAGGGAGGGTAGCTCCAATTCCTGGGATCAAGAGCTCTTCAATAGCATCAAGGAACCGCTATAAAAAATTACATGAGTTTGACCTCAAGTCTGCGAGAAGCAGAGAATTATTATTATTATAATTATGGTGGAGCACTACGCCAGTAAGAGTCATATAACGATTGTATGACCGTATATTTGGTCCGAGGAAGACGAAAGCAGCTCTGATTTTAAGGATCAAGAGCACATCACTAGCATTAGTGAAGGAAGAACGAGTGTTCTAACTTCCTAGAAAACGAGAGTAAAATTAAAGGACAGACTATTATTTTTTATTTAATAGCCACGCACAAATTTTTATTCAAGTTCAGCTTTAGTAAGTAAGTAAGTAAATAAATTTATTCAGATATATACAATACAGTTACATAGAATTATCATACATAGCAGCATATGTGTAGAGAACCTAGGATAACCCAAAAAAGTCAGACAGAGTGACTTATTTCCATTGGGGTCCTTTTACCTTATTATTATAATATAAAGGTTATAATATTTTCTTATTATTCTATAATGAAGATAACATCTTATTATCATACTAAAAAGACTATCTACTACACGAGGGTCATTAAGACTTTCTGTTTTTACAGTTGTTATTTACAGTAACACATTTGTAAATTACCTTGACTAACTTAATAAAGTCAAATAAAATGAAGAAGCTTAACAGAAATGTATACAGAGGGATAACAGTGACTTAACAACAGTTAAACCTCAATAACATCCACATTGAGATTCTCTCATTTCTATTGCAGACTGAGAAGGAAACCTCCTAAAGAGCTAAATATTATCTTAATTTTTAAAGGGATGGACCAGTAAGCCAGGGGAAGGCCTCGGTCAGATAACCGAAAGTTTCCTCCAGCTGCGGGTCAACATGTGATTAACACCCTGACAAACCTAATTTAACCTAACCTAACCTCCTAGAGAGCTATATGTGTCCATACCTGATTTGTACGTGTGTTATTCCCTAACATTAACTAATGCATTGTATTTATTATTATTATTATTATTATTATTATTATTATTATTATTATTATTATTATTATTAAAGATTCTGAGACCTAAGTCTCCCATAGGAAGAGGCACAAGTACCTCCTCATCTTTGGGACCAACTGTCCCCAGGCCTAGCCACAAGCTAGGCCTCTATGGTCTGCCATCCCCTCCTCAAGGGGGTTATTGGGAATGACAGTCTTGTGAGCTGCAAGCTCTGCCTCAGGCACCTACCCTACCCTAGAAGGGCTGGGCATGGTGTCGATCAGTGCATTGTAGCTTCGGTATTAATATTGATTTATCACACTGAATGTTACATAGTTAAACCAGTCATCTTATTTTGTTACATTGTATTTATAACGCTACATACAACAGACAGTGGTCATTTTGTCATAACCAATTTATGACGTATAAGGTGTTATATACATAAAATGCGTCTATACTAAACAAGATGGGTCCTACACAGATGACAGCAAGGAAATGAGTGAGCTACTCAAGTCCCAGTATGACTCAGTTTTTAGCAAGCCTCTAACCAAAGAAAGAAAGAAACCCAAAGTATTTCTTCTCCTATGCCAAATCAAAATCGAGAACAACGTCCACTATTGGGCCCCTACTTAAACAAGATGGGTCCTACACAGATGACAGCAAGGAAATGAGTGAGCTACTCAAGTCCCAATATGACTCAGTTTTTAGCAAGCCGCTAACCAGACTGAGAGTCGAAGATCAAAATGAATTTTTTATGAGAGAGCCACAAAATTTGATTAACACAAGCCTATCCGATGTTATCCTGACGCCAAATGACTTCGAACAGGCGATAAATGACATGCCCATGCACTCTGCCCCAGGGCCAGACTCGTGGAACTCTGTGTTCATCAAGAACTGCAAGAAGCCCCTATCACGAGCCTTTTCCATCCTATGGAGAGGGAGCATGGACACGGGGGTCGTCCCTCAGTTACTAAAAACAACAGACATAGCCCCACTCCACAAAGGGGGCAGTAAAGCAACAGCAAAGAACTACAGACCGATAGCGCTAACATCCCATATCATAAAAATCTTTGAAAGGGTCCTAAGAAGCAAGATCACCACCCATCTAGAAACCCATCAGTTACACAACCCAGGGCAACATGGGTTTAGAACAGGTCGCTCCTGTCTGTCTCAACTATTAGATCACTACGCCAAGGTCCTAAATGCACTAGAAGACAAAAAGAATGCAGATGTAATATATACAGACTTTGCAAAAGCCTTCGACAAGTGTGACCATGGCGTAATAGCGCACAAAATGCGTGCTAAAGGAATAACAGGAAAAGTCGGTCGATGGATCTATAATTTCCTCACTAAGAGAACACAGAGAGTAGTCGTCAACAGAGTAAAGTCCGAGACAGCTACGGTGAAAAGCTCTGTTCCACAAGGCACAGAACTCGCTCCCATCTTGTTCCTCATCCTCATATCCGACATAGACAAGGATGTCAGCCACAGCACCGTGTCTTCCTTTGCAGATGACACCCGAATCTGCATGACAGTGTCTTCCATTGCAGACACTGCAAGGCTCCAGGCGGACATCAACCGAATCTTTCAGTGGGCTGCAGAAAACAATATGAAGTTCAACGATGAGAAATTTCAATTACTCAGATATGGTAAACACGAGGAAATTAAATCTTCATCAGAGTACAAAACAAATTCTGGCCACAAAATAGAGCGAAACACCAACGTCAAAGACCTGGGAGTGATCATGTCGGAGGATCTCACCTTCAAGGACCATAACATTGTATCAATCGCATCTGCTAGAAAAATGACAGGATGGATAATGAGAACCTTCAAAACTAGGGAGGCCAAGCCCATGATGACACTCTTCAGGTCACTTGTTCTATCTAGGCTGGAATATTGCTGCACACTAACAGCACCTTTCAAGGTGAAATTGCTGACCTAGAAAATGTACAGAGAACCTTATCGGCGCGCATAACGGAGATAAAACACCTCAATTACTGGGAGCCCTTGAGGTTCCTGAACCTGTATTCCCTGGAACGCAGGAGGGAGAGATACATGATTATATACACCTGGAAAATCCTAGAGGGACTAGTACCGAACTTGCACACGAAAATCACTCACTACGAAAGCAAAAGACTTGGCAGACGATGCAACATCCCCCCAATGAAGAGCAGGGGTGTCACTAGCACGTTAAGAGACCATACAATAAGTGTCAGGGGCCCGAGACTGTTCAACTGCCTCCCAGCATACATAAGGGGGATTACCAACAGACCCCTGGCAGTCTTCAAGCTGGCACTGGACAAGCACCTAAAGTCGGTTCCTGACCAGCCGGGCTGTGGCTCGTACGTTGGTTTGCGTGCAGCCAGCAGCAACAGCCTGGTTGATCAGGCTCTGATCCACCAGGAGGCCTGGTCACAGACCGGGCCGCGGGGGCGTTGACCCCCGGAACTCTCTCCAGGTAAACTCCAGGTAATATAAGATTTATTTCTATAAGGATACATCTTATTGTATTTCTGAAGGTTTTATTGACTTTCTGGTGCCCAAAAGCAAATATCAACAGACACAGAAAGCATCTTTGTATATCAAGTCATACCTGGGCGAGGACTTTTTTTTTTTTGGGTGCAGTATGCAGTCAGCGGCGATGTTGGAAAATCACGGACAAAATGCTGCAAGCAGAACGCTTAGGAATTTTTCACCGTTGATCTCAGTTAACAATAAGGAACTATCACAGAAAACAATTTTTTGCTATTTTATTTTTCAAAGTGCATCCTATAGCCTTTTCTAATATACTGTATTTCAAAACCACATACACAGTACACTAATGTTTTTGTTACAATTCATATATGCAAAAATAACTCATTAAGATTGTGACCAGATATAAACATGCATGTAACTACAATTATAACAATTGAGTGTACATGCCAAAATCCCCTTTATATGCAGAACATTTCGGGCAAAGACATACATATAAATACAGTTACATAAATTATCATATAGCAGCATATGCGTAGATTATAATTACCTGGCATAATCCCAGTCAAAGTGGCTTAGCTATCAAAACTTTGGAGTCCAGTCCCTGGAACAATATGTAATACATAAACAAAATATTAAAATAAGTAACTAACCTTTTCTAATTTTATTATTATTAAAGATTCGCCAGTATTCTCCCGGCCCGGGCCTTTTCCAAGTGGTGGTCCGGCCTTGGCTCCCTCTCTAGGGAGTGTCTGAGACCTAAGTCTCCCATGGGAGGAGGCACAAGTACCTTTCCTAATGCTTGTCCATTATTGATGAAGATTTACGTGTATGTAAAAAATTTCCATATTATACAAGAATGTAATATTTATTTTATCAGTTCAGTAGCCTGGTCATCCTCTCCTACTCTTCCATGTTCCTCCTCCTACATCTTACCCGTTACCATCCCATCCCATTCCATCTTCTGACCTTCACCATTCCTCCCATTATCTACTGACCATAATCATATCCCCAACTTAGCACTCCTACCTCCCCCGTGACCTTGCTCATCACCACAAAATCTCCCTCACACCCACCATCCCGACAGATACCTTAATACATCATTGATAACATCGATACCATGCCTAACCCTTCTAGGGTAGGGTAGGTGCCTGAGTCCGAGCCTTTAGCTCATAAGACTGTCATTCCCATTAGCCCCCTTGGGGCGGGGATGGCAGACCAGAGAGGCCTAGCTTGTGGCTAGGCCTGGGGACAGTTGGTCCCAAAGATGAGGAGGTACTTGTGCCTCCTCCCATGGGAGACTTAGGTCTCAAACACTCCCTAAAGAGGGAGCCAAGGCCGGGCCACCACTTGGAAAAGGCCCGGGCCGGGAGAATACCGGCTAATCTTTAATAATAATAATCATTGATAACACTGACAGGAGATATCTCTCCTTTATATTCCTCGTTTTTCTTCTCCATTCGCTTCTCATTTAATTGACCAGGATTTGTGTTGCTGTTACTTGAAGCACAAGTAATTACCTGGTTAACTATGTAACTATGCACCACTAACTTTGGTGACCTTGTGGCCTGACTGGCAAAGCTCTCGATTCGCACACGGAAGGACTGGCAGGGTGGAAACATTTCGACGCGTTTCCTTACACCTGTTGTTCTGTTCACCTAGTAGCAAGTAGGTACCTGGGTGTTAGTCGATTGGTGTGGGTCGCATCCTGGGGGACAAGATTGAGGACCCCAATGGAAATAAGTTAGACAGTCCTCGATGACGCACTGACTTTCTTGGGGTATCATGGGTGGCTAACCCTCCAGGGTTAAAAATCCGAACGAAATCTTACCTTATGCAGCTATATCACAATGAGACATAACTATGTATTTAACAATATAAGAAGAAATGTATAACGCAAGTTATTATTATTATTATTAAAGATTAGCCGGTATTCTCCCGGCCCGGGCCTTTTCCAAGTGGTGGCCCAGCCTTGGCTCCCTCTTTAGGGAGTGTCTGAGACCTAAGTCTCCCATGGGAGGAGGCACAAGTACCTCCTCATCTTTGGGACCAACTGTCCCCAGGCCTAGCCACAAGCTAGGCCTCTCTGGTCTGTCATCCCCGCCCCAAGGGAAGTAATGGGAATGACAGTCTCATGAGCGAAAGGCTCGGGCTCAGGCACCTACCCTACCCTAGAAGGGTTAGGCATGGTATCGATGAACATAACGCAAGGATAAGCAGTGCTTGTCAAACTTTACTGGGTAATCATAGATTATCTCTTGGGTTATCTTAAGTTATCTCTTGGCTTATCTTAGGGTTTCTTGGGTTATATATTGAATTATCCTAGGACTATCATGGGTTGTAAATAAACTTTATTTCATCATCAGAGGTAAGCTGGTTTACAGCAAAATTTGACACTACATATACAGACTCAGGAAAGTACATGGATTGAATGGGTTCGTGACCCCTTTGAGTGTACGTACACTGATATAGATTACCCTCGAAATAAACATTGTTCTCAAAACTACATATACCAGATTACAATAATGCCCCGTGGGCATGTTAAAAATAAGAAAGCCTGGCCCGTATAAAACAGACCGACCGGCTGCGAGAGTAGGAAGATCTTAGCTACTGAACATTTAATAAAACATTTATTTTAAATATTTTGTAGAATATAAGATTTTTATGTAATATTTTTTTCATTATGAAAAAATTTTAATCTGTTTTAAAAAATCTTAAAAGATTTACTTAAATAAATTTGTGTTTAATGAGATTATTAATTATATTTAAATATGTTTTGCTAGTAATTTTATTTATATTCAAAAAATGTAAAATACCTTAGAGATAGCTAGTATATTATTTGTTGCATATGAACGGTGACTATGTTATTACTTTATTTTCATCAGGTCCACTAATTATTTAATGGGATTTCATAATAGATTATCAATTCATTCTGATTATTAATCAAGGAGGATTAATAACTGAGGATAACACCCCAAAATGTAAATATTGAATGTACCTCCTTATATTTTATATAAATTCTCCATTAATAAGTGGCTTGTGCAGTATAATTAGTTACATTTTGAGCAAATCATGGAAAAGCTTTCAAGCCCAACGGAGTAGATATTTCTAAAGTGAGTAGATCCCTTCTTGTTCGATTAAGCTGCAATGCTAATTGAATATAATAATATAAAGCAATCAATTTACGTCTATTCGTTTCATTTAGTTTGTATTATTTAGCTCTGCTTTTAAATCGAATAATATTGTTTCTGGCAATGACAGTGGTTATTATTATTATTAAAGATTCGCCGGTATTCTCCCGGCCCGGGCCTTTTCCAAGTGGTGGCCCGGCCTTGGCTCCCTCTTCTTTTTTTTTTTTTATATTTTATTTAGAACAATACAATACAAGAGATAGATAAGACAATAACAGTTCTTACACAGAATAAATTATTAACAACCACACAAACATGAACTTTGAGATAACACAAATATCCCTCCTCACCCATACATGAAAACCCCTACACCTATGATAACCAATAAACGAACAGTTCCAAAATGCATTATTATATGATTAACAAAACACACCAACGATATGCATATATTGTCACTTTGTAAATTATAAAGTAGGACACCTTATACGTTAAATACAATTAACGTAATGTATTGAGAATAAGGTAAAAACAATATGTTCATCAAACACAGAATATATTAATAACAAGGATCCAACACACTGACACCTCTACAAGCATATAAAAACATGCATATGAATAACATACATAGAACAATGTCCCACTGCAAAGTCAAACACATATATTAAGTATACTCGTCACAAACCATGAATACACATCATACGCCCAAGTTCATACACATTCACCCGTTACATACCAGGAGGCGACCCCGTTTCCACCCCTGACAACCCATCAACATAACACATTGTACCATCCCTACCCTGCCCCACCCACCTAATTTACAAATTTAATAAAACCTCTAACGTAAGGTCTCTATATCCCTCAGAGAATGCCCTCTCCCACCTCCTCCCATAAAGTTCTCTATTACGGCACAACGTTTTATAAACCGTAACAGCCAATACCCTCCTCTTCACCTCACTTACCCCTTTCCCCCTCATTCCCCACATTATGTAAACATAATCTACCATAATGTACCCCACAGCCCTAATAATACTTTCATCCATACCCCCCACATCAAGACTCAATGCCCGCAGAACAGAAAAGTATTGACCACTTATCCTATGCAACACCCTGCTCAACCAACCCCTGACGCTCCCCAACCCCTCACAAAAATACACTACATGGAATGCAGAATCCTCCCCGCCACATATTCCACATACCCCCCCCCCCCCCCTCAACCACCCGTCTAGCTCGTAAGACCACTCCCGATGGTAAAATCCCATGCAAAAACCGATACATCACCTCACGTCCACGGGGTTGTAATCTTAACCTACCAAACCTTCTCCATATACATCCCCAGTCATACATGGGGAAAATCCCCTCCACCGGAGCCACAACCCTTTCTACTGACATCCTACACAGCCTACTTATTTTTACCTTACCCAGATCCCTAACCATCACCACTGCCCTCAAAATAGTTTCACACTCCCTCAACTCCGTCCCAGAAAACATGCGTTTCAATTTATTGTGTACCTTAACCAACCCCCCCCCACTCACACCCTCCCTCATCACCTCCCTTTTAATGAAGATACATTTGACCCTCCTCTTTAAGTTCATTAAACCCAACCCCCCCTGATGCACAGGTAACATTACTACATCCCTTTTAAGCCAATCACAACCTGAACCCCACAAAATTTTAAAAACCCCTCTAAGTATAGTTGCAATTGCCGTCCCCGTTAAAGGGAACACGTCAGCCACATGCCAAACCTTGCTATACAATAAAACGTTAATTACAATGGCACGCTGCACAAGGGTCAAATGATACGGCCACAATGCTCCCAATCGACCCAGAATCCTTTCTACCAACCTGACCGAATTATTAACACGTGCAACATCAAGATCATCTGCATAGATTAGACCACAAATTTTTAATGACATCACCCGCTTCTTTACGACTGCACTACCCCACTCAACCCTCTCCCCCCAAGTTCCTAACCCCATAACCATGGACTTCTCCGAATTTACCCTCATACCAGTTGCACATGCAAACGTGTCGACCACTCCATCTAAGGCGTTTATGGACATCCCCTCCCTAACCAAAACAGTGGAATGTATCATCTACATACCCTATGAGAACAGGCCAAACGCCCCCTGTACCCCCCAACCCCTCCACTAACGCCCATATGGCGCTCCACCATTCTATAAAAGGGGTCCTGTATGCATGCAAATAAAAGCTGTGACATAGGACACCCCTGTCTAAGACCTCTGCCCATTGCAATCCTCCCCCCTAATCTTCCATTAATCTGTACTCTCACCATTGCCCCTCTATATAACGCCTCTACCCATCCCACTATTTCTTCCCCATAGCCCTGTTTCCTAAGGATAGCTCTCAACGCCTCTCGCTCCACCCTATCATAAGCTCCTTGCCAGTCTAGTGCAACCAACCCCCCCCTTCCCCCCCTTTTCCTTCCACGAAATACCTTAAAAAACCATGCCCCACCCCCATAGACCTACCTGGCAACCCAAACTGGGTTTCCGATACAACCCTCCCTACAACACACTTAATTCTATTTCCTAAAATTTTCGCAAATAACTTATAATCCGTGCATATCAACGATATTGTCCTATAGTCCCTGAGTGAACGCTGTTCCTTACCCTTCGGTACCAAAACAACTACAGCTGTTGCCTGTCTTTCACCCAACCTGCCCCTTACCTTCATCAAGTTTAGTAACCTCACCAAAAAACCCTTTATTAACTCCCAATGCTGTTGATAAAACTCCGCCGGCAGTCCATCGATTCCCGGTGCTTTGCCCTTTCGCATGGCACTCAAAGCTCTCCATATTTCCCCCTCAGTTATGTCCCCCCCCAAAGCTTCCCTATCACTGTGTCCTAACCTACACTTCCACACACCCTCTCTAAATCCCCTAATCCTACCCCTTCCTCCCGCCAATACTTTTCGTACCACTTATCCGCAAACAACCCCATCCCATCCGTAGTGTGGATAACCTGACCCGCCCTATACCCTCCCACCGACTCAAGAACCTCCAAACATGGAATAGCTGTTGCCTGCTGACGTTGTTTTTGTCTGAGCAATACACACGAGGACGGCCTATCTCCCCATAACACCTCCTCCACCCCCGCCATTACTCTCACCGCTTGGAACCGCTCGTCCTGGATTTCCCGCAACCTCTCTTTAAGTATCATAATGTTGTCCATCGGATAGATACCCTCTACTGCCCCTTTTACATAACAACCCCGTAACCTGTCCTCCAAATAATTAAGCAACCCAAATTTTAAAGAATTAATCCTTTTCCCCTCCCTCACATAATAATGCCGAATCTGGTCCTTAGCCACACCATCCCACCACGTCACCACGTCCTCCACACCTTGTACCTCCTCAGTTAATCTCTCCCACAGCTCTGTAAAACCCCCCAACCCCTCCTCATCTTCCAACAGACTCGTATTTAATTTCCAATATCCCCTAGAGATACTAGCTAGAGAATCCCACTCTACTTCTGCTACAACCGCCCTATGATCCGAAAAAGCTAGTTCAATAGTACGGACAGAGTTTGACAATACCTTATGAGATATATACAACCTGTCTAACCTAGCTGCATAACCTCGCCTCACGAAAGTATGCTCCACCTCCCACGCTCCCCCACCTACCACATCCCTCAACTGAACGTCCACCAAAAGATTGCGTAATGCTGTCAACATATGCCCCGCCCCTCGTGGTTCCACATCCGCTCTCCTGATCACACAATTCCAGTCCCCACCAACGATGGCCACTGCAGGTAAACCACGGAAAGCAAAAACTAGATCATCACACACAAAATCCCTCTTTACTTTCATATCATTTTCAGCTGGTGCATACACACTTACAAAGGTTACCCTCTGCCCCATCCACCACCCATCCACACGCAACACCCTCCCCCCCTCCCCCCTCACTTCTTTGCAACACAAACGGGCTCGCCTCCTTTATCAATAAACCCACACCACCTTTCAAACGTGCCGATGGCAGAGTCAACACCTTATACCCTGCCACCTCGAGCACTCTACCCTCCCAGAAATTATGCTCCTGTAGAAAGACTACATCCACTCTGTATCGACGTAAGAGCATATGAAAGCATTCCCTCTTCACACCAGTACACAGTCCATTCACATTCACAGTCATGCACTTAAGGCCTTTTTAAAGCTTCCAACCCTTTCTCCTCTCACCCTTCCCAGGGCCTCCTGCCCCAGGGTCAACATGTGGTTTGTCACCATCTACCCCCCCCCCTTTCCGATGCCTCTTATCCTGGCTGTCTCGAGAATATACATCCTTCCTCCCAGACCTCTGCGCGGGTGTCAGGACATCATCTGAGTCTGACGCAGCCGCCCTCTTCCTCGTGACACCCTCTACCGCCATACTTTCTTCCGAAGATTCCTCACAGTGAACATCAACCTCTACTGTGACCTGTCGCGCAGAGCACGGTGACTCCTCTCTGTGCCTGCAGTTGTCCTCCTTCCTTCTCGGGCCTGTCCCGCCACACTCTCCTTTCAACTCAGGCACCATTTCATGGACCAAGCCATTATCTTCGCCCGAAGAAGGTAAAGTTTTCAATACCTCGTCGAGCTCCTCCTCCAGCTCCCGCACCTCCTGCTGAATTAGCACTTCCTCCCCCGTCACCGGCAAAGTGGCCATTTTTGGCTCCACACAACTCGTGCCTCGCCCATCATGCACCACAAGAGACTCTTCTACAATTTCACTCCACAGACGGCCATCTCCTCGTTTTCCTTTGGAATTCTCCTCAACGACATCCACACCTGTAACTGGTGCTCCACCTGTTTGCGCCGGCGCCCTCCACTGCCTCCCACACGTCGCCGCCATATGATCATACTCCCCACACAACCTGCATGTTCGTCGCTGCCCAGCATACGCCACTAGAATTTGGGTCCTAAACTCCGGCATCATGACGTATGATGGGATCGGGTGCCTCAGTGTCATTTTGAGGGAGAATGTACCCTCAGGACATCCCATTTACGCACCTGCCGCCCACTTGCCTTGGGTTGCCAGATGCACGGTACCATAAGCTGCAAACACCTTTCGTAAGTCCTCCTTGTCAGCCTCGAAGGGGACATTTCGCAACTTCACCCACGTATAGTGGCGAGAGACGTCTATGAGTCGCACTTTGACAGCTGGAGTTACATCAATACTCACATGCTCAAATTTCGTCACTAACGACTCGTACACAGCTGTCGAATTTAACTTGACGAATAGACGATAGGCCCCATTCAGGGCCACAACATAAACTTCATCATCCTGTACTCCGTACGTTTCCCTGATGATTGTCGGAAGTAACACCTGCGCCGTAGAGGGGGAAATCGCCCCACAAAGCAGCTCAACGCCGACAGTGTTCACCCTACGTCGGATACTCAGCGCCATATTGTTGCTATGAGAGCTCTCCAGACAAACAGCAGAGGGGTGCCGAGCACAACCGCGCTCCACCGCAGTCAGGCAGCTAATGACTCCCTCTTCAGGGAGTGTCTGAGACCTAAGTCTCCCATGGGAGGAGGCACAAGTACCTCCTCATCTTTGGGACCAACTGTCCCCAGGCCTAGCCACAAGCTAGGCCTCTCTGGTCTGCCATCCCCGCCCCAAGGGGGCAAATGGGAATGACAGTCTTATGAGCTAAAGGCTCGGGCTCAGGCACCTACCCTACCCTAGAAGGGTTAGGCATGGTATCGATCCCATGACATAAGATAAGATAAGATTTCGTTCGGATTTTTAACCCCGGAGGGTTAGCCACCCAGGATAACCCAAGAAAGTCAGTGCGTCATCGAGGACTGTCTAACTTATTTCCATTGGGGTCCTCAATCTTGTCCCCCAGTCGACTAACACCCAGGTACCTATTCGCTGCTAGGTGAACATGACAATAGTGTAAGGAAACGTGTCGAAATGTTTCCACCCGCCGGGAATCGAACCCGGGCCCTCCGTGTGTGAAGCGGGAGCTTTAGCTACCAGGCCACCGGGCCACCGGGTCACCGGGTCCTCCTCCTCTTTGATTCACTGGTACTCTCCCGGTCCGGGTTTTTTATAGATGGTGACCCAGTCTTGGCTCCCTGTCTTGGGAGTGTCGTGTGACCTGTCTCCCATGAGAGGAGGTACAAGTAACTTCTCATCTTCTGGGACCAACTGTCCTCAGGCCTAGCCCCATCCCCAGCCCTCACGGGGCTTGTAGGGAGAAGCTAGGCCTCTGATCTGCCCTCTGCCCAGCCCCAGGAGGGTTCGTGGGAATGGCAGTCTTGAGAGCTGCAGGTGGTAGCAAGCTCTGGCTCTGGCACCTCCCCCTCCCTAGAACGGCTCGTGGGAGGAGTGATGTCTGCCCACATTGATGGTGTTTTATTCGTCAGGAAAGAGATTATCTCAAGCTTGACATTTGTCTTCGTCAGGTGATGATCCACTTAGTAATAATAATATTTCTTAATATAGTGATTAAACAATCACTTGTATGAGTACCCCTCGAAGGGTTCTTGATCCAAGGAACTGAGCTGATCTTCTATTTCCTTGCAGGAATACACGTAAACGCTGAATCTAAACTGTTTAGTACTCGTATTATACTAATTAAAAACTTTATTTTGTTACATATAAATAAACATTTTTATTTTTTAAATATTAAACATACAGAAGGAAGATACATAAAATTTAAAAAAATTATTTTGAAATCTTTAAAATCTAAATAATATTAACATAAAAGCTTATAATGCTGTATTATTTTTTTTAACAGTGTTTTATGTACATTATAAAGAACGGCTATAACTTTCATCGACACCATGCCTAACCCTTCTAGGGTAGGGTAGGTGCCTGAGCCCGAGCCTTTAGCTCATAAGACTGTCATTCCCATTTGCCCCCTTGGGGCGGGGATGGCAGACCAGAGAGGCCTAGCTTGTGGCTAGGCCTGGGGACAGTTGGTCCCAAAGATGAGGAGGTACTTGTGCCTCTTCCCATGGGAGACTTAGGTCTCAGACACTCCCTAAAGAGGGAGCCAAAGCCGGGCCACCACTTGGAAAAGGCCCGGGCCGGGAGAATACCGGCTAATCTTTAATAAGGCTATAACTTTCATCAATACCATGCCTAACCCTTCTAGGGTAGGGTAGGTGCCTGAGCCCGAACCTTTGGCTCATAAGACTTGTCATTTCCATTTGCTCCCTTGAGGCGGGGATGGCAGACCAGAGAGGCCTAGCTCGTGGCTAGGCCTGGGGACAGTTGGTCCCAAAGATGAGGAGGTACTTGTGCCTCCTCCCATGGGAGACTTACCTGGAGAGAGTTCCGAGGGTCAACGCCCCCGCGCCCCGGTCTGAGACCAGGCCTCCTGGTGGATCAGAGCCTGATCAACCAGGCTGTTGCTGCTGGCTGCACGCAAACCAACATACGAGCCACAGCCCGGCTGATCAGGAACTGACTTTAGGTGCTTGTCCAGTGCCAGCTTGAAGACTGCCAGGGGTCTGTTGGTAATCCCCCTTATGTGTGCTGGGAGGCAGTTGAACAGTCTCAGGCCCCTGACACTTATTGTATGGTCTCTTAACGTGCTAGTGACACCCCTGCTTTTCATTGGGGGGATGGTGCATCGTCTGCCAAGTCTTTTGCTTTCGTAGTGAGTGATTTTCGTGTGCAAGTTCGGTACTAGTCCCTCTAGGATTTTCCAGGTGTATATAATCATGTATCTCTCCCTCCTGCGTTCCAGGGAATACAGGTTTAGGAACCTCAAGCGCTCCCAGTAATTGAGGTGTTTTATCTCCGTTATGCGCGCCGTGAAAGTTCTCTGTACATTTTCTAGGTCGGCAATTTCACCTGCCTTGAAAGGCGCTGTTAGTGTGCAGCAATATTCCAGCCTAGATAGAACAAGTGACCTGAAGAGTGGCCTCCCTAGTTTTGAAGGTTCTCATTATCCATCCTGTCATTTTTCTAGCAGATGCGATTGATACAATGTTATGGTAATTGAAGGTGAGATCTTCCGACATGATCACTCCCAGGTCTTTGACGTTGGTGTTTCGCTCTATTTTGTGGCCAGAATTTGTTTTGTACTCTGATGAAGATTTAATTTTCTCATGTTTACCATATCTGAGTAATTGAAATTTCTCATCGTTGAACTTCATATTGTTTTCTGCAGCCCACTGAAAGATTTGGTTGATGTCCGCCTGGAGCCTTGCAGTGTCTGCAATGGAAGACACTGTCATGCAGATTCGGGTGTCATCTGCAAAGGAAGACACGGTGCTGTGGCTGACATCCTTGTCTATGTCGGATATGAGGATGAGGAACAAGATGGGAGCGAGTACTGTGCCTTGTGGAACAGAGCTTTTCACCGTAGCTGCCTCAGACTTTACTCTGTTGACGACTACTCTCTGTGTTCTGTTAGTGAGGAAATTATAGATTCATCGACCGACTTTTCCTGTTATTCCTTTAGCACGCATTTTGTGCGCTATTACGCCATGGTCACACTTGTCGAAGGCTTTTGCAAAGTCTGTATATATTACATCTGCATTCTTTTTGTCTTCTAGTGCATTTAGGACCTTGTCGTAGTGATCCAATAGTTGAGACAGACAGGAGCGACCTGTTCTAAACCCATGTTGCCCTGGGTTGTGTAACTGATGGGTTTCTAGATGGGTGGTGATCTTGCTTCTTAGGACCCTTTCAAAGATTTTTATGATATGGGATGTTAGTGCTATTGGTCTGTAGTTCTTTGCTGTTGCTTTACTGCCCCCTTTGTGGAGTGGGGCTATGTCTGTTGTTTTTAGTAACTGTGGGACGACCCCCGTGTCCATGCTCCCTCTCCATAGGATGGAAAAGGCTCGTGATAGGGGCTTCTTGCAGTTCTTGATGAACACAGAGTTCCATGAGTCTGGCCCTGGGGCAGAGTGCATGGGCATGTCATTTATCGCCTGTTCGAAGTCATTTGGCGTCAGGATAACATCGGATAGGCTTGTGTTAATCAAATTTTGTGGCTCTCTCATAAAAAATTCATTTTGATCTTCGACTCTCAGTCTGGTTAGCGGCTTGCTAAAAACTGAGTCATATTGGGACTTGAGTAGCTCACTCATTTCCTTGCTGTCATCTGTGTAGGACCCATCTTGTTTAAGTAGGGGCCCAATACTGGACGTTGTTCTCGATTTTGATTTGGCATAGGAGAAGAAATACTTTGGGTTTCTTTCGATTTCATTTATGGCTTTTAGTTCTTCCCGCGATTCCTGACTCCTAAAGGATTCTTTTAGCTTAAGTTCGATGCTTGCTATTTCTCTGACCAGTGTCTCCCTACGCATTTCAGATATGTTGACCTCTTTTAGCCGCTCTGTTATTCTTTTCCGTCGCCTGTAAAGGGAGCGCCTGTCTCTTTCTATTTTACATCTACTCCTCCTTTTTCTTAGAGGAATAAGCCTTGTGCATACATCGAGTGCCACCGAGTTAATCTGTTCTAGGCATAAGTTGGGGTCTGTGTTGCTTAGTATATCTTCCCAGCTTATATCGGTTAGGACTTGGTTTACTTGGTCCCACTTTATGTTTTTGTTATTGAAGTTGAATTTGGTGAATGCTCCCTCGTGACTAGTCTCATTATGTCGGTCTGGGGCTCCACGCATACATGTCTGAACCTCAATTATGTTGTGATCTGAGTATATTGTTTTTGATATGGTGACATTTCTTATCAGATCATCATTGTTAGTGAAGATGAGGTCTAGTGTATTCTCCAGTCTAGTAGGCTCTATTATTTGCTGGTTTAAATTGAATTTTGTGCAGAGATTTAAAAACTCGTGTGAGTGTGAGTTTTCATCAGAGCTGCCTCCTGGTGTTATTACTGCAACAATATTATTTGCTATATTACTCCATTTTAGGTGCCTTAAGTTGAAATCCCCCAGGAGCAAGATGTTGGGTGCAGGAGCTGGAAGATTTTCCAGACAGTGGTCAATTTTTAACAGCTGTTCCTGGAATTGCTGGGATGTTGCATCCGGAGGCTTGTAGACTACCACAATGACTAGGTTTTGGTTCTCGACCTTTACTGCTAAAACTTCCACTGCATCTTTTGAGGCATTAAGCAGTTCTGTGCAAACAAGTGACTCTGCAATGTACAGGCCAACCCCCTCCCCTTTTGCCTGTTCACTCTGTCACATCTGTATAGGTTGTAGCCTGGGATCCATATTTCGTTGTCCAAGTGATCCTTTATGTGGGTCTCAGTGAAAGCCACGAACATTGCCTTTGCCTCTGCAAGCAGTCCACGGATGAAAGTATTTTGTTGTTTGTTGCTGGCTTTAGACCCTGTATATTTGCAAAGAAGAATGTTATCGGACTGGTGGTATTGTTGGTACTTGGGGGGGGATTTTTTTTTCCGGCATTAGTATCTGTATCTGTTGGTTTGGAGTGGAGACCATCGACTGTGGTTCCACTCCAGGAATGACTGGATTTGGTGTACGATTTCTGCCATTTCCTGCCAGTTTTTTTTCCTTCCTGGCACTAAAAAACTCTCCCTCTTGAGTGGCTGTGGCTTCCCAGGTTTTCCCATGGCCTGGATGTTTTGTATCTTTTTGTCCCCTTTAGATGGTATGCCTGGCAATTTAAGTTATAGCACAGTCTTTCCTGTACTGAAGAGGTACACAGTTTAGGGTGAAAAAGCTTACAGGAAGGGAGTTTGCATTTTCCTGTTGTCATATGGGCATGGCATTTTCTAGGGTGGTCATAGTTGCACGTCCCATCTGTTTTTCCAGATTTCCCATGCCTGCAGATACCAAGTGCATAGTATGTGCACAGGCTTGGTTTCCGTTTGCCTTGGGTTTCTGTGACTGTATTCCCTGTTGGTGCATGTTTCCCTGTCTTACTCCTATCCTCCCTAGCACCAACAATGGAGCTCCCACCAGTTGTTTTTGGTAATATATCCTCACTATTGCTAGTGGAGTCCTCTTGTTTGCTATTTCCTGCGGTATTTCTAGTTTGCAATATTGGTTTTATCTTATCTTTGACTACACTTGTTTCCCTTCTACGGCTCCTGTCCCCTATGAGGTCATTTATATGTATTCCTTCCTGCGTATAATTCCCGACTACCTGGACAAAATCTCCAGCTTCACCATTACTGTCTCCCAGGACAGCACCTCTAGCTTCACCATTACTGTCTCCCAGGACAGCACCTCCAGCTTCACCATTACTGTCTCCCAGGACAGCACCTCCAGCTTCACCATTACTGTCTCCCAGGACAGCACTATCAGCCCCACATTTACTGACTACCAGGACTTCACCTCCAGCCTTACAGTTTCTGACTACATGGCCAGTATCAAGGGCAGTACCATTCCGCCCCTTGTGCAGATATCCAAGAACTAGCTACAAGCAGTATTAAAACAGGGAAGTGTTTTTGGGTATGCCCAAATGAGATAAATCTGTGGACTAAAATCACAAGGGTATTAAAAGAGGTCAACATCAAAGCTGCTTTCATAGAAAACCTGGAAGCTTTCTACAACAGATGGGAACATAAAAAGTCTGGGCTGAATGGTACTGCCCTTGATACTGGCCATGTAGTCAGAAACTGTAAGGCTGGAGATGATGTCCTGGTAGTCAGTAAATGTGGGGCTGATAGTGCTGTCCTGGGAGACAGTAATGGTGAAGCTGGAGGTGCTGTCCTGGGAGACAGTAATGGTGAAGCTGGAGGTGCTGTCCTGGGAGACAGTAATGGTGAAACTGGAGATGCTGTCCTGGGAAACAGTAATGGTGAAGCTGGAGATTTTGTCCAGGTAGTCGGGAATTATACGCAGGAAGGAATACATATAAATGACCTCATAGGGGACAGGAGCCATAGTAGGGAAACAAGTGTAGTCAAAGATAAGATAAAACCAATATTGCAAACTAGAAATACCGCAGGAAATAGCAAACAAGAGGACTCCACTAGCAATAGTGAGGATATATTACCAAAAACAACTGGTGGGAGCTCCATTGTTGGTGCTAGGGAGGATAGAAGTAAGACAGGGAAACATGCACCAACAGGGAATACAGTCACAGAAACCCAAGGCAAACAGAAACCAAGCCTGTGCACATACTATGCACTCGGTATCTGCTGGCATGGGAAATCTGGAAAAACAGATGGGACGTGCAACTATGACCACCCTAGAAAATGCCATGCCCATATGACAACAGGAAAATGCAAACTCCCTTCCTGTAAGCTTTTTCACCCTGAACTGTGTACCTCTTCAGTACAGGAAAGACTGTGCTATAACTTAAATTGCCAGGCATACCATCTAAAGGGGACAAAAAGATACAAAACATCCAGGCCATGGGAAAACCTGGGTAGCCACAGCCACTCAAGAGGGAGAGGTTTTTTAGTGCCAGGAAGGAAAAAAAACTGGCAGGAAATGGCAGAAATCGTACACCAAATCCAGTCATTCCTGGAGTGGAACCACAGTCGATGGCCTCCACTCCAAACCAACAGATACAGATACTAATGCTGGAAAAAAAATCCCCCCCCCCCAGTACCAACAATACCACCAGTCCGATAACATTCTTCTTGGCAAATATACAGGGTCTAAAGCCAGCAACAAACAAAATACCTTTCATCCGTGGACTGCTTGCAGAGGCAAAGGCAATGTTCGCGGCTTTCACTGAGACCCACATAAAGGATCACTTGGACAACGAAATATGGATCCCAGGTTACAACCTATACAGATGTGACAGAGTGAACAGGCAAAAGGGAGGGTTGGCCTGTACATTGCAGAGTCACTTGTTTGCACAGAACTGCTAAATGCCTCAAATGATGTAGTGGAAGTTTTAGCAGTAAAGGTCGAGAACCAAAACCTAGTCATTGTGGTAGTCTACAAGCCTCCGGATGCAACATCCCAGCAATTCCAGGAACAGCTGTTAAAAATTGACCACTGTCTGGAAAATCTTTCAGCTCCTGCACCCAACATCTTGCTCCTGGGGGATTTCAACTTAAAGCACCTAAAATGGAGGAATATAGCAAATAATATTGTTGCAGTAATAACACCAGGAGGCAGCTCTGATGAAAACTCACACTCACGCGAGCTTTTAAATCTCTGCACAAAATTCAATTTAAACCAGCAAATAATAGAGCCTACTAGACTGGAGAATACACTAGACCTCATCTTCACTAACAATGATGATCTGATAAGAAATGTCACCATATCAAAAACAATATACTCAGATCACAACATAATTGAGGTTCAGTCATGTATGCGTGGAGCCCCAGACCGACATAATGAGATTAGTCACGAGGGAGCATTCACCAAATTCAACTTCAATAACAAAAACATAAAGTGGGACCAAGTAAACCAAGTCCTAACTGATATAAGCTGGGAAGATATACTAAGCAACACAGACCCCAACTTATGCCTAGAACAGATTAACTCGGTGGCACTCGATGTATGCACAAGGCTTATTCCTCTAAGAAAAAGGAGTAGTAGATGTAAAATAGAAAGAGACAGGCGCTCCCTTTACAGGCGACGGAAAAGAATAACAGCGGCTAAAAGAGGTCAATATATCTGAAATGCGTAGGGAGACACTGGTCAGAGAAATAGCAAGCATCGAACTTAAGCTAAAAAAATCCTTTAGGAGTCAGGAATCGCGGGAAGAACTAAAAGCCATAAATGAAATCGAAAGAAACCCAAAGTATTTCTTCTCCTATGCCAAATCAAAATCGAGAACAACGTCCAGTATTGGGCCCCTATTTAAACAAGATGGGTCCTACACAGATGACAGCAAGGAAATGAGTGAGCTACTCAAGTCCCAATATGACTCAGTTTTTAGCAAGCCGCTAACCAGACTGAGAGTCGAAGATCAAAATGAATTTTTTATGAGAGAGCCACAAAATTTGATTAACACAAGCCTATCCGATGTTATCCTGACGCCAAATGACTTCGAACAGGCGATAAATGACATGCCCATGCACTCTGCCCCAGGGCCAGACTCATGGAACTCTGTGTTCATCAAGAACTGCAAGAAGCCCCTATCACGAGCCTTTTCCATCCTATGGAGAGGGAGCATGGACACGGGGGTCGTCCCACAGTTACTAAAAACAACAGACATAGCCCCACTCCACAAAGGGGGCAGTAAAGCAACAGCAAAGAACTACAGACCAATAGCACTAACATCCCATATCATAAAAATCTTTGAAAGGGTCCTAAGAAGCAAGATCACCACCCATCTAGAAACCCATCAGTTACACAACCCAGGGCAACATGGGTTTAGAACAGGTCGCTCCTGTCTGTCTCAACTATTGGATCACTACGACAAGGTCCTAAATGCACTAGAAGACAAAAAGAATGCAGATGTAATATATACAGACTTTGCAAAAGCCTTCGACAAGTGTGACCATGGCGTAATAGCGCACAAAATGCGTGCTAAAGGAATAACAGGAAAAGTCGGTCGATGGATCTATAATTTCCTCACTAACAGAACACAGAGAGTAGTCGTCAACAGAGTAAAGTCCGAGGCAGCTACGGTGAAAAGCTCTGTTCCACAAGGCACAGTACTCGCTCCCATCTTGTTCCTCATCCTCATATCCGACATAGACAAGGATGTCAGCCACAGCACCGTGTCTTCCTTTGCAGATGACACCCGAATCTGCATGACAGTGTCTTCCATTGCAGACACTGCAAAGCTCCAGGCGGACATCAACCAAATCTTTCAGTGGGCTGCAGAAAACAATATGAAGTTCAACGATGAGAAATTTCAATTACTCAGATATGGTAAACATGAGGAAATTAAATCTTCATCAGAGTACAAAACAAATTCTGGCCACAAAATAGAGCGAAACACCAACGTCAAAGACCTGGGAGTGATCATGTCGGAGGATCTCACCTTCAAGGACCATAACATTGTATCAATCGCATCTGCTAGAAAAATGACAGGATGGATAATGAGAACCTTCAAAACTAGGGAGGCCAAGCCCATGATGACACTCTTCAGGTCACTTGTTCTATCTAGGCTGGAATATTGCTGCACACTAACAGCACCTTTCAAGGCAGGTGAAATTGCCGACCTAGAAAATGTACAGAGAACTTTCACGGCGCGCATAACGGAGATAAAACACCTCAATTATTGGGAGCGCTTGAGGTTCCTAAACCTGTATTCCCTGGAATGCAGGAGGGAGAGATACATGATTATATACACCTGGAAAATTCTAGAGGGACTTGTACCGAACTTGCACACGAAAATCACTCACTACGAAAGCAAAAGACTTGGCAGACGATGCACCATCCCCCCAATGAAAAGCAGGGGTGTCACTAGCACGTTAAGAGACCATACAATAAGTGTCAGGGGCCCGAGACTGTTCAACTGCCTCCCAGCACACATAAGGGGGATTACCAACAGACCCCTGGCAGTCTTCAAGCTGGCACTGGACAAGCAACTAAAGTCAGTTCCTGATCAGCCGGGCTGTGGCTCGTACGTTGGTTTGCGTGCAGCCAACAGCAACAGCCTGGTTGATCAGGCTCTGATCCACCAGGAGGCCTGGTCACAGACCGGGCCGCGGGGGCGTTGACCCCCGGAACTCTCTCCAGGTAAACTCCAGGTAAACTCCAGGTATTTGTGCCTCCTCCCATGGGAGACTTAGGCCTCAGACACTCCCTAAAGAGGGAGCCAAGGCTGGGCCACCACTTGGAAAAGGCCCGGGCTGGGAGAATACCGGCGAATCTTTAATAATAATAATAAATCGATACCATGCCTAACCCTTCTAGGGTAGGGTAGGTGCCTGAGCCCGAGCCTTTAGCTCACAAGACTGTCATTCCCATTAGCCCCCTTGGGGCGGGGATGGCAGACCAGACAGGCCTAGCTTGTGGCTAGGCCTGGGGACAGTTGGTCCCAAAGATGAGGAGGTACTTGTGCCTCCTCCCATGGGAGACTTAGGTCTCAGACACTCCCTAAAGAGGGAGCCAAGGCCGGGCCACTACTTGGAAAAGGCCCAGGCTGGGAGAATACCGGCTAATCTTTAATAATAATAATAATAAGCTACAACTCACGAGGAGGGTCGGAAGCAAAAAAACTGGTCTGGAGATTCATAAGGATTATCGACTGGACGAAGATTGGAAAACAGTGTGTGTTGTGTTCACAAATCTGTGTTAGTTTACACACATATTAGCGTCGTTCGTGGTGATCCTTGGACTGTGTTCAGGGCTTCAGAGCAGTGAGCTACGAGAGGGTGGCTACGGGCCCCACTGGGGCTCTGAGCCTCACAGCTCTGCACCCAGTGTGGGCGGCTGTGAGGTCACAGGCAGCAGCTCTGCTGCTGACTCTGTCCCCACACCTACAGTCACCATGACAGATCCAGGAGAGCGGCCTAAACGTTCATTGGAATGCGGGGACGAGTTGGAGGACCACATGGGGCAGGTGGGAGCCCCCACCAAGGAGGCCAAGGATGCAGTGGAGACTACTGTCTGTATCTGCCACTAGGTCCGTCAGCAGCCCCTACCCAAGGAGACTTGCACCCCCAGATGGCCATAGGGATTGTGGAAGGAAACCAGGAGGCTGTAGCTCCTCAACCGACAAGGATGGAGCCATCCCAGGTCCCTACACCAGTTGCGCTGGCCTCCACAGTGGACGGGGACTGGCTGACTCCACGTGGAAGGAGGAATTCTCGCTCAGCTCGGGCACAAGCAACCAGGGCCTTCAACAAATTCAAGGTTCCCAACTACGGGTTTGTAAGGTATCTGGAAGGTCTACCCCGCCTCAAGTTCCGCTGCAAGCTCACTCTCAGGAACGAGGTTCTGGTCATTCCTCGGGACGAAGACTCTTACAAGGAGTTCAAGGGGCTGGTTGTGACGCATCCCAGCATGGTGGAACTGGTTGCTTCGGAGAGGGTGTACAAGGGGGTGCTCTTACAGGTCCCTGTGCCCCTCCCACTGGACCCCATTTTGGGAGTGCCCGATATTGTCAAGGCGGAGCGACTCACCGCAATGGTGAACAAGGTGCCCACCCGCCAGGTACTGATCCACCACAAAGGTCCACTTCCCACACACCTGGACTTTGGGGTCTGGGGAAGATTCAAGACCCGACCATACCTGTCAGGCCCCGTACAATGCTTCAACTGTCAGGGGTTCAATCATATTGCAGCCACCTGCCAGTGAGAGAAGTGTGGTGTGTGCAGCAAGGCACACCACTCGAAGGACTGCATTGCAATCCTCAAACAGCCAACTGGTGAGGCCCTTCAGCCAGAGCCCAGGTGTGCCAACTGCTCAAAGAGGCACCATGCCTGGAACCAGAGCTGTCCTGTGATGGTGCAGCACTGGCAGCAGGTTCGTCATCTGAACGAACCGACAGCCCTGACGCCACCCAGCCTTGGAATTGCCCAGCAACAGTCGGTGTGGGCTCCAACCACGGTTCCCCGGATACCGCAGGAGGGCAATACCAGCGAGTTCCCAGCACTGGGCTCCCAGGGGTGGCATCAGGGGGCAGGCACTGGTTTGCAGCAGTGCGGTCAACTGTGGGGTCAGATGGCAAGGTGGCCAAGAAGACAGAATCATTGGGAAAAACAGCCACAGGCCAGGCACATTGCCCATGAGGTCCCAGCTCGGCACCAACATTCCTTGCCATACCACCAGCAGGCCTCTTCCCAAGGGCAGGCCCCTTCTGTGAGCGGTCAGAGTCAGGCAGAGGTTCCCCGCTGGGGGACCTGGAAGCCCATGGCCACTCAGGCCGGGCCCAGGGTGCACCCAGCTTATGCTGCTGCAGTGTCGACAGCCACCCAGACATACCCAGTGACCCAGCCCCGACTCGACGGGTCGTCCAGCTCAATGCCTGCAGAGGTAATGGTCGAATCATTTCTGGATCGACTGAAGAAAACCATCGGGGTCATCTCAGCACTCCTCTGTCGCCTGCTGCCGTCGGCAGAGGACAGGGGCGCCTGCAGGCAGCTCCTGTCATGGATGCTGGGCGTGGTCCTTCTGGACAGGAAAGACTCAATGGAACTTCAAGCCATCATCCAGGAGTCCTTCCAGTCCATGATGGAGGAGGCCCCAAAGTCGCCAACAATGGACGACGAGTCCCAGGCAGAGATGGAATCAGTGGGCCACCTCTGTGGCCCTTGAAGATCCTCCTGTGGAACATTTGTGGGCTGCAGCGGAAAATTCACTTAGTGATTGAACCTGCAGTTCAGGATGAGGTTGATGTCTTCCTGTTTCAGGAGACACTCACCGATTCGTCACGTCAAATGCAGCCATGTATTCCGGGATTCTCGGCCTACCTTCAGCGCCTGGAAGGGACTGGCAGGGGCACGGCGATCTACGTCAGGACCACTATCCCTCATTCAATCTCCAATGACCCCATCAACTGTGGGGAGGACGTAGAGGTTCAGGCTGTCACCCTACACCTAGCGGATGGACCTCTCATTGTTTACAATATTTACAGAAGCTCTCGGTACACCCTTGACATTTCAGAGGTGGCAGCACTCGCCCCACGGGAGGGTCTTGTTGTGGCTGGGGATGTCAATGCCCATCACCCAATACTTTCATCTGTCTCTCCTACCAACGCAGCTGAGAGGCACCTTGCGGCTGTGCTGGAGGAGGTCCCTGAGATCGCCCTCCTCAATAATGGTGAGCCAACCCATCACTACGGTGGCCGCTTGGACATCACACTCATCTCTAGGCGGTTGCTCTCGAGTGCGAGATGGGAGGTCCACCTCCATCTCACCAGTGATCACTTTGCAGTGGTCACCACACTGATGGTCCAGCGATGCCCGCTCCCCACACTTACCCCCAGATGGAATCTAAAAAAGGCCAACTGGCAGTGTTTCCAGGAGGTCATTGAGCACTGGTGGGCAGTCTCCTCTTCCGGAAGACCCAGATGAGGCGGCTCAAAGCTTGCAGGTGGCCTTCACATGTGCAGCTGAGGCAGCCATACCTAAGATTACAGGCAGAGGATCATATAAACGTGACTGGTGGTTTTACAATGAAGACATCAGGGAGCAGAACCACTGCATCAATGTCGTAGGCAAGATGTACAGGCGTAATCCCATGGTTGAGTCCATGCGTCTGCTCAGGGAAGTGGTGCAGCATGCACGCCATGTCTCACACAGGGTGCAGCAGGCTAAATGGTCGAGTGGTGTGCCTCTTTCAGCTACTCCTCCACCTTATCTGAGATTTGGACCATGTTACGATTGGCCACTGGGCAGCGTCGTAGTGTGGCTCGGTTGCACCCAGACCCCCACAATGGAGGCAGAACGTCTGGTGGACCTTTTCACCTCCAGAGCGGCCATGGCTCAACTGCCTCAGGATCTCCAAGCCCTCCAAGCCACCCTCCTTCCTAGAAGGGTGATGGTGATCCAAGCGGCATGCCAGGCTAAGGACGTCACGGATGAAGACTTCACCGACCAGGAGCTCCAGGCAGCCTTCACATCTCATCGAGACACTGCACCGGGGCATGATGATATCACCTATGGCATGATCACTCGGTCTGGCCATTCTGGACATTCAGCTGTCCTGGGGGTCATCAACCAGACTTGGCGAGCTGGCAAACTCCCTGTCGTATGGAAGGAGGCTGACATCATACCGATTCCTAAGCCTGGGGATCCTGGCAGTGTGAGACCCATCTCCCTCACCAGTTGCATCTCGAAGGTGTCTGAAAGGATGGTGTTGGAGCGCCTGAGGTGGAAGCTTGGTCCTCCTCATGGCTTCACCAGAGGAGTGGGCACTTTCGAAAGCCTTACCACTCTACTGTCCGGCATTGGGTCGGACGCTCAAGCCCACATTGTCTTTCTTGACCTCGAGAAAGCTTTTGAGCTAGCCAGTGCACCTGCCATCCTCTCACTCTTGGCCTGAAGGGGGATTAAAGGCAGGCTGCTTTCATGGCTTTGTCTCTATCTCCAGGACAGGTGGGCCCGGGTATGCTTCCAGGGGCATGCCTCTTCTCTCAAGACCCTGGACAATGGCACTCCACAGGGCAGGGTGCTTAGTCCCACCCTGTTCAATGTACTGATGCACCAGCTGGTGTGCCTGCCTTTCTCCAGAGGCACCATCCTCCTCAGCTATGCTGATGACCTGGCACTTGTCATACCTAGGAAGTGCCAGCTTTTGCAGCGTGCCCAGGAGGACCTCGATCTGCTGCGTTCCACTTGCCGTCACTTGGGGCTCAAGTTATCTGCGGCAAAATCCAAAACTATGATCCTTCACACCAGGGTACCCATTCAGAGGCTGCGGGTCCTGGGCATCGACCTGGAGTGGGTTCACAGTTATAGGTACCTTGGCACCTACACTGACAGGCACCTCACCTTCCAGAAACATGTGCACCACATTAAAGAGAGGGCTCTGCAGAGGATCAGGGCATTGAGTGCCATGGCCAACCCTAGGGTTGGGGCCAGCCTTGAGGTCATGAGGTTGTTCTACATCCAGGCAATACGTTCCCTCGTTGACTATGGGGCCCTTGCTCTGGTTCACGCCAGACCAACAAACATCAAATCCCTCTGTGTCATCCAGCACACAGCTGTACGGGCCATGTTGGGGCTCCTAGGTGGGCCAATGCAGTGGCTCTGAACCTTGAGGTGCAGCTACAGCCTCTTGAAGACAAGATCCAACTGGTAGCTGCCAAGAGGATCGCAAAGTATCTCCGACTCCCAGGGGCTGACAAACTGATGAGAGATTTATGGGTCCACCAGGGACAGGTCATTCCACTGCATCCCGGCCGCCGATGGATGTGGTCGGTAGCAGATGCCACACGGAAGCTCTTGCCCATGACATTGTTCCAGGTGGGAGACTGCGACAGACTGGCAGCAAACTACACGGTGCCACCCCCTTGGGCACCAGAGCTGTTTGCGGTGCACTGGACAACCCTACCAGACAGCAAGAGGCATTGCACCGACTTGCCTCAGCTAGCATTGTGGGTGCGGAAGGCCCAGGGTGTGTGCCATATTACACCGATGGCTCCAGAGACCCAGTGGTAGGCCACACAGCTGCTGGGATGTTCCACAGCAATCTGACAGCAGGTTTGCGCCTCTCAGACAAATGCACCATCCTCCAGGCCGAACTCTTTGCCATCCAACAAGCTCTGTAGCATACTCTTGCAGACCATCAGCATCCCCCCATGGCGCTTATGCACAGAGAGCCAAAGGACAACATACACTTAATCACTTCCATCCGGGGTGACCTGCAGACTCTCATGGCCCAGGGTCGCAGGGCTATCGTCAACTGGATCCCGAGCCATGTGGGTATCCCTGGCAATGATGCTGCAGATGAGGCTGCTAGGACTGCAACCCTCGAGGCACAGCCACGTGCTGCAATCTCCATCAGCCTCAGCCAGATTGCGCTGTGGGCTGCCGGTGTGGCCAGGCGCCCATTCCCTGACCCTGGGGATTCACGGAGCCTCTGTTGGTATGTCAGGGCGACCCACAGGGTGCCCCCTCCAAGTATTCAGACACAGTCCAGAGAACTGAGGGTGCATATCCACCGCCTACTCTTAGGGTATCCCACCACTGGCGGATTGTTGAACGGGCACGAGAGGCACTCTGTGCCCATTGTGACCGAATGGATCCGAAACCCTTGGTGCAATACCTGTTAGACTGCCCAGCTACGATGCCCCTTTGCCGTAGACACTTCCCAATGGCCCCAGTGGGGCAGGCCCGAGAGGATGAGGCAGCACATCTTGTGTACTTAGCTGTCAGGGACTTGGAAACCTTACTTCCAGTCATTGCATGTCATCCGCCTCCCCCCCCCCCCGCTAAAGTTGCTGCGAGGGCCTGCTTTGGGCCTCCATTGCACTGCACACCAGCCGATGTTAGTGCACACTAACGTTTGGTACGTCATCTGGCCATAGAGCCGGTGAGGTACCCCCCCCCCCGTTCCTGCTGAAGACCTGCCACGCAGGTGCAAGTAAAGATAAACGACACTTCCCTACCCAGGGAGCCATTGCCGGATCACCAAAATGGAAGAGACCTGGGCCGGGATACCATACCAGCGAATCAAATAGAATAGAATAGGATACAACTCCCGCGGCCGGTTTGCCTATTAATTTAGGCGAGGCTTTCTTATTTTTAAAAATACCCAGAGGGTATTATATAATTAATAAAATAAATTCCTGAAATCAACACTGTCACTGTCATTTGGAATGTTGATTTCTCACTCAAGATATGCCGTAAATTTCTCGGCTGTCTTCTTTTAGGCTTGATTAAGTTTAGATATGTCTGATAATAAGAGAGATCACACTGGAAAATATACATTTATTATTATTATAATTGTGGGGAAGCGCTAAATCCGTAGGATTATACAGCGCCTGGGGGGGTGGAAGGTATTCAGGGAATTTTTTTTTTTATATTTTATTTAAAACAGCAAATAAATAAAATACAGGACTTATCCGGCAACAGATGTAATAACCTTCCATTGCCTAATAATTCACCACACACAACCCCGTGTGGGACTTCCAACCCCTCCCCTTTATCCCCCTCCGAATCTAAATCAAACAGGTTTACCACAGCAACCTGCATTAATCTTACAGACATGTTGACATATATACATTAATATTACAGTTGTCATGCTAGTTCACAAAGTGTATTACACGACCACATGACTGTTTGAACAATGTACATTACATGACCACAAGACTGTTTGAACAATGTATATTACACGACCACAAGACTGCTTGAACAATGTATATTACACGACCACAAGACTGCTTGAACAATGTAAAATTACACGACCACAGGACTGCTTGAACAATGTATATTGCACGACCACAAGACTGCTTGAACAATGTATATTACATGACCACAAGACTGCTTGAACAATGTAAAATTACACGACCACAGGACTGCTTGAACAATGTATATTACACGACCACAAGACTGCTTGAACAATGTATATTACACGACCACAAGACTGCTTGAGCAATGTATATTACACGACCACAAGACTGCTTGAACAATGTATATTACACAACCACAAGACTGCTTGAACAATGTATATTACACGACCACAAGACTGCTTGAACAATGTATATTACACGACCACAAGACTGCTAGAACAATGTACTAACAACGGTCATGGTTTAGGTATATATCACAAACATTACATTACCACAACATGCAATGCATTTAGCACACATCAGATTCACTGCAGGTAATGACACCTATTCCTAAAATTCTCCCCAGCACAACCTTATGAGAAGCCTCAACCCCCCCTCCTTGTGTTTCTCACCCAAACCTATTCTCAACCAAACATACAAATAATACAATAAAGAAAATGAATACAACATCTTATCACATTGATACAATACGTGTATATACAATAACCCATTTCGCAGCATCCTCAAGTAATAACAAGGATACTAAAATGAACGTTGGGACACCCTCTTATTACAAAGGTTCTGTACATGTGTATACAAGAGGCCACATAACAGCAGGCCCCTCACAACACTACCAGTGTTTTTATACATTGTGAATACACAGGTGTAATATACATACCCAACACTTGGCAATGTTCTATAGAACATAAGGACGCTCCTCAAACCTCCACCAAACAACCCTACCACATACAACACACAACTACCACAACCAACACCTCCCACACTCAATCCACATAGACCCCACCCCATAACATTATACAACATAACATAATAGTCCAAAATTCATACACACACCAGCAGCATACGCCACCTCAACCACACCAGCGTACCTTCGGCGCACACAGGCGCAGGCAGCAACACTTCTTAACAGGACCTAACACACCTCGTCCTCCACAATTTGCAGACACATCTGAACAGCACATATCAAGCCACTTTCATCCTAACACCGGGCACATGCCTCACTCTCAAGGCGCATGCTAACTGGTGCCCCAAGACACGCACTCCATTAACTGGCGCTGCCATCATGCAGCAGACCTCACCGCACCTGCCATGACGTATCCCACCCCTACCTAAACCCCGCTCTCACCTGGCTGACCGACACCATGCCCAGCCTTTCTAGGGTAGCATAGGTGCCTGAGCCGAGCTTTCAGCTCACAAGACTGTCATTCCCATTAGCCCCCTTTGGGCAGGGATGGCAGAAAAGAGAGGCCTAGCTTGTGGCTAGGCCTGAGGACAGTTGGTCCCAAAGATGAGGAGGTTCTTGTACCTCCTGCCATGGGAGATTTAGGTCTCAGACACTCCCTAAACAGGGAGCCACAGCCGGGCCAACACTTGGAAAAGGCTCGGGCCGGGAGAATACCAGCGAATCTTTAATAATAAATAATATTCACCTGGCTAAGGTTTCCTCCCTCGCTGCCCCACTACTACTTTTCCATGCCCATCTGGGCCCTGGGGACAACGTTTGCCATGCTCTCCACGCATGACACCTGTCCCACCAGGCACCACCTCCTGTCACTGCTCACCTCCACTAGCACACCGCCCCCTGTCTACCGATGCCTTCTTCCCTGTACGTTGAGCTGGCGTCAGGACATCGTCAGAGTCTGACATTGCTGCCGCCCTCTTCGTCCCAGCATCCTCCTCCATGTTTGTGACCAGGGTGTCCACATGATGAGCCTTTACCACCACCTTCGTCGATGCCTTCTGACCAGGGGTCATCACGTCCCCACCAGCCTCACCAGCACCAACAACCGCCTCCTGCTGCTCGACTGCCATGGACATGAGCTCTGGACTGGCCGATGTGCCGGGGAGACCACATCCGTAGACAGGAACATGGTATGCAAAACCAACGCTAATGTCGGTTTTGCATGCATGGGCGACAAGGAGATACTCACCATCTCCTTGTCGTCCATGTATGGGAGCCTCCTGCCAATCGTCATTTTTTGCTCCACCGGCCGGCCTCCTGGCCTGCCCTCGCTGCCCACATGCTGCTGCCATATGATCATAGTCGCCGCAGAGGTGGCAAGTCCGTCACTGACCAGCATACGACACCATGGCCTGCGTGTGGAAATAATCAAGGTACACATATGATAGAGACATCTTAAGGGTAAACGTACCTTTGGGTAGACCAGCATATGCCCCAGCCACCCACTTGCCTTGTTTTGCCATGTGTACCACTCCGTATCTGCTAAAACACTGCGGAGATCCATTGCATCGCCTCGAAAGGCACATTGCGCAGTTTCACCCACATGTATTGTCGTGAGCACACTGGCCCCTTGAGTAGTTTCACAAATCTCCGGTAGGTGCCATTTAAAGCCACACCTTACAAATCCTTGTCCTCAATACCATGAGTGTCACGGATAATCTTGGGTAGCAATACCTGTGCAGTCTCAGGCGTAATCGCACCCCGAATAAGCTCTATACCAATGGTATTCACCTGCCTCCTCACGCTAAATGCCATGACGTCACTGGATAGCTTGCTAGACTGTCAGTAGAGAGGTGCGAAGCACGTCCACTCTCTCCGGCAGCTAGGTCGCAAATCAAATTCAGGGAATTGGAACACAGATCCAATTTCCTAGATCAAGAGCCCCTCACCAGCATCAAGGAACCTTCCTTGAGGGGAAATGTACAATTGAAGGCTCATTTCACAAACCTATTTAAATGTCTTAGAGAATGATATACTGCTGCCAATTATTAATTAAGAGGATAGAGTGATTAGTTTACTCTGTGTATACGCTGAGATAAATTTCCTCATGGTAGACACAGAAGCTTTAGAGGAATACATTATTTTTATACTCAATTTACTAATCTATAATACTCAATGGGTATTTAAAAAAACGTTTGGTCCTAATTAATAGGCAGCTCAGCCATGGGGGTTGGTCATATAGTGAAAATCGAAAATATATTAAAGGTTATTTGAAAAAAGATGCTTAGATCTGAATTAAAGGCCACAATTTTTAATGCCACGATTGACTCCATGATTATTAGTTGTGGCATGTTTTTGTTAGAAGCCAGACACAGGTGTAGTAGGATTATAGACAGTAGAGTTAGAGTACACCTGTGGATTCCAAATCACATTGCGAAAATTTGTCTGGACTGCCTCCATGTGAGTTGCCTACCTTGGCAAGCTCTGTTGACACCGAGTCCTGAGGTCGGTACCTCAGCCTCACAAGTGGCTTATAGGACAGATTTCCATAAATGACTGATGTTGCAAGAAATCTCGCCTGCATGCATGTATAAAGGACTAACTTGCTTGGTGTTGGAGAATATGTCCCGGTCTTCAACCTCCCTAAGCTTTAGCCCCTCTGGACTTCCCCCCAGAACCACGTGCAACCGGGAGCTTTAATTCCTACAATATTCAGTCGACATTAGTGACCTGCCTGCACCTCAGAAATTCCTGTTTCCAAGGGGGTGTGTATCCCCTAATATAACTATGCAGAAATGGACACTAGCTTCTAAGCATGAAGGAGTGACACCGGTACATACTGGTCATGAACTGCCGCCTGCACAAAGGCCCACAGCTCAACTCGCAATTTCCCCCAGAAACTGGCAAGAATACTGAAAAAGGGAGGTCTCGTCTTGCTGTATGGGCCTGATGGAGGACATCTATGGTACGTCGAGGTGCCTCCACCAGATTTCCCCAGGTCTAGTATATGAAGACACTTGGGGGCACCACCTTCTGATCACGGCACTTGTTGCTCCAACGGTGTCTAGTCTTAGAAGAAAGGGCACTGCGGTCTCAAACCCATGCCCCAGTATTCAAACTTGGGCTGCCAGTTCTCCCTGGCTAACATAACATAATATAGGCCTACATTATCGGCCTATTACTGCCTATGTTAAGGTCTTAGGTCTACATTATTATTATCTACAGTTGCCTCAATAGTTCTAATATTAGTGTACTAACAGTATAAATTACCTACTTCTTCTCTGAAGGGTAAATCTATCAATTAAGAAGTACCTTCCAACCACCTTCGCCAACCTGGGTGTGTGTGTGTGTTTTGAGTGGGTGTAAGGGCCTCCCGACCCAATCGTTCATCGCGGCCTGATGGGATCTTTGTACGACGTATCTGTCCCGTGGAACTTTTAGGACCGAAAAAATTTCCTTTCGCTGCCTGACCACGGTGGAGTGCGGTTGTGCTCTGCACCCCTCTTCTGTTTTCAGGCGAGCTACCTTGTATCAACATGGCGCTGAGTGTGAGGAGATGCGTAAATACCATCGGTATTGAGCTGCTTCGTGGGGCGATTTCACCGTCTTCAGCGCAGATATTACTCCCAACAATCATTAGGGAGACCTATGGTATCCAGGACGATGAGGTGTATGGTGTTGCCCTGAATGGGGCTTACAGAATCTTCGTCAAACTGAATTCCACATCCGTGTACGAGTCGTTGGTGACGAGATTCCAAGACGTGAGTCTTGACGCTACTCCAGCTGTGAAGGTGCGTTTGATCGACGTATCTCGCCACTTTACGTGGGTTAAGTTTCGTAATGTCCCATTTGAAGCAGATGAGGCTGACATCAGGAGTGTTTTTGAGGCATATGGTACCGTACATCTGGCACAACAGGGCAAGTGGACGGCTGGTGCTTACATGGGCCGTCTGGAGGGAACCTTTTCCCTGAAGATGACTCTGAGAAATCCCATACCATCTTACGTCGTGTTGGAGGACTTCAGGATGCAAGTTATGGTATCGTACGCCGGTCAGAGACGTACGTGCAGAATATGTGGAGCGTACGACCATATGGTGGCAGCGTGTGTGAAGCTGAGGAAGGCACCTGCACAAACTGGTGAAGCACCAGTTACCAGCGTGGTAGCTGTTGTTGAGAGCCCTATATGAAAGCAAGGGCTTGGGCGCTTGTGGAGTGAAGAGGTGGAGGATTCTAAAGAAGAGACTGGCATGTGTGAGGTAAGCTGTGACATAAAAGGATCTGTTACTAGGCAAGGAAAAAGTACAGAAGTGCAAGTGCAGGAGGAGGTGCAGGCTCTCGAGGAAGAGCTTCAGGAAGTGTTGAGGACATTGATGCTGCCTGCAGAGGATGTTGTTCCTGAGCTGGTGAGAGGCACGGCGTTGCCTGTAGAAGAATGTAATGATAAAAACCATAGCAGGGTTGACGGGCCAACTAGTAAGCATGAGTTGTCGCCGTGTGCTGTGGAACGAGGCGTGGTGGAGGTTGAGATACATCGTGAGAGAACCTCAGAAGATAACATGGATGTGGAGGGCATCACGAGGAAGAGAGCGGCGGCGTCAGACTCAGATGATGTCCTGACGCCGGCACAGAGGTCTGGGAGGAAGGAAGAGCACTGTCTAGGTAGTCAAGATAAAAGGCATCGCAAAAAAGGGGGGGGGGGTTGATGGTGTGAAGCCTTGTGCTGGCTCTGGGGAAGAAGGCCCTGGGATGAATGAAGAGAGGAGGAAGGGTTGGAAACTATAAAGAGGCCTTAGGTGTATGACTGTGAACATAAATGGACTGTGTAATAGTGTGAAGAGGGAATGGTTTCGAATGTTTCTGTGTAAATATAGGGTGGATGTAGTGTTCCTGCAAGAACACAATTTCAAGGAGGGAAGAGAGCTCAAGGTGGAGGGGTTTCAGGTCATGACTCTGCCATCTGCACGTCTGAAAGGTGGTGTGGGTATATTGATCAGGGAGGTGAGCCCGTTTGTGTTGCTAAGAAGTGAGGGGGGAGGGGGGGAGAGTATTGCGCGTGGATGGGTGGTGGATGGGGCCGAGGGTATCCTTTGTAAGTGTGTATGCACCAGCAGAAAATGATGCGAGAGTAAAAAGGGATTTTGTATGTGAAGAACTAGTTTTCTTCTTATGTGGTTTACCTGCAGTGGCCATCGTTGGTGGGGACTGGAACTGCGTTATTAGGAGGGCTGATGTAGAACCAAAAGGGGCAGGGCCTGTGGAGGGAATTTTCCCCATGTATGCATGGGGAAGTATATGGAATAGGTTGAGTAGGATGAGGTTGCAACCTCGTGTTCGGGATGTAATGTATCGTTTTCTGCACGGCATTTTACCGTCGGGTGTGGTTCTACGGGATAGACGAGTCGTTGACGGGGGGGAGTGTGGGATATGTGGTGGGGAGGAGTCGGCTTTTCATGTAGTATATTTTTGTGATGGACTGAGGAGTGTCAAGGGGTGGTTAAATAGGGTGATAAATAGGATAGGAGGTAAAGGAATTTCTGTATTGAGAGCATTAAGTCTCGACGTGGGGGGTTGGGAGGAACGTGTAATCAGAGCTGTGGGATACATTATGGCAGATTATATCTATATAGTGTGGGGATTGCGGGGGAAACAGGTTACTGAGGTGAAGAGGAGGGTGTTACCTGGAGTTTACCTGGAGAGAGTTCCGGGGGTCAACGCCCCCGCGGCCCGGTCTGTGACCAGGCCTCCTGGTGGATCAGAGCCTGATCAACCAGGCTGTTGCTGCTGGCTGCACGCAAACCAACGTACGAGCCACAGCCCGGCTGATCAGGAACTGACTTTAGGTGCTTGTCCAGTGCCAGCTTGAAGACTGCCAGGGGTCTGTTGGTAATCCCCCTTATGTGTGCTGGGAGGCAGTTGAACAGTCTCGGGCCCCTGACACTTATTGTATGGTCTCTTAACGTGCTAGTGACACCCCTGCTTTTCATTGGGGGGATGGTGCATCGTCTGCCAAGTCTTTTGCTTTCGTAGTGAGTGATTTTCGTGTGCAAGTTCGGTACTAGTCCCTCTAGGATTTTCCAGGTGTATATAATCATGTATCTCTCCCTCCTGCGTTCCAGGGAATACAGGTTTAGGAACCTCAAGCGCTCCCAATAATTGAGGTGTTTTATCTCCGTGATGCGCGCCGTGAAAGTTCTCTCTACATTTTCTAGGTCGGCAATTTCACCTGCCTTGAAAGGTGCTGTTAGTGTGCAGCAATATTCCAGCCTAGATAGAACAAGTGACCTGAAGAGTGTCATCATGGGCTTGGCCTCCCTAGTTTTGAAGGTATGTAGAAATAAGGAAATTTATGGGAGGAGGTGGGTGAAGGATTTTTCAGAGGGATATAGGCAACTTACGTTACAGGTTTTATTAGACTTGTAATATACGAGGGAGGGGAGGGTATGATTGGAAAGTGTTGCTGGGGTAGGGAAGTCAGGGGTGAAAACAGGGTTGCCTCCCTGGTAATGGATAACAAATGTTTGCGAGTGTTGGATGAGTGATGCATGAGTGAATAATATGTGGACCACGGGTGCTAGCACCTGTGGAGCTGGCCAGTTTTTTTTGTGACATGGACTTTACACTTATTATACATATTGTGTGTGGTAATATTGATTTACGGTAATGACATTGTAATTTGGAGATTTGCTATAATAATTGCATGTATTTGCTCCAACTTGTTTTCTAGGTGCCTTGCACTGCATAGTGTTGATGCTGTGATCATGCACGGTGTCCAGAGATATGACCTGGAGTTTACCTGGAGAGAGTTTCGGGGGTCAACGCCCCCGCGGCCCGGTCTGTTTGTATTAATGTCTGTGCATTATTGTTCGTCACTGGTGTTCTGCAATTTTCAGTTTTGTTTTGAGAGTAAAGAGGTTAATGCACGTCAGATAGTGTAAATAAAGTTGGGCAACAGTGGTGTTATAGTTTTTTGTGGTTAGGTGCGTGCTAGGCACAGTCTTTATGTGTTACTTATGTCATGGTTATTTTTTATGTTGTATTGTACTGTTGTCAATAGCACTATGTAATGTCCATATAAGCTGTATAGAGCTTGAATATCATAGTTGAAGCAGTGTTATTGTTTTAACACTGGAATTGCATGTTTAAATGTGTAGAGGCTTACATGTGTTGGATTTTGAGACTAAGTTTATTCTTATGGTTTTGTAGTAATTTTGTATGTCTTTGTGACTTTTCTATATCACCATTGTTGTGTAATACATATTGTTATGTAACTGAACCATTAGGACAATTACATAAATTAATGTTTTGATCATTGATGTGTGACTTTAGATTAGGCAACATTCATTGTTTATAGTATGTTAGGTTGCAAATAGTGGGGTGGTTGGATAACCACGAGGGGGGAGGGGTAATATGTCTGTATAATATGTTCAGTGCAATGCATTGCATGGTCTGTAGTCGATTATTAAGTACCATTTCGAGGGATGTGTATATAAAAGTGTTGTTCATATCATGTAATTCTGTTGAGTAGCTCCAACAGGTTTGGGTTAAGTGATAGGATGAGGGATCAGGGAGGGGGGGGGTGTACCCACACGGAGTTGTAAGTGTGGTGTGTAACATTAGCTGTAGGGAGGATTGTGTTAATTTATAGACTTAAATGAGTTTTACATATTATATTTTTGTAATGTCATGTTTTAAATAAAATATATATATATAAAAAAAAAAAAGATTATTAGTAAATCATTTTTTTCTCAGTTGTTAATAATTTTTTCTCAGTTGTTTTTTGAGCTATCTTATTGAAACTTGGTCACATTACTATTGAAAGGTGCTTCTTTACGTACAAAAAAAATGAAAGAAATCGAACGAAAAATAAAAAAGTTCATGTGTGGGCGTCAGGGGAGGGGTTTGCCTACATCACTGTGCAGAGTGAGGGTAGGGCAGTATATTGATTGGAAGTGATGGACAGTTGCTTGTTCAGTGTGTTGTAGTATTATGTGTAGATAATACGCATATTATTGTATGTAGAAAGATGGGACTACATGCATGTTGGACTTGGACTTGTACTATGAGAATTACTTTCTAACGCCTGATATGTTAAGGCTGATTGATCAACTGTGATCCATTCAAATTAGATTTATTATGTTGTTATCTATGTACATAGTAGTCTTGAGTCATATTATTATGTTGTTACCTATGTACATAGTATTCTTACGTTATATTATTATGTTGTTATCTATGTACATAGCAGTCTTAAGTCATATTATTATGTTGTTATCTATGTACATAGCAGTCTTAAGTCATATGATGTGAGTTGTGTTTAGGTGCAGTTGTCACAAAATTTTGTTTTGTTTTATCTGTTAGGGAAGTATGTGGATTTTTTTGCGTGTAGCCGCTACATGGCTGGGGTTTTCTACTTTATACCTTTGTATTCTGTGATGTTTTTCATAATATTAAGTTTTTATTTATATACTGTGTTGAATGAATAGGGTTTACATGCTAAGATAATTGCACATAAGTTGCCTTTGGGAGTTGACATTCATTGTTGTAACCTTCTTAGAAAATTAAACTTTTGCGGGTTTTTCTTTCACCAGGTTGAGGTGTCATTGTGTTAAGTAAAGACATGTATCCCATTTAATTGTTATTAATATTGTGTCCAAGATGTTACTGCATCACTCATGATAGTGTAATTCCTATGTATCCTTTAATGTTACGTTAAGATGCAATCAGGTTGGGAATGGTTATATTTGGCGGGAGGGGGGAGGGGGGGGGTGAAATTGTGTCAAAAGTTTGAGCCTTCACAGGTATATAACTCTGGTATAACTGGGTGTATATGGTGTGTGGTGTTAGGGTGTCAGAGCACTTTTGTCTGTTGTAATAATTTTTGTAAGGGTGAATTGGGAATTTGTGATTTACCTCATTTGTGTACTTTTTAATATAATTTCCACCTTGTATTGTAATGTTTTAAATAAAATAAAAAAAAAAGATGGGATCTTTGTACGACGTATCTGTCCCGTGGAACTTTTAGGACCGAATAAATTTCCACATTAGTCTTCAAATGCACGATAGAACTAATAAATTGGTAAAGTCATATATACCTGCAAGGAGGGAGTAGACCGAGCTGTGAGGTAGTAGTGTCAGGACAGTAATACGGAAAGTACTTCAACCAAACTTCATTGGAGACCAGTTAATCCATCTATCATCGTTCTGTCATGCAGGAGTCACATGAATGATGCACCACCAGTTGATGTAGACATAACTAAGTAAATAAACTTATTTATGTCCAATTTACACAATTTTGGATGACGTCCAATTGTCATGTGTAAATTTCCTATGATGAACCGAAAAAGTCAGACAATATCCAGATAAAACTACTGTCTCACGATGCGTCGTTATGTGTGCTCGACTATGACTTAAAAATATTAAGTCAAACTTAGAGAATAATGGAAAACTATAATACCCTTTTTAAGGGCATTTTAAAAATAAGAAAGCCTGGCCTAAATAAATAGGCAGACCGGCCGCGGGGTTGACGAATTTGCAGGGAATGCGTAATGAGACAAAGCATTTTTTAAAAAAAGAATAGAGTATTTAACATTTATATGTTAAAATTATTTATAATTTAAAGATTTTTCAATTAATGTTTAAAAATTTGTTATAATTTTTCAGTTTATATATAATTGTTAATTAAATAAAAATTTATATTATAATATAATAAAATAAGACTTTTATATGTATTGCAAGTACAGTAGAATACTTTAGTTTTAGCGTTTACATTTATTCTCAGTTCCAGGATGAGGACCCGTCAAGGAAGGTTCCTTGATGCTGGTGAGGGGCTCTTGATCTAAGGAACTGGATCTGTGCTCCAGTTCCCTGAATACCTTCCATCCCCCCACAGGCGCTGTATAATCCTACGGGTTTAGCGCTTCCCCTTGATTATAATAATAATCCAGGATGAGGACTATAGGCTACGACTCTACTGAAACTCTGTGACAGTAATCACCTGTGTGTGGTTGCAGGGATCGATTCATAGCTCCTGGCCCTGCCTTCTCGCTGGACACTACTAGGTCCGCTTTCTCCCGGCTCCTAAAGGTTAGTGTTGCAGGCTGCGCCGGACATTGGCATTGATGTCAGCTAGGACTGTATACCTTGTATATGTACTTGTAGAAATATAGATATATTAACATTATCAACACGGCAGCTTCTGTATGCTTGACCTGACAAACTATTGATGGTTGGCACTAACATTTTGGAAACATTTATAATTTGCCAGGTCGCCACTCCGGAAAAACTCATATATGGAGGTTTATTTTTTCAGGGTTCCAAAGTAAACCCTTATAGGTATATGTACTTCGTGGAGAAACCCGAACTTTCTGTGAATTATGTTAAAACTGACGCACTTCCAGTCATTACTATAAATAACTTCTAATAATATATGAATATAAAATCCATAATGCCTGTCAGACACGTTAAAAATAAGAAAGCCTCGCCCATATTAAATTATAGACCGGCTGCGGGAGTAGAAATAGAAATTCAAAATTTATTATATTTCAAATACTCTAAAAGAAAACCGTTTTCATATATTTCTGGAATAAAATCAATTATTACGATTTTGTGTGTATCATATCTTTTAAATTCCAATTTCTGTATAATGTTATCTTAGGATACTTACTATATAGTAATCCTTTTTTTTTTTAATAGAAATCATCTTGACTTTTTACGGACTATTCCAGGCCGCGAGAATACCGGCGAATAAAAAAAAAAAAAAATTACACGGGGACGGAACACATTACGTGATCATCATCGTGATTGGATACGGAACACCGGTGTGGAAAATTTTCTAGGGTGATTACTTGTACATACCTCAACATTACATGTTAGTTAGTTTAGTTTAATATGTTTATTATGCACCCCATACCCATCCTGTGGGCGGTAGTCAAAAGATTACAGAGGTACATAATTGGTCCAGGGACTGGACTCCAAAGTTTTGATAGCTGAGCAAGTTACAGAGGTAATGAACTCACAATTTACAAAGGTAATGAACTCACAATTTACAAAGGTAATGAACTCACAATTTACAAGGGTAATGAACATTACCCCAATGGAAATAAGTCACTCTGTCTGACTTTTTTGGGTTATCCTAGGTTCTCTACACATATGCTGCTATGTATGATAATTCTATGTAACTGTATTTGTGTATACCTGAATAAACTTACTTACTTACTTACTTACGAGTAATCTCCTTGGGAGACAACAACTATATTGTTTACCGTAGTCACCCGTGTAGACATGTGAGAAAACTTAACCACCTCTGGTCACTGCAGGTGGCCCCTCGACCCTCACTATCTTATCCATATCTATCCGAGACCAGTATAAATTGGGTAGCACCCTCAAGTACGGCGCTACTAATTAATTGTGGACTGTATAGATTATATTAGTTTAACTGAATGAAGGGAGAGGGGGGGGGTAGGTTTCCATCAAGGAAAACACTTGTACATAATCTCACCACTTATCAGATATTCTCTGGTGGTCACTTGATGTAGCTGGATCAAGTGAGAATACCGGCGAATAAAAAAAAAAAAAAAAAAAAAAAAGGGGGAGCCAAGGCCGGGTCACCACTACTTGGAAAAGACCCGGGCCGGGAGAATACCGGGCATACTGGGAGACAGTAATGGTGAAGCTGGAGATGCTGTCCTGGGATACAGTAATGGTGAAGCTGGAGATTTTGTCCAGGTAGTCGGGAATTATACGCAGGAAGGAATACATATAAATGACCTCATAGGGGACAGGAGCCATAGTAGGGAAACAAGTGTAGTCAAAGATAAGATAAAACCAATATTGCAAACTAGAAATACCGCAGGAAATAGCAAACAATAGGACTCCACTAGCAATAGTGAGGATATATTACCAAAAACAACTGGTGGGAGCTCCATTGTTGGTGCTAGGGAGGATAGAAGTAAGACAGGGAAACATGCACCAACAGGAAATACAGTCACAGAAACCCAAGGCAAACGGAAACCAAGCCTGTGCACATACTATGCACTCGGTATCTGCTGGCATGGGAAATCTGGAAAAACAGATGGGACGTGTAACTATGACCACCCTAGAAAATGCCATGCCCATATGACAACAGGAAAATGCAAACTCCCTTCCTGTAAGCTTTTTCACCCTGAACTGTGTACCTCTTCAGTACAGGAAAGACTGTGCTATAACTTAAATTGCCAGGCATACCATCTAAAGGGGACAAAAAGATACAAAACATCCAGGCCATGGGAAAACCTGGGTAGCCACAGCCACTCAAGAGGGAGAGGTTTTTTAGTGCCAGGAAGGAAAAAAAACTGGCAGGAAATGGCAGAAATCGTACACCAAATCCAGTCATTCCTGGAGTGGAACCACAGTCGATGGCCTCCACTCCAAACCAACAGATACAGATACTAATGCCGGAAAAAAAATCCCCCCCCCCAGTACCAACAATACCACCAGTCCGATAACATTCTTCTTTGCAAATATACAGGGTCTAAAGCCAGCAACAAACAACAAAATACCTTTCATCCGTGGACTGCTTGCAGAGGCAAAGGCAATGTTCGCGGCTTTCACTGAGACCCACATAAAGGATCACTTGGACAACGAAATATGGATCCCAGGTTACAACCTATACAGATGTGACAGTGAACAGGCAAAAGGGGGGGATGTTGGCCTGTACATTGCAGAGTCACTTGTTTGCACAGAACTGCTAAATGCCTCAAATGATGTAGTGGAAGTATTAGCAGTAAAGGTCGAGAAACAAAACCTAGTCATTGTGGTAGTCTACAAGCCTCCGGATGCAACATCCCAGCAATTCCAGGAACAGCTGTTAAAAATTGACCACTGTCTGGAAAACCTTCCAGCTCCTGCACCCAACATCTTGCTCCTGGGGGATTTCAACTTAAGGCACCTAAAATGGAGGAATATAGCAAATAATATTGTTGCAGTAATAACACCAGGAGGCAGCTCTGATGAAAACTCACACTCACGCTAGCTTTTAAATCTCTGCACAAAATTCAATTTAAACCAGCAAATAATAGAGCCTACTAGACTGGAGAATACACTAGACCTCATCTTCACTAACAATGATGATCTGATAAGAAATGTCACCATATCAAAAACAATATACTCAGATCACAACATAATTGAGGTTCAGTTATGTATGCGCGGAGCCCCAGACCGACATAATGAGATTAGTCACGAGGGAGCATTCACCAAATTCAACTTCAATAACAAAAACATAAAGTGGGACCAAGTAAACCAAGTCCTAACCGATATAAGCTGGGAAGATATACTAAGCAACACAGACCCCAACTTATGCCTAGAACAGATTAACTCGGTGGCACTCGATGTATGCACAAGGCTTATTCCTCTAAGAAAAAGGAGGAGTAGATGTAAAACAGAAAGAGACAGGCGCTCCCTTTACAGGCGACGGAAAAGAATAACAGAGCGGCTAAAAGAGGTCAATATATCTGAAATGCGTAGGGAGACACTGGTCAGAGAAATAGCAAGCATCGAACTTAAGCTAAAAGAATCCTTTAGGAGTCAGGAATCGCGGGAAGAACTAAAAGCCATAAATGAAATCGAAAGAAACCCAAAGTATTTCTTCTCCTATGCCAAATCAAAATCGAGAACAACGTCCAGTATTGGGCCCCTACTTAAACAAGATGGGTCCTACACAGATGACAGCAAGGAAATGAGTGAGCTACTCAAGTCCCGCATTGTCCTCTTCACTTTCGGGCTGAGTGGACGCACTGCGCAAACAGCTCCTGCTTTCTCTGGTGCGCAACTTCCTGTTTTCACCAAGATGGCTGCCAGCTACCGCAGGAGGAGCAACACCATGTGTGTTTACCTTGTTAAAGGGGCAATTTACCCTACGAATGCCTCTGTTTTATTACCAACGATTATACGGGACACGTTTGGCATTGAAGTTGAAGACTTACACGGAATAGCACTTAATGGATCATCACAAATCTTCATAAAGTTCTGCACAGTGGAGGCATATGAAAGGACGGTGACTCAGTACCAGGAGAAGAACATCACCGTATCTGGTCTGGAGGTACGCCTGCGGGATGCCTCAAAATACTACACCTGGGTGAGGATCCACAACGTTCCTTTCGAGGCAGACGATGTAGATATCAGAGAGACATTTCAAAGATATGGTGAGGTGCATGATATAACTTTAGTTCGATGGACGGAGGGAATCTATGAAGGGTTGCCGGCTGGATCTTACACCGTCAAGATGTCTTTAAGAAGACCTATTCCATCGTATGTTGTCCTGGAGGATTTTAGGACACAGCTGTACGTGACCTACACGGGACAACGAAAGACGTGTCGCCTGTGCGGCGCTTTTGACCACATGGCGGCCGGATGTGGTAAAGCAGCAGTGCCGCGGCCTTGGGAACGGCAAGTAGCCACAGAGTCTCAGGCGGAACCTCTGCCGAAGAATTTGAGTGCAGCAGGCAAAGGTAATTGGGCGGACGAAGTGGAGGGCGTGTTAGAGAATTGTGTGACACTACCAGTGGCTTCAGATACTCCCCCGCAAACGGGCCCGGGAGTTGAGCAGCAGCCTGTGGGGGTGGGAGAGACCGGTGATCCACAGGAGTTATCTAGGCCCCTACAGGAGATGATTAAGTCTTTCCTGGACGTGCCTGCGGAGGAGAACCCAGCTACAGACAGGAGAATTCTGACGGTTGAGAAGGACTTGATTGAGCAGATTCCAGAGCCTCTGGGGTCAGAGCCTGGCATGTTGCAGTTGCTACAGGTGGAAGCTGAGGTGCACAAGGGCAATGGAAATACTGATATGGAAATTGAGGGCACATCTAGAAAGAGGGCTGGAGGCTCGTCGGATGAGGAGGTTATAACACCAGCTCAGCGTACAGGGAAGAAGACGTGGGCAGGAGTGATTAAGAAAGGGCAGGGTAGTGCACAGGGGGGGGAGGGGGTACAGGCGGGAAAGAGTGCACGAGAAAAGACAGAAGCAGCAAAAAGTGGAACAGACAGGACACAGAGACATAAAGGAAAGCCACCCTTTCTGAATCTTTAAGTGTCTAACGATAAACGTGAATGGCCTTAGAGCTGACGGTAAACGAGTATGGTTGGAGGATGTTTTGCGGCGTTTTAACATTGATGTGTGTTTTATTCAAGAACACAATTTCAAGTATGGCAGAGAGTTGAGGCTGAACGGTTTTAGGATGTATGTTGGTAGTTCAGGGAAATTAAAGGGTGGGGTGGCAGTGGCAGTGAGGGAGTCCAGCCCATTCCACGTGCTCAAGTGGGAAGAGGGAGGGGAGGGGAGGGTGGTGAGGGTGGAAGGGATATGGGGTGAGATTAGAGTATGTTTTCTGGGGATATATATGCCGGCAGATAGTAACATACGGGTAAAGGTGAATTTTGTAAGGGAGGTTTTGCTTTTCTACATGCGGGGTTTACCAATGGTTTCTATAATAGGTGGGGATTGGAATTGTGTAATCAGGAATAAGGATGTGGAGCCGAGAGGGGCAGGGTGTGTGCTTGGAGTATTGAGGGATTTGTTGAGGGATGCAGGGGTTTATGACATAGTCAGGGGCGATGGGTGGAAAGTAGAGCACACTTTTATGCAGAGGGGTTATGCTGCCAGGTTGGATCGTATATATATAACTCGAGATATAACAGTAGAACGTGTAATGACGATAGATTTAGGTTTTTCGGACCATCATGCCGTTTTGGCAGAGATGGCATGGGAAGGGATGGTTCGTAGGTATGTGAGTTATTGGAAAATGAATGTGAGGCTACTTCAGGGAGAGGGGGAGGGGTTGTTTTTTAGGGAATGGTGGAAGCAACTATGGGAGGCTCGTAACGAAGAGGAGGATGTCTTGGAATGGTGGGAGAAGCACGCTAAATTGCAGATTAGGGAGTATTACCAGCATAGAGGAAGGGATGAGGCGAGGTGGAGGTATGGTTTACAGAAATATTTAGAGGGGCAGCTAAATGATTGTTATGAAGGGGGAGGGGGGGCTAGACATGGAGAAATAGAGGTTTTAAGAGGAAGATTGAGAGATATACAAAATTCTCGTTTTGATGCGATACGTGTGTGGGAAGGTTTAGAGGAGGTTCTATGGGGTGACAAACCGTCAGGATGTGTTTTGAGGAGATTTAGGAATAGGCAACAGATGACCACGATTATGGGATTAGAGGTGTGTAAAGGGGTGGGGGGATATAGGGTGGGGCAGGTTCTTAGTACCACCGATGGAATGAGCAATTATGCTGATTATTGGTTTAGGGAGAATTTTAAGCAGAGGGAGGGAGGAGAGAGGGAGGGAGAGATTCTGGGAGAAGGAATTCGAGGTATTTTAGGGGAGGAGGAGAGTGCGGTAATAGAGGGTAGGATCAGTGAGGGGGAGGTGGAGGAGGCGATAATGGGCTTGAGTAGGGGAAAAGCGCCGGGCATTGATGGAATTCCTAATGATTTCTATATTACACATTGGGATTGTATGAAGGAATGTCTGGACCGGTTGTTTAACTGTATGAAGGAAAGGGGAGTGTTGGGGGAATCGCAGGGCATGGGGGTAGTAGTTTTGGTCTATAAGGGAGGGGGGGGGAAGACCTTGGGTGCTTTTAGGGCGATCTCCCTCATGTGTGCAGATTATAAAGTTTTTGCGAAGGTTTTAGGTAACCGTATGAAAAAGGTGCTTGACCGAGTCCTACATAGAGGACAGTGTGGGATTCCAGGTCGAAGTATGTGTGAGGGGCATGGAAGAATTAAGGATTTTGTGGAGGGTAGACAACGGGGGGGGGATCTTGGGGATTGATTGGAAGCAGGCTGATGACAGTGTAGATAGACATATGTTGTGGTGTATTTTAAAAAAACAGGGTTTTGGTGATGAGATTGTGCGCTGGGCAACTACTTTGTATACGCCTGCAATGGTCAGGGTTCAGGTTAATGGGAAGTTAGGGTTGCCAGTGCAGATGGGGATGGGTTTGCGACAGGGTTGCCCCTTGTCTCAAATCCTCTTTGCATGCATGCAGGAGACCCTTTTTATAGGCTTATAGAGGAAGGAGTGTGGGAACAGGGAGAGGTGGGTCCTGGGAGATGTGGTATTGTGGGGTATGTGGATGACACCACAGTTTTGGTAGGAGGGGAAATAGGATTGGGGAATGTGGGACGTATAATAGAGTTTTTTGGTGGGGCGACAGGGATGAGGGTTAATGGAGCAAAGTCAAAGTTATTAGAAGTAGGCACGTGGGTGGGGGGGGGGGGGGTGGGGGGAACAGTATGGGTGGAACGTAGTGGATAGAATTAAGATATGTGGGGTTGTGTATATGGCGGACGCTGGGGAGGCACAGAGAATAAATTCCAAGGAAGTAGTGAGTAGAGCGATGGGTAGGATGCACGGGTGGAGGGCTGGGGATGTAACATTGCAGCAGAGGGTGGTGGTAGTAAATACACTTGTGTACAGTAAAGTGTGGGGCGTGGCAGAAATATATCCCCTGAGGTCGTGTGATATTCAGGAACTGGAGAGGGTGGTTTTGAGGTATGTGTGGGGTTATGGGAAGCCATGGCTACGGAAGGAGGTGGTGATGATGGGCGTGTGGCAGGGTGGGCTGGGTCTTATACCTTTGGACACACGAGTGAAGGCAGTGTATGTGAAGCAGCGATACTTGTGGGTGGGAGGGGAGAGGGGTAGAAGGGTGGGAGAGGTCATGAAGGATGTGCGAAAATGGTGGAAGGGAAAGGCACTACTGGAGTGTGAAGATATGGTGCGAAATTTGTTGGCAGTAAGGAAAGCAAAAAAAGTAAGGGTAAGTAGGCTTGGGAGGACAGGTTGGCAGGGTACAGTGATACAGGGAGTAGCTACATACCCAATGTATGATTGGAGGGGCATTTGGGAAGACTTTCGGAAGATCAGATTAAAGCCAAGGGTTCGTGAAGTGGTTTATAGATTCTTTATGGGAATTCTAGCTACAAGGTCAGTGCTATATAGAATGGGTTATGTAGGGCATGGTTAGCGAGAGTTCTGGGTATAGTGGCGGGAGGGGGAAGAAACATTTCGACTTTGAGGGCTTTGCATTTTGATGTGGGAGGGGTTTCCAAGGACATTCGGAGGGCAGTGATGTATGTAGTGGCAGATTTTTTGTATGTGTCTTGGTGCATGCGGGAGGTGGGGGGTGAATATAGGGTGCGGGCGCTTGCGGCGAGTGTGTATCGTACAGTATGCAGAAATAGGCTACTATATGGGAGGTTGTGGGTAAATAGTTTTCCCTTGGGTTATCGTAATCTGTCGGTAGGTGTAATGTTAGGGTTGGGTGTAGTTTAGAGCTGGATTGGGCTGGTTCTCCCTAAACTGGCATTCTTGTTCTTTTTTGAGATTAGTGGAGGATGGAAGGTGGAATAAAAGTGTGTGGTAGTGGAGCATATGGGTGTAAAGTCGTTAGGAATGAGGGGGGGGGGCGTAGGGGGGGGTGAACTGGTGACATTTGGTTAAGAGACAGGGGTTTTATGACTTTCGACGTCAGGTACGAACTTGAGCATGGAAGGGAACGTGAGTTTGTGTTTTTTTAATACAGATAGCATGGGGTCAGGGGATGGCAGGGGGTGGCTTTCTAAAGTGTCTTTTGCCAGGTTGGTTTTGTTAATGATTGAGGTAGTACTGCCCGGTACATGTTTTATTAGGAGCCATAAGTTATATTGTGTAACTTAGTGCGTGACAGAGTAAGTCTGATATTGCTCTGGAACATTGTTAATAAATATATATATCTTGTTGAACATAATACATAAAAAATGGGAATATGTATTAGTGAGTGAGTTACAATTTCTAGTGTACTGTTACCATATTTTTTTTTTTTATATTTTATTGAAAAACACAATACAGAGTTATACATGTAGACAATGTAAGCAATGAAACGTATCCATTATATATAACAAAAGAAAACTCCACATTCCCTACCGTAGCACTAAACTTATACATAAAACTAAACTAAAGACAGCCCACAGCTTCATATACAGGTGGGTTTAGTACATCCAAAATTGCAACCATAAACACAATATGCAATATAACCCAAAGAATGTCACAGGTATTGACATTTTACATAAAACTGTATGTACGAAGACATTCTCAATTATCCAAAAATTCTTTACACACTTATTATTGTTGTGTATTAAACTTCATATCAAATACATAATACGTAACACCTCAATAATTACGAAACAAATAAAGGTTGGAAAATAAAAATCTCCACACCTCACCACAGAAAAACTAAACACAGTACAATATAACAAATGATTCGTCCCACCTCACTTCCATACACTACATTCAGGGGGGAGTGCTCTCAAGCGCTCTCAAGAAAAATTCGAAAATTTATGAAAATGAGTTATTCATATAGAAAAATAGCTTAACTCTTTGGCAACACAATGGTACAAGAATCAATGTTCTACAACGTTTCTACAAGAAATTATAGTCATTTATATCAGGTATGGTGGCGGCGATGTAGGTAGCGCGTCTGTTCTCAACCTATGTATTTTTTGGAATTTTTTCCTTGTTTTTTATTGTTTCTTTGCATTATTCTTTCTAATATAATAATTGATTATTTGGCATCATATAAGAGTAGGTGGAGCTTATCAATAGACGTCTAGCCTATCGGGAAGCACCTAGGTACACTCGGCAGTGATCCCTCTCCAGAGTGTGCCAGGTGAAATCACTTCATTATTACGCTTATATCAGCTTATATATTAACTATACGGCTTATTTATCTATCAGAATTGATCTAATATGATATAATAATCACTGTAAATAACAGACAAACATGTTATATACTCTAGACTGAATAAAATAGGCCATAATATAGCGAGAGTCCACAAGCAATATTTCGATATAAAAAAGTTACTCCTCGTCTCCATGTTGTATTGTTTGGTCTGTGAGTGAGAGAAAACGATGTTTTGAAGAGGATAACTGCACTAGAACATCAGTTTACTAAGAAATACACCGAAACAAACGCGATTTTCGCGAAAAAAGAAAAAAATTTTTTTGACGGTAGGCCTACCGGCGTTCTAGACCTATATCTCGGAAGTAACTTATTCACTTATTTCGCGGACCTCAACCATTATTAATGATTGTATTGAAATGATTTTCACAGACAATATAAAACAAAGTGTGTTTTAATTTTTAACGATGGATTTTTTGGAATATCTCAAATATTTTTGATTTTGTGGGGGGTAAAAGGCAGATATTTTGGTGAATGCCAAAAATTCTGTCAAATGTATTTTTTTTTACCATGATAATAAGATATATTAGATGAAATGGCAACGTAAAAAATTCGTGCTAGTTGTATTCTAACAGTTGGGAATGTCGGAAGTGCCACTCGTAGTGCCAATTTGTCAGGGGATGCTGCCATATATCAAAATTATGTTAATATTTTTTTTCTATGTTGTTTGTTGGCCAATCATACTGAAACTTTGTCACATTAAACTATATATGCACCTCTAAAAGTACACCAAAAATAAAATAAATCGGTTGAAAACAAAAAAAAAAAAAAATATAATCCCACACTCCCCCCTTCATCCCACAAGCGAACTTACACAATCAAGTATATTTAGTAATATTTTTCAAATATAATTTCCAGTTTTAAGTAACAAACTTCTACCATATAATGAAATATACATAGTCATTACTATTAAACATTAACTTAAACAAGACTATATTCTTATTCTACAGACCGCAGCAGTTCTTGCCTCACCATCCTAACCCTACTTAACACATTGTACATGAACACGTCCTTATATACCCATCACTCGTCAATAATATTCATTGAACTTCACCGAATACCAATATACAACCCATACTGAGTACATGAAATTCTCTCTTACATACTGCTATATACACTTGATGTATGATAAAAATCACACACATTGCATTATCTCATTATTAGCAGTACATTTGGTACACAGACATATTTATCACGCCCTCATGTCCTTTGCTTTAATACAACCACCAATCCTGATAATACATTACAACATATTCCAAATTTAACTTATCCATAACATACATCAGTATACCATTCTGAGTATGACCGTATACTTTTCACATGCACACAAATATTGCTCATTTCCATGTCCATAAAAATCTTAACAACTTTTCCCTTACAAACCACCACAAACTTATTTAAAACACACTCCACAACTACGCTGCCATTTTACACCATATCATGGAACTCCTCATACATTCCCAAATTCTGAGACGAGCCCGGTGCAACCCCTTAAAAACAAAAACCATCCCCCCCCCCTTTTTTTTTTTTTTTTTTTTTTTTCCTCACTCCGCCAACAAACCTCTGACATTCATACTTCGATATCCTTCAGGAAAAACCCTTTCCCATCTACTTCCATATATCCCCCTATTACGACTAAGTGTTTTGTACATTGTTGCAGCCAATACCTTCTTTCGCACCATCCAATCCCCATTACCCCTCATGGCCCATGATACGAAAACAAAATCAGTTATGATGTACACCAAAGCACGCTGCACAGACTCTTCCACACCTCCCACATCTAAACTCAATGCCCTTAATACCGATATCCCTCCCCCACCCACCCTCCTCAAAATCCCACCCATCCACTCCCGTATACACTCCAATTTTTACAAAAATATACTACATGAAAAGCTGTCTCCCTATCCCCACACGCCCTACATACGTCCTCCACCATCAACCCTCTCTCCCGAAGCACCACATCAGACGGCAATATTCCATGAAGGAAACGAAACATTACCTCTCTCACTCTTGGTCTGATGTGCACCAACCGCAACCTTACCCAAATATCTCCCCATGCATACATTGGGTATATGCCCTCAACATTTGCAATCACCCTCACCCCTATAGAACGCTCCAGAACACCTACCCATATCCTAGACGGATCTCTAACATACAATAAAGCTCGCAGCACATCCTCACACTCTCTCATCTCTGATCCTACCCACCACCTTCGTGCCTCCTCATATAATGCTTGCACACCCTTCCCCACACGACCTTCCACTCGGAGAAACCCCCTCTTCAAATATATACACTTAACCCTTAATCTTATATCTATTAAACCCAATCCACCTTTGTCGACCGGTAGCATAACAACACTTCTACCCAACCAATCACATCCAGAACCCCATATATATCGAAAAACCTTTTTTAGCATTCTATTAATGTCCGGTCCTGCCAACGGATATACTGCTGCCACATGCCAGACCATACTATATAACATCACATTCACCACTATTACACGTTGATGTATCGTCAAATGCAAGGGTCTCAAAACATTTAACCTACCCACCAACCTATCCACTGTCCTCCCAGAATTAAGCATCCGTGCCTCCCCGGCATTCCCCATATAAATTATCCCACACACCTTTAGTCTATCCACCACACACCAACGCACAGCTGTTTCCCATCGCGCCCTCCCTACCCAATTCCCTAAGACCAATAATTTCGATTTCTCCACATTCACTTTTAAACCTGTAACACCTTCAAAACCACCAATTATATCCTCCACCTCATGTAAACTTTCCTCCCTGCTCATTAGAATTGTTGTATCATCCACATACCCTATTATTCCCATCCTACCATTCTCCACACCATGTACCACCCCTAAACATCGCCCCACTGCCCTATATAAAGGGTCCTGTATACAAGCAAACAACAGTTGAGACAGAGGACAACCCTGCCTTATGCCTCTACCCATTGAAACCCACTCACCCAATTTCCCATTCACCTGCACACGTACACCTACCCTATTATACAAAATCTCAATCCAACGTACCATCTCTTCCCCAAAACCCTGCCTCCGTAAGATATGCCACAGTGCCTTTCGTTCTATGCAATCATACGCAGCCTGCCAATCCAATGCTAAGACACCTCCCCCCGTTTCATTCTCCCCCTCCATACTTTCCACAAAATCTTTTATTATTCCATGTCCCTCATACATCGTCCTTCCAGGCACCCCATACTGACCTCTCGCAACAACTCTATCTATCACGCACTTCAGCCTGTTCCCAAAGATTTTTGCGAATATCTTATAATCACCACATAACAACGACAACGCCCTGTAGTTCTGCACTGTAGTAGGGCCTTTCCCTTTTGGAATCAATACTACTACTGCAGTACGCTGCAACTCACCCATCCTCCCCTCACTTTTCATCACATTCATCAGGTTCACTAAAAAATCCTTCAACACACTCCAATGCTTCACATAGAATTCACAAGGTAACCCATCTATACCTGGCGCTTTACCTCTCGCCATATTCCCCAAAGCTCTCCATACCTCCCCCTCTTCAATATCCCCTCCCAATGCCATACGATCACTTCCACTCAGCACACAAGATACATTCTCTCCCAATCTCTCTAAATCCTCACCGTTCACTCCTACACTCCGCAAATATTTTCCAAACCAACTATCCATAAAACCACTCATACCCTCAGTAGTTCTCAACTCCTGACCCTTCGTATACCCACCTAAGTCCTCGTGTACTACCAGCTTATCAATTTCCATTGCCAACCTGCGTCTCCACTGACCCTGTAACACACAGGCCGACGGCCTGTCACCCCAAATCGCCTCCTTTAACCCACCTTGCACCCTCGCCTCATCAAATCTCTCATTGTGCATATCCCTTATCTGCCACTTTAATGCTTCAATTTCCTCCATTGGATACACACCTGTCACAGCACCCCTCTGATAACAACCCTGCAACCGCCCCTCTAAATACTGTTGAAGCCCATATGTCATCCATGCCTCATTCTTTCCCCTTCGCACATAGTATTGCCTGATCCTCGTCTTTGCAACCCCATCCCACCACCCCAATAAATCGCTTGCACTCTTACCCCCATCCCATAAGTCCTCCCACAAACTTTCAAAATCCCCTCCCTCCACCCCCTCACCCAGTAGTCGTACATTCAGCTTCCAGTACCCCAAATATCTCTTAGGCAAACCGTCCCAATTTAAATCAGCATAAACCGCCCTATGATCTGAATAAACGACATTCACCGTCTGCACCCGCGTCACCCTCACTCCCCTTGTCACACACAACCTATCTAATCGTGCAGCATATCCCTTTCTATGAAATGTGTGCTCTATCTCGCAATCCCCTCCATCAACTATATCCCTCAATCTCACACCTCTCAATAGATCCCCTAAACCTGCCAAAAAACACCCTGCCCCTCTCGGTTCCACATCCTTCCTGCGCACCACACAGTTCCAGTCGCCACCAACTATTGTCACTGACGGTAATGACCGCAAATAATATACCAATACGTTATTCACAAATTCATTCTTTACCCTTACATCATTCTCAGCCGGCACATACACACAAACGACTGCCATCCGCTCACCTCTCCACCACCCATCTATTCTTAACACACGACCCCCCCCTTCACTCCTAAGAACAACAAACGGGCTCGTCTCTCGGATCAGGATTCCCCCCCCCCTTCATTCGCTCCGAATACATCACAAACACTCTGTACCCATCCACCTCCAATTCCTTTCCCAGCTTGAAATTATGTTCCTGCACAAAAACAATGTCTATAGCATAACGTCTTAAAAATCCCTGTACCCAAAGATGCTTCTCTCTCGCACACAATCCATTAATATTCACTGTCATGCACCGGAAACCTACTTATGTGATTTCACCCTCTGCCCCTTTTCACCTTTCACTGACACGCTTTCAGTGTGTCTGCTTCGTCCACTTTTCTCTATACTGCCCACTGGTGGCTTCCCCTGATCCAACACCTGACCAGGCGTACCTTTAGTGCTCCCACGCACCACATCAACCCACGGCTTTTTCCCCGGTCTCTGTGCCAGGGTCAAAACATCATCCGAGTCGGAATATGTCGCCGCCCTCTTACGGTTGACACACTCTGCATCCATTTCTAACTCACTGGATGCCTCCCTGTGAATCTCAACAGTCACCTCAATCACTTCCACCACTCCTGGCGAGTCATCTGCCATGTTCGCCAATCTTCCAAGTTGCTCATCTTCAATCTGAACAGTACTCCTCACCATACTCAAGTTATCCTCAGCAACCTGCTTCTCAAAGGATTTTTCCTGCACGTTCACCAGTAGGCCTTCCTCTACCCGCACGTCACCAATCTGCACAGTCTTCCCGTTCTCCAAGGCAGATGCCTCACTTCCCACTAACTGTGACAGTGATGGGCTGGTACCCACCAGTGGCAGCTCACGCTCCACTTCCTCACTCCAGGAAGTGCCACTTCTATGTACAGGTGACTCATCAGCATGACCCACCTCTGGTTCTGGCTCTTTCACCATCTCACTACCTAGGTCCTTTCTCCGCTGCCATCTCCCACACTGGGCCGCCATATGGTCATATGCACCACATAACCTACACGTCTTCTGCTGCCCAGCGTAGTACACCATTACCTGTGTCCTAAATGCTTCCAGTATGACGTAAGGATTGTATGGTCCAGTGGATTAGGGCGTCATGCGTTTTCGCCCACCATGAGGCAGGCCAAAGCAGCATGGGTTCGAGTCCTTGGCTAGTGCAGATTTGTTTTGCAGCCAGCAGCAACAGCCTGGTTGATCAGGCGCTGATCCACCAGGAGGCCGGGTCACAGACCGGGCCGCGGGGGCGTTGACCCCCGAAACTCTCTCCAGGTAAACTCCAGGTAAGACGGGATGGCATGCCTCAACGCCATCTTGATCGTGAACGTACCATCCGGCAAGCCGGCATACGCCCCATCCGTCCATTTACCAGCCATGACATGCCCATGCACTCTGCCCCAGGGCCAGACTCATGGAACTCTGTGTTCATCAAGAACTGCAAGAAGCCCCTATCACGAGCCTTTTCCATCCTATGGAGAGGGAGCATGGACACGGGGGTCGTCCCACAGTTACTAAAAACAACAGACATAGCCCCACTCCACAAAGGGGGCAGTAAAGCAACAGCAAAGAACTACAGACCAATAGCACTAACATCCCATATCATAAAATCTTTGAAAGGGTCCTAAGAAGCAAGATCACCACCCATCTAGAAACCCATCAGTTACACAACCCAGGGCAACATGGGTTTAGAACAGGTCGCTCCTGTCTGTCTCAACTATTGGATCACTACGACAAGGTCCTAAATGCACTAGAAGACAAAAAGAATGCAGATGTAATATATACAGACTTTGCAAAAGCCTTCGACAAGTGTGACCATGGCGTAATAGCGCACAAAATGCGTGCTAAAGGAATAACAGGAAAAGTCGGTTGATGGATCTATAATTTCCTCACTAACAGAACACAGAGAGTAGTCGTCAACAGAGTAAAGTCCGAGGCAGCTACGGTGAAAAGCTCTGTTCCACAAGGCACAGTACTAGCTCCCATCTTGTTCCTCATCCTCATATCCGACATAGACAAGGATGTCAGCCACAGCACCGTGTCTTCCTTTGCAGATGACACCCGAATCTGCATGACAGTGTCTTCCATTGCAGACACTGCAAGGCTCCAGGCAGACATCAACCAAATCTTTCAGTGGGCTGCAGAAAACAATATGAAGTTCAACGATGAGAAATTTCAATTACTCAGATATGGTAAACATGAGGAAATTAAATCTTCATCAGAGTACAAAACAAATTCTGGCCACAAAATAGAGCGAAACACCAACGTCAAAGACCTGGGAGTGATTATGTCGGAGGATCTCACCTTCAAGGACCATAACATTGTATCAATCGCATCTGCTAGAAAAATGACAGGATGGATAATGAGAACCTTCAAAACTAGGGAGGCCAATCCCATGATGACACTCTTCAGGTCACTTGTTCTATCTAGGCTGGAATATTGCTGCACACTAACAGCACCTTTCAAGGCAGGTGAAATTGCCGACCTAGAAAATGTACAGAGAACTTTCACGGCGCGCATAACGGAGATAAAACACCTCAATTATTGGGAGCGCTTGAGGTTCCTAAACCTGTATTCCCTGGAACGCAGGAGGGAGAGATACATGATTATATACACCTGGAAAATCCTAGAGGGACTAGTACCGAACTTGCACACGAAAATCACTCACTACGAAAACAAAAGACTTGGCAGACGATGCACTATCCCCCCAATGAAAAGCAGGGGTGTCACTAGCACGTTAAGAGACCATACAATAAGTGTCAGGGGCCCGAGACTGTTCAACTGCCTCCCAGCACACATAAGGGGGATTACCAACAGACCCCTGGCAGTCTTCAAGCTGGCACTGGACAAGCACCTAAAGTCGGTTCCTGATCAGCCGGGCTGTGGCTCGTACGTTGGTTTGCGTGCAGCCAGCAGCAACAACCTGGTTGATCAGGTTCTGATCCACCAGGAGGCCTGGTCACAGACCGGGCCGCGGGGGCGTTGACCCCCGGAACTCTCTCCAGGTCTCCAGGTAAACTCTCACCCGTACCCAGGAGGTGACCCCGCTGTGTCCCCCTGAAGTCCCCCTTCTCGTATGTAAACCCCAAACCCTCCCCCTTACTCAGCCCAAGTCGTACATTGATGAGAAACCCTAACGTTAACATTCTATACCCTTCCGAAAAATCCTTCTGCCACCTCCTCCCATACAGTTCTCTATTACGACACATCGTACGATAAACCGTTACCGCTAGTAGCCGCCTCCGCACCTCACAATCCCCCCTCCCCCTCATCACCCACGATATATATATATAATCCACTATTATATAATCCAAAGCTCTTATAACACTCTCATCGAACCCTCCCACATCTAGGCTTAGTGCATTGTCGCCAATACAAAGAAAGGCTGAGAGCACTTAGAGTTGTGGCAGGTTTTCATCCCAGGTATGGTGCTAATGTTAAAATTGTGAAAATGATGTATCTTGCTTATATTAGATCATTGGTTGATTATGCGGCGCCACTACTTGCACTCGTGTCTGACTGGAAGCTTGGAGGGCTGGAAAAACTGCAAAACGAAGCAATGAGGATCATCCTAGGATGCCCTCGTACTGCCAAAATTTTAAATATGCGGAAAGAACTTAATATTCCAAGCATTAGAGATCGTGTTACTGAAAGAAATATCCTTATTGGGGTCAATATGCTTAGGCTAGCCCATTCAAACCCCTGCACAGAAGCCCTCCAAACTTTCCTCAGCACTGGTGAACATCCTTCCAGATGGATCGAAAAAACTGGAACCGACCTCCGCATGAACCAGCTACATGATCTATATCAAGTTAGACAACAGAGACATTTCCCTGCTCCATGGGATATTACCCCATTCCAAACTACCATTCCTCCATTTCCCCCCAAAACTCTTCTTAAATCACAACCAAAGCTTCGTCTTGAAGCCAAACATGATGCCTTAAGCTGTATTGATAACTTAGTCACACAGAACACTCTTTCACAAATTATTTACGTCGATGGTTCTGTTCACCAGTCCACTGGTGCAGCTGGTGGTGCTGCTGTTGTCACACGGAGTGATGGCTCTCATAAAGAAATTGGAGCACGCATCAATAACTGGGCCTCTACCCTTCAAACAGAACTGTTTGCCATACTCCTTGCACTCAAGTGTGTCCATGTATCTAAGGTTGACACTTTAATTGTAACTGATTCTCTGTCATCCATAAATGCTCTCAACTCATTAAGTATAAATTGTGGCATGCTTGTGTCAGAAGCCAGACATAGATATGGTAAGATTGTGGACAGTGGAGTCAGAGTGCACATGCTGTGGATTCCATCTCACATTGGTCTTCAGATGCATGATAGAACTGATAAATTGGCTAAGCTGTATGCTTTCAAAGAGGGGGTAGATTACAATCTTGGGTTGTCAGTTAGCAGTTTGAGAACAATAATACGAAAAGAACTTCAAATGAACTTTATTGACTTAAGACTTAGGGAGATTGACACAAGTCAGTCCATCTATCATCATTCCATCATGCAGGAGGAGCCACATGCTATGGTGCATCCAACAAGATAAGCAGACTCTTGAATGTCACTACTGCCCGGCTCCGGCTGGGTTACAAGTATCTTTGGCAGGTTAAATCACCACCACCAGATGAAGACCAAACGAAATGTAAACTTTGCCAGATGGACTATTGTCACACATTGCGTCATTATGTACTGGAGTGTGATCAGATTAATGAATTTAGAAACAACTCACTCAGAAATGTTCAAGAAATGGCAAAGTATTTTATCCACAGTGGTATATTGCAGACCATTCTGGAGAAATACCCTGACTTTGCTAGCTGTAAATAAAGCATTACCACATGTGTGCATGTACTCACCTATTTGTACTCACCTATTTGTGGTTGCAGGGGTCGAGTCCTAGCTCCTGGCCCCGCCTCTTCACCGGTTGCTACTAGGCCCTCTCTCTCCCCGCTCCATGAGCTTTATCAAACCTCGTCTTAAAACTGTGTATGGTTCCTGCCTCCACTACGTCATTTTCTAGGCTATTCCACTGCCTTACAACTCTATGACTGAAGAAATACTTCCTACTATCTCTCTGACTCATTTGTGTCTTCAACTTCCAATTGTGACCTCTTGTTTCTGTGTCCCCTCCCTGGAACATCCTGTCTTTGTCCACCTTGTCTATTCCACGCAGTATTTTATATGTCGTTATCATGTCTCCCCTGACCCTCCTGTCCTCCAGTGTCGTCAGGCCGATTTCCCTTAATCTTTCTTCATAGGACATTCCCCTTAGCTCTGGAACTAACCTTGTCGCAAACCTTTGTACTTTCTCTAGTTTCTTGACGTGTTTTATCAAGTGCGGGTTCCAAACAGGTGCTGCATACTCCAGTATGGGCCTGACATACACGGTGTACAGTGTCTTGAATGATTCCTTACTAAGGTATCGGAATGCTGTTCTCAGGTTTGCCAGGCGCCCATATGCTGCAGCAGTTATCTGATTGATGTGTGCTTCCGGAGACATGCTCGGTGTTATACTCACGCCAAGATCTTTCTCCTTGAGTGAGGTTTGCAGTCTTTCGCCACCTAGCCTATACTCTGTCTGTGGTCTTCTGTGCCCTTCCCCTATCTTCATGACTTTGCATTTGGCAGGATTAAATTCGAGAAGCCATTTGCTGGACCAGGTGTCCAGTCTGTCCAGGTCTCTTTGAAGTCCTGCCTGGTCCTCATCAGATTTAATTCTCCTCATTAACTTCACATCATCTGCAAACAGGGACACTTCTGAGTCTAACCCTTCCGTCATGTCGTTCACATATACCAAAAATAGCACTGGTCCTAGGACCGACCCCTGTGGGACCCCGCTCGTCACAGGTGCCCACTGTGATACATCATTACGTACCATGACTCGTTGTTGCCTCCCTGTCAGGTATTCTCTGATCCATTGCAGTGCCCTTCCTGTTATATGCGCCTGATGCTCTAGCTTCTGCACTAATCTCTTGTGAGGAACTGTATCAAAGGCCTTCTTGCAGTCCAAGAAGATGCAATCAACCCACCCCTCTCTCTCTTGTCTTACTTCTGTTATTTTATCATAAAACTCCAGAAGGTTTGTGACACAGGATTTGCCTTCCGTGAATCCGTGCTGGTTGGCATTTATACTCCTGTTCCGTTCCAGGTGCTCCACCACTCTCCTCCTGATAATCTTCTCCATAATTTTGCATACTATACACGTCAATGACACAGGTCTATAGTTTAGTGCCTCTTTTCTGTCTATTTTTTTGAAAATGGGAACTACATTTGCCGTCTTCCATACCTCAGGTAGTTGCCCAGTTTCCAGGGATGTGTTGAAGATTGTGGTAAGTGGCACGCACAACATATCTGCTCCCTCTCTAAGGACCCACGGAGAGATGTTGTCCGGTCCCATTGCCTTTGAGGTATCGATGTCCCTTAGCAGTTTCTTCACCTCCTCCTCATCTGTATGTATGTCGTCCAACACTTGTTGGTGTATTCCTTGCTGGTGTCCCCATCTGGTCTGTCCCCCCAGAGTCCTAAATGTCTCTACTGTAAATACTTCCTTAAATCTCGTGTTGAGCTCCTCACATACCTCTTGATCTTTTCTTGTGAGTTCTCCACCTTCTTTCCTCAGCCTTATCACCTGGTCCTTGACTGTTGTCTTCCTCCTAATGTGGCTATACAGCAGTTTCGGGTCAGATTTGACTTTCGATGCTATGTCGTTTTCATGCTGTCGCTGGGCCTCCCTCCTTATCTGCGCATACTCGTTTCTGGCTCTTCTACTAATCTCCTTGTTTTCCTGGGTCCTATGCCTCCTGTACCTTTTCCATTCTCTGTTGCACTTAGCTTTTGCCTCCCTACACCTTCGGGTAAACCAAGGACTCGTCTTGGTCTTCCTATTATTTCTGTTTCCCTTGGGAACAAAACTTTCCTCTGCCTCCTTGCACTTTGTTGCCACATATTCCATCATCTCGTTTACTGATTTTCCTACCATTTCTCTGTCCCACTGAACCTCCTGCAGGAAGTTTCTCATACCTGTGTAGTCCCCCCTTTTATAGTTTGGCCTGTCCCCTTCAGTTCCTGTTACCTTCTCCACTTGTAACTCTACTATATAGTCAAAACTCAGAACCACATGATCGCTAGCTCCAAGGGGCCTCTCGTAAGTGATGTCCTCAATGTCTGAACTGCTCAGGGTGAACACAAGATCCAGTCTTGCTGGCTCATCCTCCCCTCTCTCTCTGGTTGTGTCCCTGACATGTTGATGCATGAGGTTTTCAAGTACCACATCCATCATCTTGGCTCTCCATGTTTCAGGACCCCCATGTGGCTCCAGGTTTTCCCAGTCGATCTCCCTGTGGTTGAAATCGCCCATTACTAGTAACTTTGCTCTGCTCGAGTGAGCTCTTCTTGCCACCTCAGCCAGTGTGTCCACCATCACCCTGTTGTTTTCTTCGTACTCCTCTCTTGGCCTCCTGCAGTTCTGTGGTGGGTTATACATCACTCCAATGACTACTTTATGTTCTCCGGACTGAATTGTACCTACAATGTAGTCTCTTTCTCCAATCATGTCCATGCCTTCCATTTCCTCAAATCCCCATTGGTGTTTTATGAGCAGTGCAACCCCTCCTCCCCCTCTACTCCTTCTATCTTTCCTCAGGATCTGATATCCTGTTGGGAAGATTGTGTCTGTTATTGTCTCAGCGAGTTTTCTGTGACTGCTATGATGTCTGGGGATTTTTCACTGATTCTTTCATTCCACTCCTCATGTTTATTCATTATTCCATCCGCGTTTGTATACCAAACCTTTAGTTTCTTTTCTATCATTGTGGTCATGCAAGAATATTGGGGTTGGGGGAGCGAGAGCCTTGGTGGGGGCCTATATGGGGCTGTGGTGTAGGTGGGGTTTGTGTTGATGGGGGTGGGGTCAGAATGCCCATAAGGGACAGCTGTTGGGGTGAGGTTTGTGATATGGGGGTTGGTGGCAGAGGGAACAGTGAGTGGGTTGTAGTATAGGTTGCTCAGTTGCGTTGGGAATGTCGCGGTTGGAGTCTTTTGGTGGGAGATTCTGTGGGGTGTGTTTTCCCTTCCTCCTGTGTCTGGGTCCTGCTCATTTTCGTCATTGCCTCTCGTTCCTCCTTGCGTCTCTGTACCCTCTCTTTCAGTGTAGTCCTTTCTTCTTGTGTTCTGTTGCAGTCGAGGTATACTCTCTGGTACCCCTGTTTGTCCCTCAGTCTTGCTTTCTCTTGCAGAATCCTGGTTCGAACTGATTCTTCCTTGAAAGTTACTCTGACAGGCCGTATCCTTCCACTCGCAAACCACCCAATTCTCTGAAAATTTGTCACCTGGGTCATATCGCCCTCACCTATTGTTTTCATGATGCCTTCAATCATTTTTTTCTCCTCCTGTTTTATTTCTTCAAAGTTGTCCCCCTTGGCTTCTTGGAGCCCGTACACAAAAACTGACCTTGTGTATGTGTGTGTGTGTGTGTGTGTGTGTGTGTGTGTGTGTGTGTGTGTGTGTGTGTGTGTGTGTGAGAGGGTGTGTGTGTGGGTGTGTGTGAGGGTGTGTGTGTTTGTGTGTGTGTGTGTGTGTGTGTGTGTGTGTGTGTGTGTGTGTGTGTGTGTGTGGGTGTGTGTGCGCGTGTGTGGGTGTGCGTGTGTGGGTGTGTGTGTGAGGGTGTGTGTGTGGGTGTGGGTGTTGGTGTGCGTGTGTGGGTGTGTGTGTGCGTGTGTGGGTGTGTGTACTCACCTATTTGTGGTTGCAGGGGTCGAGTCCTAGCTCCTGGCTCCGCCTCTTCACCGGTTGCTACTAGACCCTCTCTCTCCCCGCTCCATGAGCTTTATCAAACCTCGTCTTAAAACTGTGTATGGTTCCTGCCTCCACTACGTCATTTTCTAGGCTATTCCACTGCCTTACAACTCTATGACTGAAGAAATACTTCCTACTATCTCTCTGACTCATTTGTGTCTTCAACTTCCAATTGTGGCCTCTTGTTTCTGTGTCCCCTCCCTGGAACATCCTGTCCTTGTCCACCTTGTCTATTCCACGCAGTATTTTATATGTCGTTATCATGTCTCCCCTGACCCTCCTGTCCTCCAGTGTCGTCAGGCCGACTTCCCTTAATCTTTCTTCATAGGACATTCCCCTTAGCTCTGGAACTAACCTTGTTGCAAACCTTTGTACTTTCTCTAGTTTCTTGACGTGCTTTATCAAGTGCGGGTTCCAAACAGGTGCTGCATACTCCAGTATGGGCCTGACATACACGGTGTACAGTGTCTTGAATGATTCCTTACTAAGGTGTCGGAATGCTGTTCTCAGGTTTGCCAGGCGCCCATATGCTGCAGCAGTTATCTGATTCATGTGTGCTTCCGGAGACATGCTCAGTGTTATACTCACCCCAAGATCTTTCTCCTGAGTGAGGTTTGCAGTCTTTGGCCACCTAGACTATACTCTGTCTGTGGTCTTCTGTGCCCTTCCCCTATCTTCATGACTTTGCATTTGGCAGGATTAAATTCGAGAAGCCATTTGCTGGACCAGGTGTCCAGTCTGTCCAGGTCTCTTTGAAGTCCTGCCTGGTCCTCATCAGATTTAATTCTCCTCATTAACTTCACATCATCTGCAAACAGGGACACTTCTGAGTCTAACCCTTCCGTCATGTCGTTCACATATACCAAAAATAGCACTGGTCCTAGGACCGACCCCTGTGGGACCCCGCTCGTCACAGGTGCCCACTCTGATACATCATTACGTACCATGACTCGTTGTTGCCTCCCTGTCAGGTATTCTCTGATCCATTGCAGTGCCCTTCCTGTTATATGCGCCTGATGCTCTAGCTTCTGCACTAATCTCTTGTGAGGAACTGTGTCAAAGGCCTTCTTGCAGTCCAAGAAGATGCAATCAACCCACCCCTCTCTCTCTTGTCTTACTTCTGTTATTTTATCATAAAACTCCAGAAGGTTTGTGACACAGGATTTGCCTTCCGTGAATCCGTGCTGGTTGGCATTTATACTCCTGTTCCGTTCCAGGTGCTCCACCACTCTCCTCCTGATAATCTTCTCCATAATTTTGCATACTATACACGTCAATGACACAGGTCTATAGTTTAGTGCCTCTTTTCTGTCTCCTTTTTTGAAAATGGGAACTACATTTGCTGTCTTCCATACCTCAGGTAGTTGCCCAGTTTCCAGGGATGTGTTGAAGATTGTGGTAAGTGGTACGCACAACATATCTGCTCCCTCTCTAAGGACCCATGGAGAGATGTTGTCCGGTCCCATTGCCTTTGAGGTATCGATGTCCCTTAGCAGTTTCTTCACCTCCTCCTCATCTGTATGTATGTCGTCCAACACTTGTTGGTGTATTCCTTGTTGGTGTCCCCATCTGGTCTGTCCCCCCAGAGTCCTTCCTGTCTCTACTGTAAATACTTCCTTAAATCTCGTGTTGAGCTCCTCACATACCTCTTGATCGTTTCTTGTGAGTTCTCCACCTTCTTTCCTCAGCCTTATCACCTGGTCCTTGACTGTTGTCTTCTTCCTAATGTGGCTATACAGCAGTTTCGGGTCAGATTTGACTTTCGATGCTATGTCGTTTTCATACTGTCGCTGGGCCTCCCTCCTTATCTGCGCATACTCGTTTCTGGCTCTTCTACTAATCTCCTTGTTTTCCTGGGTCCTATGCCTCCTGTACCTTTTCCATTCTCTGTTGCACTTAGCTTTTGCCTCCCTACACCTTCGGGTAAACCAAGGACTCGTCTTGGTCTTCCTATTATTTCTGTTTCCCTTGGGAACAAAACTTTCCTCTGCCTCCTTGCACTTTGTTGCCACATATTCCATCATCTCGTTTACTGATTTTCCTACCATTTCTCTGTCCCACTGAACCTCCTGCAGGAAGTTTCTCATACCTGTGTAGTCCCCCCTTTTATAGTTTGGCCTGTCCCCTTCAGTTCCTGTTACCTTCTCCACTTGTAACTCTACTATATAGTCAAAACTCAGAACCACATGATCGCTAGCTCCAAGGGGCCTCTCGTAAGTGATGTCCTCGATGTCTGAACTGCTCAGGGTGAACACAAGATCCAGTCTTGCTGGCTCATCCTCCCCTCTCTCTCTGGTTGTGTCCCTGACATGTTGATGCATGAGGTTTTCAAGTACCACATCCATCATCTTGGCTCTCCATGTTTCGGGACCCCCATGTGGCTCCAGGTTTTCCCAGTCGATCTCCCTGTGGTTGAAATCGCCCATTACCAGTAACTTTGCTCTGCTCGAGTGAGCTCTTCTTGCCACCTCAGCCAGTGTGTCCACCATCACCCTGTTGTTTTCTTCGTACTCCTCTCTTGGCCTCCTGCAGTTCTGTGGTGGGTTATACATCACTCCAATGACTACTTTATGTTCTCCGGACTGAATTGTACCTACAATGTAGTCTCTTTCTCCAATCATGTCCATGCCTTCCATTTCCTCAAATCCCCATTGGTGTTTTATGAGCAGTGCAACCCCTCCTCCCCCTCTACTCCTTCTATCTTTCCTCAGGATCTGATATCCTGTTGGGAAGATTGTGTCTGTTATTATCTCAGCGAGTTTTGTTTCTGTGACTGCTATGATGTCTGGGGATTTTTCACTGATTCTTTCATTCCACTCCTCATGTTTATTCATTATTCCATCCGCGTTTGTGTACCAAACCTTTAGTTTCTTTTCTATCATTGTGGTCATGCAAGTATATTGGGGTTGGGGGAGGGAGAGCCTTGGTGGGGGCCTATATGGGGCTGTGGTGTAGGTGGGGTATGTGTTGATGGGGGTGGGGTCAGAATGCCCATAAGGGACAGCTGTTGGGGTGAGGTTTGTGATATGGGGGTTGGTGGCAGAGGGAACAGTGAGTGGGTTGGAGTATAGGTTGCTCAGTTGCGTTGGGAATGTCGCGGGTGGGGTCTTTTGGTGGGAGATTCTGTGGGGTGTGTTTGCCCTTCCTCCTGTGTCTGGGTCCTGCTCATTTTCATTGCTTCTCGTTCCTCCTTGCGTCTCTGTACCCTCTCTTTCAGTGTAGTCCTTTCTTCTTGTGTTCTGTCGCGGTCGAGGTATACTCTCTGGTACCCCTCTTTGTCTCTCAGTCTTGCTTTCTCTTGCAGAATCCTGATTCGAACTGATTCTTCCTTGAAAGTTACTCTGACAGGCCGTATCCTTCCACTCGCAAACCACCCAATTCTCTGAAAATTTGTCACCTGGGTCATATTGCCCTCCCCTATTGTTTTCATGATGCCTTCAATCATTTTTTTCTCCTCCTGTTTTATTTCTTCAAAGTTGGCCCCCTTGGCTTCTTGGAGCCCGTACACAAAAACTGACCTCGCCCTTTCCTCCTCCCACTGAGTCTCCATCTGCTTCCTCTGAGGCATTTTGTTTCCTTCCATTGACATGTTCTTGCCTTCAGTCCCTGTCATATCTGAAACTTCTATTCTCAGTGGACTGTCTTTCCTGGCCAGCTGTCCCTTGCTACTGCAGTTGGCTGTTAGAACCTCTGCATATAACAAACCTTCATTTTCTTCGGACCTGTCGCTTGATCTTAGTGTGCTCATCGTCTTTTCCCTGGCCCCACGTGGGTCTGATAGGTCCTTCGTGTACGGCATGTCTCCGTTGTGGCTTACCATCCCCTTGTCTGCGCCTGACTCTGAATTTCCATCATTGTCTTCAGACCTGTCGTTTGATCTCAGTGTGCTCGTCGTCTTTTCCCTGGCCCCACGTGGGTCTGATAGGGCCTTCCTGTACGGCATGTCTCCGTTGTTGCTTACCATCCCCTTGTCTGCGCCTGACTTTGAATTTCCTGATGTCACGTCTGAATTGTCATTTGTCTCTCTAATCTGTTTCAGGCTTTGCAGTTTCTCTTCTAAGCACTGTATCCTAGCTTCTGCTGCTAAGGCCTGTACTTCCCACTTCCTGCACTCTTCAGCTATCCGCTCCTCCATTTTCTTACCAAGCTCTACTATCTTCCTTCCCCACTCTTCCTCCCTTTTTTGGAGCTCTAACTCCCAGTCTTTCCTCCCTGGTTCTTCTACCAGATCTCTGGTGTGCGTGTGTGGGTGTGTGTGTGTGGGTGTGTGCAAGGGTGTGTGTGTGGGTGTGTGTGAGGGTGTGTGTGTGGGTGTTGGTGTGTGCGTGTGTGGGTGTGTGTGTGTGGGTGTGCGTCCTTGTGTGTATGCATATATTTGTACGCTCGTGTGCACATGTCCGTGCGTGCGCCCTCGTGTGTGTATGTGCGCGCGTGCGCTAGTGTGGGTGTATGATCCACTTAATATTTGTATTTATAACTCATTACAATTGTGACCAGGTGTGGACGTATCAGTGGTTCATTACTTTGTAATTTGCTCATGACTGTAACCATGTATAGGAGTGAGGCTGATTCATTACCTTTGTAACTAGTTCAGCTATCATAACTTTGGGGTCCAGTCACTGGACCCATTATGTACCTTTGTAATCTTTTGACTACCGCCCACAGGATGGGTATGGGGTGCATAATAAAGATATTAAACTAAAGTGTGTGTGTGTGTGTGTGTGTGTGTGTGTGTGTGACTCAACAATCAATATTTGCACCAATAACTCATTACAGTTGTGACCGGGTGTGGAAGTGTGAATTGCTCATTACTCTATAATATGTTCGTGATTGTAGCATGTATAAACGTAAGTAACCATTCTACAGAATTCATTACCTTTGTAACTTGTGAGCTCATTACCTTTGTACCTAGTTCAGCTATCAAAACTTTGGGGGCCCAGTCCCTGGACCCATTACGTACCTCTGTAATCTGTAAATGCCTTTGTAACTTGTCATGATTGTGACCAGACCTACCTGGAGTTCATTACCTTTGTAAATTGTGAGTTCATTACCTTTGTAAATTGTGAGTTCATTGCCTTTGTAAATTGTGAGTTCATTACCTCTGTAACTTGCTCAGCTATCAAAACTTTGGAGTCCAGTCCCTGGACCAATTATGTACCTCTGTAATCTTTTGACTACCGCCCACAGGATGGGTATGGGGTGCATAATAAACATATTAAACTAACTAACTGCACGCAGAACCGACACCCCTCGGCCCCCCACCCCCTGTACAACCCTACTTAACCAATACCTAACACCCTCCAGTCCCCCACAAAAGTATACTGCATGGAACGCCGTCTCATCCTCCCCACAGATTCCACATCTTCCACCCACAATTACCCCTCTGGTTCTTAGTACCTCCCCCGACGGTAGTATGCCATGCAAAAAACGATACGTTACCTCCCTTACCCTAGGCTTTAACTTCAACTTGCTAAACCTATACCAAATACTCTTCCATGCGTATATGGAGAACAATCCCTCAACTGGTACAACAATCCTGTCTGCAAGCAGCCTACACAAAACCCCTACTCGAATTTTCCTGGGTTCTCTAACCAACATCAAAGCCCTCAAAATAGTTTCACATTCCCTCAACTCCACACCACCATACAACTTACCCAACCTATCATGTACTTTTCCCAGCTGCCCTCCACTCACACCTTCGCGCAAAACCTCCCATTTAAGAAACACACATTTAATCCTCCTTCTCAGATCCATCAACCCCAACCCACCCTGGTGCACAGGTAACATTACAACCTCTCTCCTCAGCCAATCGCACCTTGAACCCCACAAAAAGTTAAACACTCGTCTCAGAATTCCCACAATCGCTGTCCCTGTTAATGGGAACACGGCTGCTACGTGCCAAACCTTACTATACAATAATATATTTATAACAATCACTCGTTGTACGAGAGTCAGATGATGAGGTCGCAATGCCCCCAGACGCCCCTGAATCCTTTCCATTAATCTATTCGAGTTTTCCTCTCGAGCAGCGTCCAAGTCATCCTTATAGGTGATACCACAAATTTTTAAAGACACCGTTTGTTTTCTCACAACGTTACATCTCCCCCCCCCTCCACCCAATTACCCAACCCCATGATCATTGACTTCTCTCTATTTACCTGCATCCCTGTTGCATTTCCGAACTGTTGCACAACATCATCCAAAACACCCAACGCCATCCCCTCTCGAACCAGGACTGTTGTATCGTCTACATATCCTATTATTCCCGGCCACACTTTCCCGACCCCCCCCCATACCTCCACTCGTGTCACATACACAACGTTCAACCATTCTATAGAAGGGGTCCTGAATGCACGCAAACAACATTTGTGACATGGGACACCCCTGCCTAAGTCCTCTGCCCATTACAATCTCCTCCCCCAAGCATCCATTAATCTGTACCCTCATCTTGGCTCCATTGTACAACGTGGTTACCCAATTAACTATTTCTTCCCCATAACCCTGCCTCCTAAGTATAGCTCCCAATGCTCCCCTTTCCACCCTGTCATAGGCCCCCTGCCAGTCTAAAGCCAACAATGCCGCCCTCCCTCCCCCCCCTTTTGACTCCACAAAACTTCTCAGTATTCCATGACCCTCAATCATCGACCTTCTAGGCAAACCATACTGCGTTTTCGAAACCACTCTCCCTACCACACATTTAAACCGATTACCCAAGACTTTAGTGAACAACTTATAATCAGCACATAACAGAGATATGGCATGGTACTCCTTGAGGGTGTGCTGCCCCTTACCCTTCTGGACCAACACTAAAACTGCTGCTGCTTGCTTGTCCCCCATCACACCCTTCTCCTTTATCTGATTAAATAACCTACCCATGAAACCCCTTATCACCTCCCAATGTTGGAGATAAAATTCAGCCGGGAGACCGTCTATTCCCGGTGCTTTGCCCTTCCTCATTCCCCTTAAAGCCAGCTCTATTTCCTCTTCCGTTATTACCTCCCCTAAAGCCTTTCTATCACTATTCCCTAAATTACACGTCACATACTCACACACCTTCTCTAAATCCACATTCCCCACCTTCCCACTTGTCCAATACCCTTCATACCATTTATCCGCATACGCACACATTCCTTTCGTAGTTAGTATCTCCTGACCCATTCTATAACCCCCCGCCATCTCATGTACCTCTAACCTCGGAATAGCTGTAACCCGCTGTCTTTGTTTTTGACGTCGCAACACACACGCCGATGGTTTGTCTCCCCAAAGCACCTCCTCTACCCCTGCCTGCACCCTTACCGCTTGAAACCTCTCATTTTGTAACTCCCTCAGTCTCCCCTTGTCCTCGACAATTTCATCCATAGGATAGTTGCCCCCCACAGCCCCCTTCCCATAACAGCCCCTTAACCTGTCCTCTAAATAATTTGAAAGCCCATATTTAAAATCATTTATACATTTGCCCACCCCCACACAATATTTCCTAATCCTTTCCTTGGCTACACAATCCCACCATTGTACGACATCTTCCACTCCCTGTGCCTCCTCGCTAAGCTCCTTCCATAGGACAGAAAATCCCTCTAACCCCTCCTCATCACTCAATGCACTTATATTTAATTTCCAGTAACTCCTGTATATTTCCGCAAGCGCCTCCCACCCAACCTCCACCAACACTGCTCTATGATCCGACCATGCTACTTCAACAGTTTTGAAAAATCTCACTACAACCCCGTGAGAAAGATACACTCTATCTAACCTCGCTGCATACCCTCTCCTAACAAATGTATGCTCTGTGTCCCCCTCCCCCTCAAATGCATCCCTTAACCTAATATCCCTCAATAAATCTCGTAGGGCCACCGACACATAACCTGCCCCTTTCGGTTCCACATCAGCCCTCCTAATGACGCAGTTCCAATCACCTCCTACTATTGCCACCTCTGGTAATGCACGGAAAAAAAACACAAGGTCCTCACACACAAACTCCTGCTTCACCTGTACGTCATTCTCTGCAGGCGCATATACGCTAATAAAGGCCACACGTTTTCCCATCCACAAACCATCTACGCGCAACACCCTTCCCCCTCCCCCCCCCCTCACTTCTCTGCAAAACAAACGGGCTTGCCTCCCTAATTAATATACCCACCCCTCCTTTCAAACCGGCAGATGGCAGGGTTACCACCTGAAACCCCTCCATCTCCAACACCCTACCCTCCTTAAAATTGTGCTCCTGAAGGAACACAACTTCCACTCGAAATTTATTCAGAAACATTCGAAACTATTCTCTCTTTACACTATTACACAAACCATTAAAGTTTACTGTCATACACCAGAGGCCTATTAAAGTTTCCACCCCTGCCTCCTCTCTTCATTCTTCCGATGGGCACCAGAACGTGTGGGACCACTTGTCACCTGCCCACTTCCCTCTCCCCCCCCCTTCTTTTGGTGCCTCCTGTCATGGCCACCACTACCTTCACCTTCTGCCCATATTTGCTTTCCAGTCCGCTGCGCTGGCGTTAGGACATCATCTGAATCCGATGCAGCGGCTCTCTTTCTTGTGACAGGCGCATCCTCCATGGCTTGGTCTGGGGATGCCTCACAATGTACCTCAACCTCCACTGTACACAGTGGCAATGATCTCGGTGACACCTCAGTCACGCTGTCACTCCCGTCGTCCGAATAGTTCTGTTGTTGATGCACTACAGCCTTCACCTCATCTTCTATCACCTTTCCAGGAGCAGCCACCTCCTCAGGCGGTGACAAGGACTTCAGAACCTCGGCTAATTCCTCCTCAATTTCCAACACTTCCTCCTGTACTTTTTGCTCAACCTGATCCACTGGAAGTGTCTTTGGGCCAGGTAACTGGTCAAGGGCCTCACCCTCTCCCCCCAGCCTTATGCGCCTCATCCACTATCTCGCTCTATAGACGACCACGCCCTCCTTCACGTCGTTGATCATCACCTGCTTCCCCCGGTGTAGAAGCAGATGTCTCCGCCCCTGGGCCAGGAGCTCATTGCCACTTCCCACACTCCGCCGCTATGTGATCATATTTCCCTCATAGTCGGCATGTACGCCTTTGCCAGGCGTATGACACCATGACCTGTGTCCTGAATTCCTTTAGGTACACGTAAGATGGTATGGGGTGTCGCAATGTCATTTTCAGGTTAAAAGTGCCCTCCGGCAGACCTGTGTAGGCACCCGTCACCCACTTACCATGCTTGGCTAAATGAACAGTTCCGTATTCCTCAAAAACTTTTCTGATATCTGTCTCATCAGCCTCAAAGGGGACATTATGCAGTTTAATCCATGTATAATGTCTGGATACATCGATCATCCTCACACGCACAGCTGGTGTTGCATCAAGACTTACGTCCTGAAAACGGTTGACCAACGACTCATAAACCGTTGCTGAGAGCAGTTTCACAAAAAATCTACGTGCTCCATTCATTGCTACTCCGTACAACTCTCCATCCTGAATGCCATATGTGTCTCTGATGATTTTAGGTAGTAATACCTGGGCTGAAGCTGGCGTTATTGCCCCACTGAGAAGTTCAACGCCGACAGTGTTAATCCTGCGTCTATAACTGAACGCCAAGTTGACTAATGGTAGTTCTCCTGGGCTGACGACAGAGGCGTGACAAGCACCACCTCACACTACTGCAGTCAGGGAACTGAAGTGCTTTTGCGCAGGAGGTCTACACGGCCCTAGAGCGATGCGGACAATGCCTATAATTAGTAGATAATTCTGGACGGTTGCGCTTCCACGGAAGTCGCACCCAGTAATGTCCAGATTCAAATTTAACATCCTTCAGGTATTGTTCCTGAGTAATGGAATCATTTGGACTTTCCTCATTTATATTAATCCCTATGCTGTCCAGCTTCCACAAATTAGACTGGTTCAACATCATACTCGATAGAAGAATACTTGTACTGGGTTGAACTTTTATGAGTAAGACACCGTGATTGTATTCACTACTTCCTCTAGTTATTATTACTAGGCAGTAGTGTGCCATATATTACATGGCCCGTACCAGGGTTGAGGAGAGTGACGCCGCATGGGTTTGGAGTTATGCCCTTTATCCTGAATTATTACATCCAACACCGGCAAGCTACCTCAGCTAGGCCATCATTATTGCCATTAGCTGCAACCTTTACATCAGTCACTGTAGTGTCAGGGTTATTAACATTATCATTATTGTCACCATTATTATAAGAATCACATACAACCCTGCACATAACTTATTTTATTATTATTATTATTAAAGATTAGCCGGTATTCTCCTGGCCCGGGCCTTTTCCAAGTGGTGGCCCGGCCTTGGCTCCCTCTTTAGGGAGTGTTTGAGACCTAAGTCTCCCATGGGAGGAGGCACAAGTACCTCCTCATCTTTGGGACCAACTGTCTCCAGGCCTAGCCACAAGCTAGACCTCTCTGGTCTGCCATCCCCGCCCCAAGGGGGCAAATGGGAATGACAGTCTTATGAGCTAAAGGCTCGGACTCAGGCACCTACCCTACCCTAGAAGGGTTAGGCATGGTGTCGATTGCACATAACTGTATGGTGCCTTCTCTTGTTGCATTGATAGCAACTGTTCAATTTGGTATGACAATCCTTTACATTATGATTGTCTAGACATCTGATAAATCTGTCAAGTTCTTTCATTCTTTCCACTTTAATATCCTGTGAATTATAGGCATTACAATTTTTAGTGAAATGAGTACCCTGGCAGAAGAGACAGTCTCTCCTTTCCTTGCCTGACCTCTTATTAACTGGGTTACCCTTACTGAGGTACTTATTCCTCTTACCTTGATGTGAGGAACCACTATTACTGATTCCTGTCACTTGATATGTGCCTATTTAACTCTTATTTATGATTATTACCATTGGGAGTATTTTTCCCTTTTGAGACTTGACAGATACTTCAGAGTCATTATGTGTTATATCCTTAGAACTGTTTGGCTGACTGGTCTGCAATTGAACAATTAATTCTTGCCGACCTAGTCTGATTTTCTCCAGACCGTACTCTGGAGGTTTTGACAAACCCACCCTTTGCATTAATAGGTTGATCAACTGCCTGGCTTACACCCTTTAATTTATTCAAAGCCTTACTTTTACAAGACAGTTTTTCTTCCAATAGGTAATGTTGATTAACTAAAACATTCATTTCCATTCCATCTGCACAATTCTCCAGCAGATCTCTTTCACAGTCTTTAAACCACAATTTGTACCAATCAAATCTACTCTCTAAAGCATCTAAATATAACTTTAATTCATTAGGGTTCACGGTTCTTTGATTCACTAAATCAAATGCCTTCGTCACATGGCTTTTAATAGCCTGTAATGATGCTTTCATTACTCTAAAATTCACGGACTTGTCAGCCACATTAACTCCATCAGATCCAGTCATGGTTAGAGAATTATTAATCACCAATTATACAACTTAAGTAGGCGCGTTATAAGAGTAATTCTTGCACTTTACTCTTGTATAAATCCTAGCCACACATGTGCTAGCTAATTATCATCCACCACACGATCGATTAAACTTGTGTACCCTATACCCACTTCCTTCAATCAGTCACTTAATTATTAAGTAATTAATTCAATTAATTTTTTCACTGATTGCATCCGGTTCAGGAAGGACCAGCGGGCAGATGTGGAAAATTTTCTAGGGTGATTACTTGTACATACCTCAACATTACATGCATACGAGTAATCTCCTTGGGAGACAACAACTATATTGTTTACCGTAGTCACCCGTGTAGACATGTGAGAAAACTTAACCACCTCTGGTCACTGCAGGTGGCCTCTCTACCCTCACTATCTTATCCATATCTATCCGAGACCAGTATAAATGATCGACACCATGCCTAACCCTTCTTGGGTAGGGTAGGTGCCTGAGTCCGAGCTTACAGCTCACAAGACTGTCATTCCCATTAGCCCCATTGAGGCGGGGATGGCAAACCCGAGAGGCCTAGCTTGTGGCTAGGCCTGGGGACAGTTGGTCCCAAAGATGAGGAGGTACTTATGCCTCCTCCCATGGGAGACTTAGGTCTCAGACAGTCCCTAAAGAGGGAGCCAAGGCCGGGCCACCACTTGGAAAAGGCCCGGGCCGGGAGAATACCGGCTAATCTTTAATAATAATAACCAGTATAAATTGGGTAGCACCCTCAAGTACGGCGCTACTAATTAATTGTGGAAAAAACCTATCCAAGATCGACACCATGCCTAACCCTTCTAGGGTAGGGTAGGTGCCTGAGCCCGAGCCTTATGCTCATAAGACTGTCATTCCCATTTGCCCCCTTGGGGTGGGGATGGCAGACCAGAGAGGCCTAGCTTGTGGCTAGGCCTGGGGACAGTTGGTCCCAAAGATGAGGAGGTACTTGTGCCTCCTCCCATGGGAGACTTAGGTCTCAGACACTCCCTAAAGAGGGAGCCAAGGCCGGGCCAACACTTGGAAAAGGCCCGGGCCGGGAGAATACCAGCGAATCTTTAATAATAATAATAACCTATCCAATTACAACATACCTAACTGGCCAGTATCAGTCTGCTATAACTAGAAGGGTTACTTAACTGTGGGTGATTCATCGATACCATGCCCAGCCCTTCTAGGGTAGGGTAGGTGCCTGAGCCCGAGCCTTTAGCTCATAAGACTATCATTCCCATTTGCCCCCTTGGGGCGGGGATGGCAGACCAGAGAGGCCTAGCTTGTGGCTAGGCCTGGGGACAGTTGGTCCCAAAAATGAGGAGGTACTTGTGCCTTCTCCCATGGGAGACTTAGGTCTCAGACACTCCCTAAAGAGGGAGCCAAGGCCGGGCCACCACTTGGAAAAGGCCCGGGCCGGGAGAATACCAACGAATCTTTAATAATAATATAAAACCTATCCAATCATCGATACCATGCCTAACCCTTCTAGGGTAGGGTAGGTGCCTGAGCCCGAGCCTTTAGCTCATAAGACTGTCATTCCCATTTGCCCCCTTGGGGTGGGGATGGCAGACCAGAGAGGCCTAGCTTGTGGCTAGGCCTGGGGACAGTTGGTCCCAAAGATGAGGAGGTACTTGTGCCTCCTCCCATGGGAGACTTAGGTCTCAGACACTCCCTAAAGAGGGAGCCAAGGCCGGACCAACACTTGGAAAAGGCCCGGGCCGGGAGAATACCAGCGAATCTTTAATAATAATAATAACCTATCCAATTACAACATACCTAACTGGCCAGTATCAGTCTGCTATAACTAGAAGGGTTACTTAACTGTGGGTGATTCATCGATACCATGCCCAGCCCTTCTAGGGTAGGGTAGGTGCCTGAGCCCGAGCCTTTAGCTCATAAGACTATCATTCCCATTTGCCCCCTTGGGGCGGGGATGGCAGACCAGAGAGGCCTAGCTTGTGGCTAGGCCTGGGGACAGTTGGTCCCAAAAATGAGGTACTTGTGCCTTCTCCCATGGGAGACTTAGGTCTCAGACACTCCCTAAAGAGGGAGCCAAGGCCGGGCCACCACTTGGAAAAGGCCCGGGCCGGGAGAATACCGGCTAATCTTTAATAGTAATAATAATGTCGGTGATTGATACTCCTTATTTCCTCCATTCACCATCTCATTTCGATGTCCTGCTACACCGACACGGTTCTTATTCCAGCAGGACGAGGTATCCGTCGGTTTGTCCCAGTTTAGAAGTCGTGACTCAATAAGCTTCAATTTCCTCTGGACAGGAACAACGTGGTCTAGCGTGTTCACTCAGAGCAAGGCGACTTATTTCACTTCACGCATTCTCTTAACTTAGCGTTAGTATCATTAATTACATTACAATTCACAAGACGATTTAATGTCTCATAATTATTCTACACATTAGAGATCACTCCATTAAGATCTGAGACCGATGAATGATGATTAAACCAAGGGTAATTTTCCCCTGGACACAGTCCATGGCGACATGCCAGTCACCACCAGTCCTATCCTTATTCATTCATTTTACCACTCTATTACAGTGGTCCTGTAAATCACGTTCCCTCACTCTCCACCAGGAACAGTTACGACACTTCCTATTATGAAATGAGGCCTATATTAATCCTTAGGCCGCCGTGGACGCCAATTTCCTGGTTCCATGCTTTCCCAGCCTCCTCACTACATTCAAAACACTCCCGCCTCCCCCATGCCCCGAGTCGACCTCTACCCCACACATCCACGCATGCGCAAAGGGAACTCTTGGTTCTATCCTATTGTCAAATACATTTTTGACTCATATCGACACATTAAACACCTATTAGGCGCTATAGCTTCGGAAAATTAAAATATTTTCCACAACCGGTGTGGAAAGATACTAGGACAGAGTGTGTGTTTGCTTGTGTTTATGCACAGAATGGCGACATTTCTAGTGGTCCTTGGACTGTGTTCAGTGTTTCAGGGCAGTGAGCCATGCTCTACACCTAGTGTGGGCGACTGTGAGGTCACAGGCAGCAGCTCTGCTGCTGGCTCTGTCCCCACACCTACAGTCACCATGACAGATCCAGGAGAGCGGCCTAAACATTCATTGGAATGCGGGGACTAGTTGGAGGACGACGTGGGGCAGGTGGGGGCCCCACTAAGAAGGCCAAGGATGCAGTAGAGACTATTGTATCTGCCACTAGATCCGTCGGCAGCCGCTACCCAAGGAGGGTTGCAACCCCAGATGGCCATAGGGATTGTGGAAGGAAGCCAGGAAGCTCTCCACAACTGGCAAGGATAGAGCCATCCCAGGTCCCTACACCAGTTGCGCTGGCCTTCACAGTGGACGGGGACTGGCTGACTCCACATGGACGAAGGAATTCCCGCTCAGCTCAGGCACAAGCAACCAGGGCCTTCAACAAATTCAAGGTTCCGGATTACGGGTTTGTAAGGTATCTGGAAGGTCTACCCTGCCTCAAGTTCCACTGCGAGTTCACTCTCAGGAACGAGGTTTTGGTCATTCCTCGGGACGAGGATTCTTACGAGGAATTGAAGGGGCTGGTTGTGACGCATCCCAGCATGATGGAACTGGTTGCTTCGAAGGTGTACAAGGGGGTGCTCTTACACGTCCCTGTGCCCCTCCCACTGGACCCCATTTTGGAAGTGCCCAATATTGTCAAGGCATAGCGACTCACTGCAACAGTAAACAAGGTACCCAACCGCCAGGTGCTGATCCACCACAAATGTCCACTTCCCACACACCTGGACCTTGGGGTCTGGGGAAGATTCAAGACCCGACCATACCTGTCGGGCCCAGTACAATGCTTCAACTGTCAGGGGTTCAATCATACTGCAGCCACCTGCCAGCGAGAGAAGTGTGGTGTGTGCAGCAAGGCGCACGACTCGAAGGACTGCATTGCCATCCTCAAACAGCCAACCGGCAAAGCCCTTCAGCCAGAGCCCAAGTGTGCCAACTACTCAAAGTGGCACCATGCCTGGAACCGGAGCTGTCCTGTGATGGTGCAGCACTGGCAGCAGGTTCGTCATCGGAACGACCCGTCAGCCCCAATGCCACCCAGCCTTGGAACCACCCAGCAACAGTTGGCATGGGCTCTGACTGAGGTTCCCCAGATACCACAGGAGGGCAATACCAGTGAGTTCCAGGCACTGGGCTCCCGGCAGTTGCATCATGGGGCACACACTGGCTTGCAGCAGCTCGGTCAACTAAGGGGTAAGATGGTAAGGTGGCCAAGAAGACAGAATCAATGGGAAAAACAGCCACAGGCCAGGCACACTGCACAGCAGGTCCCAGCTGGGCACCAACATTCCTTGCTATACCACCAGCAGGCCTCTTGCCAGGGGCAGGCCCCTACTGTGAGCGGCCAGAGTCAGGCAGAGGTTCCCTGCCAGGGGACCCAGAAGCCCATGGCCACTCAGGCCGGGCCCAGGGTGCACCCAGCTTATGCTGCTGCAGTGTCAACAGCCACCCAGACATACTCAGTGACCCAGCACCGACTCGACGGGTAGTCCAGCTCAATGCCTGCAGAGGTAATGGTCGAATCATTTCCCGATCGACTGAAGAAAACCATCAGGGCCATCTCAGCACTCCTCTGTCGCCTGCTGCCATCGGCGGAGGACAGGGGCGCCTGCAGACAGCTCCTGTCATGGATGCTGGGCGTGGTCCTACTGGACAGGAAGGACTCATTGGAACTTCAGGCCATCATCCAGGAGTCCTTCCAGTCCGTGATGGAGGAGGCCCCAGAGTCGCCAACAACGGACGACGAGTCCCAGGCAGAGATGGAATCAGAGGGCCACCTCTGCGGCCCTTGAAGATCCTCCAGTGGAACATTTGCGGGCTGCAGCGGAAAATTCACTTAGTGATTGAAGCCGCAGTTCAGGATGAGGTTGATATCTTCCTGTTCCAGGAGACGGTGGCCTGGTGGCTAAAGCTCCCGCTTCACACACGGAGGGCCCGGGTTCGATTCCCGGCGGGTGGAAACATTTCGACATGTTTCCTTACACCTGTTGTCCTGTTCACCTAGCAGCAAATAGGTACCTGGGTGTTAGTCGACTGGTGTGGGTCGCATCCTGGGGGACAAGATTAAGGACCCCAATGGAAATAAGTTAGACAGTCCTCGATGACGCACTGACTTTCTTGGGTTATCCTGGGTGGCTAACCCTCCGGGGTTAAAAATCCGAACGAAATCTTATCTTATCTTATCTTATCACTTACCAATTCGTCATATCAAATGCAGCCACGTATCCCAGAATTCTCGGCCTACTTTCAGCGCCTCATTCAATCTCCAATGACCCCATCAACTGTGGGGAGGGCATAGAGGTTCAGGCTATCACCCTACACCTACCGGATGGACCTCTCGTGGTTTACAATATTTACAGAAGCTCTCGGTACACCCTTGACATTTCAGAGGTGGCAGCACTCACCCCATGGGAGGGTCTTGTTGTGGCTGGGGATGTCAATGCCCATCACCCAATACTTTCTTCTGTCCCTCCTACCAACGCAGCTGAGAGGCACATTGCGGCTGTGCTGGAGGAGGTCCCTGAGATCGCCCTCCTCAATAATGGTGAGCCAACCCATCACTACCGTGGCCGCTTGGACGTCACACTCATCTCTAGGCGGTTGCTCTCGAGTGCGAGATGGGAGGTCCACCCCCGTCTCACCAGTGATCACTTTGCAGTGGTCACCACGCTGATGGTCCAGCGGTGCCCGCTCCCCACACCTACCCCCAGATGGAATCTAAAAAAGGCCAACTGGCAGTGCTTCCAGGTCATTGAGCGCTGGTGGGCAGAGTCTCCTCTTCTGGAAGACCCAGATGAGGCGGCTCGAAGCTTGCAGGTGGCCTTCACATGTGCAGCTGAGGCAGCAATACCTAAGATTACAGGTGGAGGGTCATATAAACGTGACTGGTGGTTTTACAATGAGGACATCACGGAGCAGAACCACCGCATCAATGTAGTACGCAAGATGCACAGGCGTAATCCCACGGTTGAGTCCATGCGTCTGCTCAGGGAAGTGGTGCGGCATGCATGCTATGTCTCACACAGGGTCCGGCAGGCTAAATGGTTCGAGTGGTGTGCCTCCTTCAGCTATTCCTCCACCTTATCTGAGATTTGGACCAAGTTACGATTGGCCACCGGGCAGTGTCGCAGTGTGGCTCTGTTGCACCCAGACCCCACAACGGAGGCAGAACGTCTGGTGGACCTTTTCACCTCCAGAGCGGCCATGGCTCAACTGTCTCAGGATCTCCAGGACCTCCAAGCCACCCTCCTTCCTAGAAGGATGATGGTGATCCAAGCGGCATGCCAGGCTAAGGACGTCACGGATGAAGACTTCACTGATCAGGAGCTCCAGGCAGCCTTCACATCTCATCAGGACACTGCACCGGGGAATGATGGTATCACCTATGGCATGATCACTCGGTCTGGCCATTCTGGACATTCAGCTGTCCTGGGGGTCGTCAACCGGACTTGGCAAGCTGGCAAACTCCCTGTCGTGTGGAAGGAGGCTGACATCATACCGATTCCTAAGCCTGGGGATCCTGGCAGTGTGAGACCCATCTCCCTCACCAGTTGCATCTCGAAGGTGTCTGAAAGGATGGTGTTGGAGCGCCTGAGGTGGAAGCTTGGCCATAGAGCCGGAGAGGTACCCCCCCCCACCTTCCTGCTGAAGACCTGCCACGCAGGTGCAAGTAAAGATAAACGACAATTCCCTACCCGGGGAGCCAATGCCGGGTCACCAAAATGGAAGAGACCCAGGCCGGGATACCATACCGGCAAATCAAATAGAATAGAATAGAATAGAATAGAATAATTTACACATACATGTGATAATTACAATCATTTAAATTTGTATAAGTATACTTATGGGTATCAGTACATGGATAAAATTACTTATACTGTATTGTTTCCTGACGAATACCGGCGGATCGACACCATGCTCAGCCCTTCTTGGGTAGGGTAGGTGCCTGAGCCAGAGCTTGCAGCTCACAAGACTGCCATTCCCAATAACCCCCTTGGGGCGGGGATGGCAGACCAGAGGCCTAGCTTGTGGCTAGGCCTGGGGACAGTTGGTCCCAAAGATGAGGAGGTACTTGTGCCTCTTCCCATGGGAGACTTAGGTCTCAGACACTCCCTAAAGAGGGAGCCAAGGCTGGACCACCACTTGGAAAAGGCCCGGGCCGGGAGAATACCGGCGAATCTTTAATAATAATAATAATAAATAAGAATACCGGCGAATAAAAAAAAATAATAATTACACAAGTTTAGATGGTCACAATTATCATAGTAGCAATACTGTATTTAAATTACCTATGATAACCCCGGGGAATAAAAAAAAAAAAATAACTTATTTTCATTGTGGGTCCTTGTGATATATTATCCTTTCAAGCTTAATACAATTGATTATAACCTTAAAAATTAAAACACAAGACTCAACTATGTGAAAACTCAGGAATAAAATAAGAGTTATTTGCATGAACATTAAATAGAGAGGATCAGCTTACAATAATATGTACACTAATGTTATCTATACAAGAAATCACTCTCCTCCGTTTCTGGAGCTTCATTTATTAGGTACCTCTCAGCTCACCTGTACTGAATGATGCTAGTATTGGCAAAGTTCTTGCTTCACGCGCTGAGGGTCAGGGTTCGATTCCCGGCAAGGGCGATAATATTGGGAGTGTTTCCTTGTACCTGTTATCCATGTTTAAGTTAGGTGACCCTCGTCAGGAAACACTAGCTATATGATGACCCACCGCTGAACCTTTTGGTCATCTGACCGAGGCCTTCCGCTGGCTTACACTGGTATATATTCCCTTCAAGGAGTTGTAGTAACTTACATTTACAGAGCAGTTGACCGTATTAATGCCAGTATTCACGTCAATAAAATTTACTGAAAACAGCACAGGGAAGAAAAGCAAAACTAAATTTAACAAATAATAAAATTTACAAACATAAGCGCATAATACATAAGCATTACTGCCGTTAGTATATTCTTGTAGAAACAAGACACCTGTAAATAAGTAAAAAAAAAAAAAAAAAAAAAAACTCATAATTTAAGTGCCGAGTGAGGGGAGCCATAATTTTCGTAAAGTACATGAAAGAATTAAAAAAAAAATGATTTTAGCCAGTTATATAATGCCCTTCGGGCATGTCAAAAATAAGAAAGCCTGGCCCAAATTAAAATAAGGACCGGCCGCGGGAGTAGGAAATATATTCATAATTCAATATTATATAAAATAAATCGTTCATATTATTTACAAGATTGAAATTACTTATGTAAAGTTGAATTAAATTTTAAAATATTTTGAAATATTTTTTAAAATTTTAACAGAGTTTTTAAAACAAATTTATTTCCAAGTAAACAAATATATACTTTTTAAGGTACTTCAAAAATTATTTTGATACTATTTTAAATACTATAAAATAATTTAATATTAAAGCCTAGTTCATTTGACGACCAAGATGTTAACGAGTCCATATACTAATTACTTCCTTAAATTGATGTCATCCCACAGTTTCTCGAGAAAACAAAATGGTTTTAAATTACAGCAACTGTCGACAAGTCATAAGTAGGTACATGGGTGTTAGTGGACTAGTGTGGGTGGCATCCTGGGGGAGAAGATTGAGGACCACAATGGAAAATAAGAGATCGACACCATGCCCAGCTCTTCTAGGGCAGGGTAGGTACCTGAGACAGAGCTTGCAGCTCACAAGACTGTCATTCCCATTAACCCCCTTGGGGCGGGGATGGCAGACCAGAGACACCTAGCTTCTTCCTACGAGCTCCGTGAGGGCGGGGAATGTGGTTAGGCCTGGGAAAAGTTGGTCCCAAAGATGAGGGGGTACTTGTACCTCCTCCCATGGAAGACTTAGGTCTCAGGCACTCCTTAGACAGGGAGCAAAGACCGAGCCACCACTTGGAAAAGGCCCGGGCCCGGGCGGGGATGGCGGACCAGAGAGGCCCAGCTTCTCCCTACGAGCCCCGTGAGGGCGGGGATTGTGGCTAGGCCTGGAGACAGTTGGTCCCAACGATGAGGAGGTATTTGTACCTCCTCCCATGGCAGACATTAGTTTGAGATACTTCTGAGACAGGGAGCCAAGGCCCGGGCCGGGAGGGTACCGGCGAATCAAGAAGAAGAAGAAGAAAAAGGACAGTTTAAATAAGGATTATATTGTAAACAACAATTCAAGAAATCACCTTCCTTTTTATCTACAGCTTCAGGGCGGGACCAGGCAATTAAATGTTGCTTTTTTGTTTACCGTCCGATTTCCTTCAGTTTTGGTGCACAAGACGAAGTGTTTTTTGTCTAGTTACTCTAAATATTTATCAATAAGATACCTCAAACAACAACTGAGAAAAGACTGAAAAAAGACTGATTTATTGAAAATGCCCTTTGGCAGGAAGGTGACCCTATATGGGACGACGTAAGGTTGTTTGGACACTTGGTGCCGAGAGAACAATGCTTATATGAATTGTCTGCATCGCTCTTGGGCCGTGTAGATCCCCTTGCCTGACACTCCTTAGTAACCTGACAGCAGTGGTACGAGGAGGTGTTGTGCATTCCCTGCCTGGATGAGGTAGAGTGCGGTCGTGCTTTGCACCCCTCTGTTTTCCCAGACGAGCTACTCAGTCAACAACATGGCGCCAGGTGTGCGCAGGAGAGTGAATACTGTGGGCATTGAACTCATTAGTGGGGCTTTAACGCCTACGTCAGTCGATGTGTTATTGCCCAAAATTATAAGAGAGACATACGGCATCAGAGACGAGGATTTATATGGAATGGCACTGAACGGTGTATATAGAATTTTCGTTAAAGTGCTAACTGCTCAAGTATACGAGGCTTTGGTTGATCGTTACCAAGATGTCAGCATTAACGTAACACCGGCAGTGAGGGTCAAGTTGACGGATGTATCACGACATTATTCGTGGGTTAAGCTCCGCAATGTGCCTTTTGAGGCTGATGAGGTAGATATTCAAAATGTATTCGAATGTTATGGAACTGTACATCTGGCCCAACCTGGCAAATGGGTAAAAGGAGCTTACACAGGATTTCCTGAGGGTTCTTTTAATCTCAAGATGACGCTAAGGCATCCTATACCCTCGTATGTATATCTCGAAGAGTTTAGAACCCAGGTAATGGTAGCGTATGCAGGGCAGAGACGTATGTGCCGACTGTGTGGCGAATATGACCATATGGCGGCAGACTGTGGCAAGCGGAGTATGGCTCCTGGGCTGGCAAGGGGCGGAGCACCTGCTCATGAGCACCCGATGCCTAAGGAAGAACGGGGGTAAGGAGGAGGGCGTGGTCGCATGTGGAGTGAAGAGGTAGTGGCTCTTCCTGTGGAATCGGAAGAAGGGGTGGTCCATGAATCACATGGCCCATCAACAGTGGCTCCTGGGCCGGCAAGGGGCGGAGCACCTGCGCATGAGCACCCGATCCCTAAGGAAGAACGGGTGCAAGGAGGAGGGCGTGGTCGCATGTGGAGTGAAGAGGTGGTGGCACCTCCTGTAGAATCGGAAGAAGTGGTGATCCATGAATCACCTGGCCCATCAACAGTACAGTTGTCAAGTGAGGAGGTGCAGGAGGGCGCAGCAGTGAAGGCTATTGAGGAGGAGTTGGAGACGGTGATACAGGCTATGTTACAGTCTACGGAGGTGGAGAGTTACAGCGAACAAGAACCTGGGATCAGGGCAGAAGGTGTGTGCGGGGAAGGGGAGGATCAGGTGGCACCTGTGGTGGACACTGCGAGTGCCATGGAAGGACATGGAGGCGGATTAAGGGTGGTAGAGGTGGAAGTCCATTGTGCTGGCTCCCAGGACTCAGATATGGAAACTGAGGGAGCTACAATGAAAAGGGCAGCAGAGTCAGATTCGGACGATGTTCTGACGCCGGCGCAAAGGCCGGGGAAAAAGACATGGGGTTATGGTACCCAGAGTGACTCTGCGAGAGGGCCACAACAGAAGGGGGGGAGGATGGTTGGGAAGGAGGGTGGAGTCTGTGCCAAAGGCACAGTCCAGGGGAACGGTCTGAAAGGGAAGAATCATGACGTGAGGCGGGGAAGGAAACCTTAAACTGGCCTCAGGTGTGTAACAATAAATATTAATGGTCTGTGTGATGGTGTTAAATGGGAGTGCTTCAGGATGTTTTTGAATAGGTACAAGGTTGACGTAGCTTTTGTGCAGGAGCACAATTTTAAGCTTGGTCATGAATTAGTGGTGCCTGGGTATCAGGCTTATGTGTTGCCATCAGAGCATTTAAAAGGAGGAGTGGGTGTGTTGATCAGGGAGGCGAGCCCGTTTGTATTGCATAGGAAAGAGGGGGGGGAGGGGGGAGAGTATTACGTGTGGAAGGATGGTGGATGGGAGAGAGTGTGTCGTTTGTGTGTGTGTATGCCCCAGCAGAAAGTGACGTGAAAGTGAAGATGGATTTTGTGTGGGAGGAGCTCGTGTACTACCTACGCACGTTACCGTCTGTGGCGATTGTGGGGGGGGGGATTGGAATTGTGTAATTAAGAGGACAGACGTGGAACCCAGAGGAGCGGGATATTTTTCCTCAGTCTTGGGGGGCCTGCTTAGAGATCTTCAGTTACGTGATGCTTTCGGGGGAGGTCTGTGGGAGGTGGAACATACGTTTATAAGAAGGGGATATGCGGCTCGTTTGGACAGGTTATATTTATCTCAGAGGGTTTTGGTAGAGTCTTTTAAATCTATTGAGATGGTGTCTTCCGATCATAGGGCAGTATTAGTGGAGGTGGGATGGGATGCTTTGGCTCGCAGGCAGGGAAGTTATTGGAAACTGAACACGATGGTTTTGGGGGATAGGGAGGGAGTGGAAGCGTTTGCAATATTTTGGAAACAGCTCTGTGCAGACAGAAGGACTGAGGAAGATGTGGTAGGATGGTGGGATAGTGTGGCTAAGTTAAGAATACGTCAATTTTATGTGAGGTAGGGCAAACGCATTAATCAATTTAATCAATTGCGGTATGGTTTGTCAAATTATTTAGAAGCTAGATTACGGGATTGTTACGAGGGGGGGGCGGTGGCCGGGGTGTACCCGGTGGAGGATATACACATGTTGAAGGACAGGATACGGGATTTGCAAGAAGAATGTTTTGTAGCTGTACGGGTACAGGCGGGGTTGGACGAAGTACTCTGGGGCGACAAGCCATCAGCTTGTGTGCTGCGAGGACAGAAGGTACGACAGCGAACGACTACAATACCGGGTTTGCAAGTCATATCTTCTGTGGGGGGTTTAAGAGGGGGTCAGGTATTAAGGGACACCAAGGGAATGAGTGCATATGCAGATAGATGATGTGAGGAATACGGGAAAAGTAGTGGGGTGGATGGCGAGGTTCTTGGGAAGGTATGTGAGTATGTGCCGTGCAAACTGGGGAGGAGTGATCGGGAGGCACTGGGTGGGGTCATTGAGGAGGGGGAAATATGGAGAGCCCTTATGGACATGAGGAAGGGTAAGGCACCCGGGATCGATGGTTTACCAAGCGAATTTTATGTACAGCACTGGGGTCTGCTTAGGGGTTTCCTAGTAAGGTTAATGAATGCCATGAAAGACGGAGGTAAGATGGGAGAATCTCAGGCAACGGCGGTGGTGGTGTTGGTCCCAAAGGGTAAACTGCAGAGTACCCTTCGGGATTACCGAGCCATTTCGTTGCTTTGTGCTGATTATAAATTATTTGCGAAAATTCTTGGGAATCGGCTTAAATGTGTTGTGGGGAGGGTCGTGTTTGAGGGGGGAGGTGTGAACATTTTTTTTCAGCGCTCTCAAGAAAAATTCGAAAATTTATGAAAATGAGTTATTCATATAGAAAAATAGCTTAACTCTTTGGCAACACAATGGTACAAGAATCAATGTTCTACAACGTTTCTACAAGAAATTATAGTCATTTATATCAGGTATGGTGGCGGCGATGTAGGTAGCGCGTCTGTTCTCAACCCATGTATTTTTTGGAATTTTTTCCTTGTTTTTTATCGCTTTTTCTTTGCATTATTCTTTCTAATATAATAATTGATTATTTGGCATCATATAAGAGTAGGTGGAGCTTATCAATAGACGTCTAGCCTATCGGGAAGCACCTAGGTACACTCGGCAGTGATCCCTCTCCAGAGTGTGCCAGGTGAAATCACTTCATTATTACGCTTATATCAGCTTATATATTAACTATACGGCTTATTTATCTATCAGAATTGATCTAATATGATATAATAATCACTGTAAATAACAAACAAACATGTTATATACTCTAGACTGAATAAAATAGGCCATAATATAGCGAGTCCACCAGCAATATCTCGATATAAAAAAGTTACTCCTCGTCTCCATGTTGTATTGTTTGGTCTGTGAGTGAGAGAAAACGATGTTTTGAAGAGGATAACTGCACTAGAACATCAGTTTACTAAGAAATACACCGAAACAAACGCGATTTTCGCGAAAAAAGGAAAATTTTTTTTGACGGTAGGCCTGCCGTTCTAGGCCTACCAGCACCATTATTAATGATAGATTTTTTAATGATAGATTTTTTGGAATATCTCAAATATTTTTGATTTTGTGGGGGGTAAAAGGCAGATGTTTTGGTGAATGCCAAAAATTCTGTCAAATGTATTTTTTTACCATGATAATAAGATATATTAGATGAAATGGCAATGTAAAAAATTCGTGCTAGTTGTATGGAAAATTTTCTAGGGTGCTTACCTGTATGTACCTCAACATTATATACATACCAGTAATCTCATTGGGAGACAACCATATTGTTTACCGTAGTCACCCCGTGTAGACATGTGAGAAAACTTAACCACCCCTGGTCGCGGCAAGTGGTTCCTTCGACCTCACAATCTTATCCATATCTATCCGAGACCAGTATGGATTGGATAGCACCCACAAGTACGGTGCTACTAATTAATTGTGGACTGTATAGATTATATTAGTTTAGCTGAATGAAGGGGGGGGGGGTAGGATACACCTGGATACATCCATCAAGGAAAAACATTTGTACATAATCTCACCACTTACCAGATGTTCTCTGGTGGTCACTTGATGTGGTTGGATCACTCATAACCTATCCAATTACAACATAACCTAACTGGCCAGCATCAGTCTGTTATAACTAGAAGGGTTACTTAACTGTGGGTGATTGATACTCCTTACTTCCTCCATTCACCATCTCATTTCGATGTCCTGCTACACCGACACGGTTCTCATTCCAGCAGGACGAGGTATCCGTTGGTTTGTCCCGCTTTAGAAGTCGTGACTCAATGAGCTTCACTTTCCTCGTCTCGGGACCAACGAGGTCTAACGTGTTCACTCGGAGCAAGGCGACTTATTTCACTTCATGCATTATCTTAACTTAGCGTTATTATCATTAATTACATTACAATTCACAAGACGATTTAATGTCTCATAATTATTATACACATTAGAGATCACTCCATTAAGATCTGAGACCGATGAGTGATGATTAAACCAAGGGTAATTTTTCCCAGGACACAGTCCATAGTGACGCGCCAGTCACCCGGTCCTACCCTTATTCACTCATTTTACCACTTTATTACGATGGTCCCGTAAATCACGTTCCCTCACTCTCTACCAGGAACAGTTATGACACTTCCCATTATGAAATGAGGCCTATATTATCCTTAGGCCGCCGTGAATGCCAATTTCGTGGTTCCATGCTTTCCCAGCCTCCTCACCACATTCAAAACACTCCCCCTTCCTTATGGCCCGAGTCCACCTATACCCCCGCACATCCGCGCATGCGCAAAGGGAACTCTTGGTTCTACCCTATTGTCAAATACATTTTTGACTCATATTACCTGGAGTTTACCTGGAGAGAGTTTCGGGGGTCAACGCCCCCGCGGCCCGGTCTGTGACCAGGCCTCCTGGTGGATCAGCGCCTGATCAACCAGGCTGTTGCTGCTGGCTGCACGCAAACCAACGTACGAGCCACAGCCCGGCTGATCAGGAACTGACTTTAGGTGCTTGTCCAGTGCCAGCTTGAAGACTGCCAGGGGTCTGTTGGTAATCCCCCTTATGTGTGCTGGGAGGCAGTTGAACAGTCTCGGGCCCCTGACACTTATTGTATGGTCTCTTAACGTGCTAGTGACACCCCTGCTTTTCATTGGGGGGATGGTGCATCGTCTGCCAAGTCTTTTGCTTTCGTAGTGAGTGATTTTCGTGTGCAAGTTCGGTACTAGTCCCTCTAGGATTTTCCAGGTGTATATAATCATGTATCTCTCCCTCCTGCGTTCCAGGGAATACAGGTTTAGAAACCTCAAGCGCTCCCAGTAATTGAGGTGTTTTATCTCCGTTATGCGCGCCGTGAAAGTTCTCTGTACATTTTCTAGGTCGGCAATTTCACCTGCCTTGAAAGGTGCTGTTAGAGTGCAGCAATATTCCAGCCTAGATAGAACAAGTGACCTGAAGAGTGTCATCATGGGCTTGGCCTCCCTAGTTTTGAAGGTTCTCATTATCCATCCTGTCATTTTTCTAGCAGATGCGATTGATACAATGTTATGGTCCTTGAAGGTGAGATCCTCCGACATAATCACTCCCAGGTCTTTGACGTTGGTGTTTCGCTCTATTTTGTGGCCAGAATTTGTTTTGTACTCTGATGAAGATTTAATTTCCTCATGTTTACCATATCTGAGTAATTGAAATTTCTCATCGTTGAACTTCATATTGTTTTCTGCAGCCCACTGAAAGATTTGGTTGATGTCCGCCTGGAGCCTTGCAGTGTCTGCAATGGAAGACACTGTCATGCAGATTCGGGTGTCATCTGCAAAGGAAGACACGGTGCTGTGGCTGACATCCTTGTCTATGTCGGATATGAGGATGAGGAACAAGATGGGAGCTAGTACTGTGCCTTGTGGAACAGAGCTTTTCACCGTAGCTGCCTCGGACTTTACTCTTTTGACGACTACTCTCTGTGTTCTGTTAGTGAGGAAATTATAGATCCATCGACCGACTTTTCCTGTTATTCCTTTAGCGCGCATTTTGTGCGCTATTACGCCATGGTCACACTTGTCGAAGGCTTTTGCAAAGTCTGTATATATTACATCTGCATTCTTTTTGTCTTCTAGTGCATTTAGGACCTTGTCGTAGTGATCCACCTATTAGGCGCTATAGCTTCGGAAAATCAAAAATTTTCCACAAGTTGTATTCTAACAGTTGGGAATGTCGGAAGTGCCACTCGTAGTGCCAATTTGTCGGGATGCTGCCATATATCAAAATTATGTTAATATTTTTTTTCTATGTTGTTTGTTGGCCAATCATACTGAAACTTTGTCACATTAAACTATATATGCACCTCTAAAAGTACACCAAAAATAAAATAAATCGGTTGAAAACAAAAATATAGTCCCTCACTCCCCCCTTGAGTCTCAGTTTGGGTTACTTGGTAGGTCAATGGGCGAGGGCCACGGGATTATCAAGAGGTTCCTGGAGGACATGGAAAGGGGAAGAGGGGCGTTGGTGGCGTTGGATTGGCAAGGGGCTTATGATAGGGTGGAAAGAAAGGCTTTGAGGGATATTCTCCTACGACAGGGGTTTGGCGAAGAAATAGTGGGGTGGGTGGATACGTTGTACTCAAACACGAAGGTAAGGGTGCAAATCAATGGGTGTGTGGGGGGGAGAGAGTCAACATGGAGCGGGGTCTTCGGCAGGGATGTCCTTTAACACAAATATTGTTTGCATGTGTTCAGGATCTCTTTTATAGGATGGTGGAGGATCGTCTAAGGACGGGGGGGAGGGATGGTGAGCTGAAGCCGTGGCCTGGTTTGGTGGGCTATGTTGATGATACCACTATTTTGGTAAGTGAGGAGACATGGATAGGACTTTTGGGGGAAGTTATACACACTTTTGGGAGAGCTACTGGGATGAAGGTAAATCTGGAAAAGTCAATGATCATGGGGCTGAGAGAGTGGGCAGAGAGATTAGATTGGGGATGTGATGTTGTGCATCGGAGGACCGGGAGTCTGAAAATCTGCGGTGTCATGTATGAGGCTGACCTGAGTGCTGCAAGGGTTAGCAATTCGAATAGGATGGTGGAACAGGTGCAGCGACGGTTGGGAATGCTGCGACCTCACCATTTAACCCTTAGGCAACGTGCAATTGCCATCAATGTATTACTATATAGTAAAGTCTGGTTTGTTTCGGCTGTGATGCCGTTAACAGGAATGGTGATTACGAGTATTCTTAGAATGGTGTTCAAATTTTTGTGAGGTTCAGGGTGCAACTGGTTGCGAAGGGAGGTAGTGACATTGCCGGTATGTAGGGGAGGGTTGGGTTTGTTGGACTTGAGAAAGCGCGTGAAATGTGTGTTTATTAAGAGGGAAGTGATGAGTGCAGGTGGATGGAGGGAGGGTCAGCTAGATAAGGTACATGCTCACCTTAGGAAATGGTATGCAGGGGCAGAAATGAAGGAATGTGAGACAGTGTTACGCGCCTTAATGTTAGCCAGGGAACCAGGAAAAGTAAAGGTGGGAACTTTGTGTAAATTGTTAGAGAGACATGTAGTGGCGCCGGTTGAAGGGATCTACCCCATGTATGCATGGGATGTAATATGGCGAAGATTTAGTAAATTAAGGATACGACCTAGGGCGCGTGAGGTTATGTACCGTTTCCTGCATGGGATTTTGCCAACGGGAGCGATGCTCCGATATAGGAGGGTTATTGAGGGTGGGGGGTGTGGCAGATGCAGTGGGGAAGAGACTGCGTATCATGTCGTCTATTTTTGTGAAGGTTTGAAGTGCATCAGGGTACGGATGCGTAAGGTAGTGGTGAGGGTGGGGGGTCAAGGTGTGTCGGTATTGCGAGCGTTGAGTCTTGATACGAGTGGTGTGGAGGAGAGTGTGGTAAGAGGTTTAGCGTATGTCATCGTGGACTACATATATGTTTTATGGGGTATGAGGGGGAAGGTGGGTGGGGATGTGCTGAAAAGGACTTTGGCGGCGACGTTTTATCGAACTTTGTGTCGCAATAGAGACATTTTTGGGAAAAGGTGGGAAGAGTATTTTTCTGAGGGTTATAGAGGACTAACAATAGGGAATTTATTGGCGTTATAAGGGGCTTTAACTGCCGGGGGTGAGTGGGTTGGTAAAAGGGGGGGGGGGGGGTTCAGGGGATTTCAACGGGCTCACCTCCTTGGGAATGCAGTGATGTGGTTGGGTGTGATTGGAGGTACTAGTGTGTGACCAGATGAGAGGTTGTGCAAGATAAGTTTTGCTTAGTTCCCTTGATGGGGAAGGTGTAAGGAGCAGATTAAATATATAACATTTATTAATGTATAACCTATAAATTATATAACATGTATATTTCTTTGGTAGCGTATTATGTTCCACTTGCACTGGTATTGCAATTGAATTTGAATTTTCTTGAGAGGGTTTTCCTTTCACTATTTCCTTGAAGCACTGAGTTATTTTTGCCTTTTTTTGTAACGTGGTCCAGCATCACTTTTGACGTAATTACCTATTATTATTATTCTTATTTAAGGTATTGTAATTTTGGTAGTCCTGTACCATTCATGGTTGTAAATAATGTTTTCTCAAGTGACATGTGTCATAATAATCCTAAATTGAGGATAATTAATGTCATGATTATTCAGGTTGGTGACGGGGTTAGTTTTCAATGTGTGTGTGTGAATGGGGAGGGGGAGGAAGGGATGATGGGTCACCTGTGTTGCAGCACAGGTTTCTTAATAAGGCATATTGTAGGTCTGGTGTAATTTGTTGCGAGTTGTATTACGGGTGATTGTCATTAAGCTTGGTGCATTATTGTGTTGAGGTTGTAATTTTAGGAGTTTTATTTATAGCCATTTTGTGGCCTTTGTTATTATACCTTTATTCCTTCTTGAATTGTGATATGTTTTAAAAACTTGTATATAGTAGACTGTCAGATGTTGCCTGGATTGTTTTGTGTTTATATATTGTTTTATTGATGTAGTCCTTGTTCAAGTTTTTTAAATTTTTAGTGAACAAGGGAATGTGGACTGTATTCATTGGTGGGGAGGGGGGACTGTAAGTAATAATGGGTAGGTACCATTATATCTATGAACCCTTGTGTACTTGTGAAACAATGTACGTATGGCAGTCTGTAGGTTGTGTTAAGTTTATTTTAAGGGCCTTATGTATGTGCTTATTCAGTAGATTGTGTAGTGAATGTTATTGGTCATCATCAGTGTCAGTGTTACATATTAATATATGTACCTATAAATATTTGTACATGAAGTGTACCTATAAATATTTGTACATGAAGTTTTAAATAAAAAAAAAAATGCTTATATGAACTCCTCATGTTTTAGTTTCTTCTAAATATCTTAACTTTATTTCACAAAAAAATAAAGTTTGTTAGTTCTTGGAATGTTGCAAAAACTTTGCCCTTTACTCCCACATAACTCTCAAAATATTTGGAATATTTCCAAAAAATTACCATGAGAAATTAGAGAAATCATTATTTTACAATTTCTGTGAATATTATTCCACTTAATTAAGTAATAAAGGTTCACCTTAGCGAAATAAGTGACTAAGTTACTTCCGAGATATTGGCCTGGAACGTCGGCCGGCCCCTCGTCTCGAAAAAAAAAAAAAATCGCGAAAATCGCATTTATTTAGGTGTACATGTATTTCTTAATAAAGTGATGTTCTAGTGCAGTTATTCTCTTCAAAATACCGTTTTCTCTTACTCAAAGACGACATGAGACGAGTAATTCATTTATACCGATATATTCCCGATGGTCTCTCGCCATATTATAAGTAAGTAAGTAAGTTTATTCAGGTATACACAAATACAGTTACATAGAATTATCATACATAGCAGCATATGTGTAGAGAACCTAGGATAACCCAAAAAAGTCAGACAGAGTGACTTATTTCCATTGGGGTCTTTTTACCTTATTATAATATAAAGGTTATAATATTTTCTTATTATTCTGCAATGAAGATAACATCTTATTATCATACTAAAAAAGACAGTTGGTCCCAAAGATGAGGGGGTACTTGTACCTCCTCCCATGGGAGACTTAAGTCTCTAGACACTCCCCAGATAGGGAGCCAAGGCCGGGTCACCACTACTTGGAAAAGACCCGGGCCGGGAGAGTACCGGCGAATAAAAAAAAAAAAAAAAAAAAAAAAAAAAAAAAAAAAAGAAAAAAAAAAAAAGTATCTACTACACGAGGGTCATTAAGACTATCTACCATACAAGGGTCATTACTAGGAATAAGGTAAAATTTACAAGTATGTTAGCTAAAAAATAGAAAATCATTCCCCTCCCTTTCTGTAGCTACATTCATCAGACACCTTTTGGCACTCTTCTTGAACTGGTTCATGCTATGACTGGCTTTGACATGTGCAGGCAGTCTGTTCCATTCCTTTATTGCCGTACAATAAAAGGTGTTTGAAGCCTGGCCAATGACTGTGGGTACTACAAAGTTGTGCTCTCTCCCCCTTGTACTATGATTGCTTTGGTTCCCAACCTTGACAAAATTGACAGCAAGATATTCTGGACATTGTTTGTGAGCAATTTTATAAACATGATTTAGCTTCAGTTGTTTTACTCTGTCTTCAACATTCAGCATATCCAACTGCTGTAATTCATCCTGGACTACATGTTCTCTTGGTCCCAGCCCCAGGATGAATCTTACGATTTTGTTCTGGGTGATTTGCATTCTATCTTTCAGTTTTTTTTGTCAAGGCAGAGTACCAAGAAGAGCAAGCGTAATCCATATGGCATTGTATAAGGGCTAGACATAGGGTCCTGCGAGCCTCAGTAGGTAGACACTGTGCTTGTCTATACAGGAACTTCAGTCTGGCATTCGCTTTCTTTACTACACTGTTCCCTATCAATTCTCCTGACATGCATGGGTCAAAGGGGATTCCCAAATATTTTACTGATGAAACCAAAGTGATGGGCTCCCCATTACATTGAACATAAAAATTATTTATCCTTCTCAGTTTATGTTTCGTGCCAAAGAGAATGGCTTCAATTTTCCCTAGGTGTAATGATAGTTTGTTGTCTACTAACCATTTGCTGCAGGACTCCAGTTCCAGTGTTAAAACATTAACAATATCTTGTGGGTCTTTACCTGACACTAACAGAGCACTGTCATCTGCATACAGTAGGAGTTTGCACTTGACACTGATAGGCATATCATTGACATAACATAAGAATAATAAGGGACCCAGAATACTACCTTGGGGAACTCCACATGTTATCGGCAGGGGTTCTGATTCTGTTTTGTTGATTTTGACTATTTGTCTCCTGTTGCTAAGGTAGGACTTAAACCAGTCTACAGAACCTATACCGATACCTGGAGTTTACCTGGAGAGAGTTTCGGGGGTCAACGCCCCCGCGGCCCGGTCTGTGACCAGGCCTCCTGGTGGATCAGCGCCTGATCAACCAGGCTGTTGCTGCTGGCTGCACGCAAACCAACGTACGAGCCACAGCCCGGCTGATCAGGAACTGACTTTAGGTGCTTGTCCAGTGCCAGCTTGAAGACTGCCAGGGGTCTGTTGGTAATCCCCCTTATGTGTGCTGGGAGGCAGTTGAACAGTCTCGGGCCCCTGACACTTATTGTATGGTCTCTTAACGTGCTAGTGACACCCCTGCTTTTCATTGGGGGGATGGTGCATCGTCTGCCAAGTCTTTTGCTTTCGTAGTGAGTGATTTTCGTGTGCAAGTTCGGTACTAGTCCCTCTAGGATTTTCCAGGTGTATATAATCATGTATCTCTCCCTCCTGCGTTCCAGGGAATACAGGTTTAGAAACCTCAAGCGCTCCCAGTAATTGAGGTGTTTTATCTCCGTTATGCGCGCCGTGAAAGTTCTCTGTACATTTTCTAGGTCGGCAATTTCACCTGCCTTGAAAGGTGCTGTTAGAGTGCAGCAATATTCCAGCCTAGATAGAACAAGTGACCTGAAGAGTGTCATCATGGGCTTGGCCTCCCTAGTTTTGAAGGTTCTCATTATCCATCCTGTCATTTTTCTAGCAGATGCGATTGATACAATGTTATGGTCCTTGAAGGTGAGATCCTCCGACATAATCACTCCCAGGTCTTTGACGTTGGTGTTTCGCTCTATTTTGTGGCCAGAATTTGTTTTGTACTCTGATGAAGATTTAATTTCCTCATGTTTACCATATCTGAGTAATTGAAATTTCTCATCATTGAACTTCATATTGTTTTCTGCAGCCCACTGAAAGATTTGGTTGATGTCCGCCTGGAGCCTTGCAGTGTCTGCAATGGAAGACACTGTCATGCAGATTCGGGTGTCATCTGCAAAGGAAGACACGGTGCTGTGGCTGACATCCTTGTCTATGTCAGATATGAGGATGAGGAACAAGATGGGAGCTAGTACTGTGCCTTGTGGAACAGAGCTTTTCACCGTAGCTGCCTCGGACTTTACTCTGTTGACGACTACTCTCTGTGTTCTGTTAGTGAGGAAATTATAGATCCATCGACCGACTTTTCCTGTTATTCCTTTAGCGCGCATTTTGTGCGCTATTACGCCATGGTCACACTTGTCGAAGGCTTTTGCAAAGTCTGTATATATTACATCTGCATTCTTTTTGTCTTCTAGTGCATTTAGGACCTTGTCGTAGTGATCCAGTAGTTGAGACAGACAGGAGCGACCTGAGACAGACAGGAGCGACCTGTTCTAAACCCATGTTGCCCTGGGTTGTGTAACTGATGGGTTTCTAGATGGGTGGTGATCTTTCTGCACCGGGCTCATCCCCATCCAAAAAATCCTTGATCACATCTGCCAGTAAACCCTCCTGAGTCGACGCTTCCTGGACTAAAGACTCCTCAGATAACACCTTCGACTCCCCCGACTCCCCTGGGATAGTGACACACGTCTCCGCCTCCGCCACCTCCCGGTCAACCTCCTCGCTCCAGAGGTCAGGCCTCCGGCCTCCCGAGGCAACAGAGCCAGGCACCAAATCACACGACTGTTGAATCACAATCGGCATTTCCAGAATTCGAGGAGCCTGCCTCCTATGACACTGGGCTGCCATGTGCTCATAAGAGCTACACAGACGACATGTTTTTCTCTGACCCGCATAGTACACATAAACCTGTGTTCTACAACCGGTCATCGTTACATAGGATGGCATAGGCCTTGTTAAAGACATTTTAAGGGTGTAAGAACCTTCCGGCATTCCTTCATATGGACCATCCCTCCATACCCCCATGGTTGCAGAATGCACTGTCCCATAACTGCGAAAAAGCTCCTGTAGTCCATACACCGTGGCCTCGAAGGGTACATTCAGTACCTTCACCCATGTGAAGTACTTAGAAACATCATGTAACACAACATCCATCGCTGAATTCACACTCATGCGTTGTTCCTGGTACTGCTCGACAATTCTTGTGTAGAAGCCGGCTCTCAGAAATTTCACGAAGATTCTTGTCAAACCATTAAGAGCGACGCCATATAATTCCTCGTTGGGGATACCATATGTGTCCCTGATGATGTTAGGGAGAAGTACGTTCATCGTATCTCCACTTAACGTACCACGAACCAGCTCTATGCAGATAGTATTTACTCTCCGTACTGTATGTTCAGCCATTTTGATATCCCAAAATGAGCAGCGCACGTCCTCATTACTCAATGGTTGTTGATGTACTGTGGTAGCTCGCCTGAAAACAGCAGAGGGGTGCTGAGCACAACCGCACTCCACCGTAGTCAGGCAGCGAATGTGATTGCAGTTTCTAGTTGACCTCATTTTTATTGTCCTGTGTTGGCCTATCCTATCCCTAGTGATTTTCCTTGTGCAGTAATTGATGAAATGATCACTAAGACCTGTGGTAATGACGCCTGACTGACTAATGTTCTCAGAGCAGTTACAAAGTATGTGGTCAATTAGGGTGGCTGAGAACTGTGTGATCCGGGTTGGAGTATTAATTAGTTGAGTGTAACTATTTAATCCTAGAATTTGCTTATACCTTTTGCATAGCCCGTTATTTTGCTGCTGAAAACAGATATTGAATTATTATTATAATCAAAAAAGAAGCGCTAAGCCACAAGGGCTATACAGCGCTGCAGGGTAGGGAAGGAAGCGAGGGTATTGGATGGCAGAAGGGAGGAGGGATGATCAGCAGGTTACAGAAAACAGCGGGGCAGGGGATAGTACGGAGGTAGCAAGTGATTGAAGTAGAAAGGGCTGAAGGTATCAGAATTTGTGAAGTCAGTTGTTGTCAAAAAGTCAATGAGAGAGTCTGGATGAAAGGTGGGTCCATCAGCGAGAAGGGAAGGTAAAGAGAGAGCAGCGGAGCGAAGACGACGACAGAGGTAAATTCTGCGTGCTCGTTGATAAAGTGGGCAGTCCAACAGAATGTGGCTGACTGATAATGGAGCTTGGCAATTCTCACAGAGAGGAGCAAGACGCCTCTCCATGAGATATCCATGAGTAAGACGAGTATGGCCAATGCGAAGACAGGAGAGAGTAGTCTCCCAACCTCGACACTGGTGATAAGAAGACGGCCAGTAACCTATACTCGGTTTAATAGATTGAAGTTTGTTGCCGAGCATAGTAGACCAACGTTGTTGCCAACGGGTGTGAAGGTGGGAAGATATTGCAGCAAAATAGTCCGTAAATGGAATACCTCTTTAAGAAACTGGTAGGTCATGTACTGCTGACCGCGCAGCAGTGTCTGCCTGTTCATTGCCCTGTACGTCAACATGACCAGGGACCCAACATAAAACAATATCTTTATGCTTGGTAAAGATGCAGTGTAGCCAAAGTTGGATACGGAGGACTAAGGGGTGAGGTGTATCAAATTTTTGTATAGCCTGTAAAGCACTAAGGGAGTCTGAGACAACCACAAATGATGACACAGGCATAGATGCAATACGGATAAGTGCTGTAAGGATGGCATATAATTCAGCAGTAAAAATACTAGCCGAAGATAGTAAATGCCCTTGTACGATGCTGTCCGGAAACACTGCTGTGAATCCTACGCCGTCAGAAGACTTAGAGCCATCTGTGTACACAGCAATGGCATGAGAATGAGAGTGAAAGTGGTCAAGAAAAAGAGAGCAGGAAGTGACCGTAGACAGTTGGGCTTTCGAGCAAGGGAGGGAGAAAGAACAGACTCGAACAGCTGGAACTTCCCAGGGGGGTAGGGAAAAGTGAGATGCTACATGTACATAGAAAGGTGGTAGTTGAAGAGAAGACAAGAGCGAATGAAGGCGAAGAGAGAAGGGACGGAGTAAACAGGGGCGGCGAACAAATAAAGAATGTCTACTAATATCAGTGACCATTCTATAAATGGAAGGATTGCGGAGATCATGAGAGCGTACATAGTAGCGCAGGCAATGGGCATCACGGCGATTGGATAAGGATGGAACGTTCACTTCTGCATAGAGGCTCTCGACAGGGGAAGAGCGAAAAGCACCAAGGCATAAATGTAATCCTTGGTGATGAATGGGGTTAAGGCTAGAGAGAGTAGCAGGAGATGCCGCTGAATAGATCTGGTCACCATAATCAAGTTTCGATAAAATAAGGGTGGAATGTAGGCGAATGAGGGTTCGACGATCAGCTCCCCATGAAAGATGAGCAAGGGTTTTAAGAAGGTTCAGCCGGCTGTGACAAGTTGCCTTCAGAGAGGTAATGTGAGGTTTCCAGGATAACTTACGATCAAAGAGGAGGCCCAGAAACTTGACTGTATCACGTTCAGGGATACGGGAGCCATAGAGGTACAAAGGATGATCGGAGATGACAGAGCGTCTAGTGAAAGTAATTTGGTGGGTTTTAGTGCTGGAAAATTTAAACCCACGTGTGGTGGCCCAATTGGAAACACGGTCGACTGCATGTTGGAGAGAGACTGTAATGAGGTGACAGTCAGCGCCTGCACAGGCAATAGCGAAGTCATCAACATAGAGTGATGACCAAATATTTGATGGAAGACTAGAGGCCAAATCATTAATAGCAAGGAGAAAATGTGTTGTGCTCAGAACACATCCCTGGGGGACACCTTCAGCTTGGATAAAGTCCGGGGAGAGCACATTATTAACCCGAACACGGAAATGCCTGTCAGTTAAAAAGTTCTTAAGGAAGGATGGTAGATTGCCTCGAAGGCCTAAGGAGTGGGCTTGGGCTAAAATATTATACCTCCAAGTTGTGTCATATGCCTTCTCAAGGTCAAAAAATATGGCAATAACTGAGTGGTTATTCGCAAAGGCATTACGAACATACGTATCCAAGCGTAGTAAGGGGTCTATGGTAGAACGTCCCTTACGAAAGCCATACTGACGAGTGGAGAGACTGTTGTGTGTCTCTCTAAATACCACACTAAACGTCTATTTACTAGGCGTTCCATTACTTTGCAAACTGCACTGGTAAGAGCAATGGGACGATAGTGGGAGGTTTCATGTCCCGTAGTGCCTGGTTTGCGGAAAGGGAGAACAATGGCAGATTTCCACAGCTGTGGAAGAACTCCTTGTGACCAAATAAGATTGTAAAGGCGTAATAGGACTGCAAGGGCTGACTGATGTAAATGTTGTAGCATACGAATATGAATGTCGTCGGGCCCAGCTGCCGATCATTGACAAGCTGAGAGTGTTGCCTCCAGTTCTTGAAGTGTAAAAGGCACATTATACTGTTCTTCTCTGAGAGAAGAAAAGTCCAAGGGTGCTAACTCTCTGGCAGACTTTGAGGAAAGAAATGAGGGGCATAGATGGAGTCCCTGAGAAATACAGACCAGATGATTGCCAAATTCATTGGCAACATCTAGTGGGTTTGCTATATCAACACCGGGAACCTGCAGAACAGGAGCCGGGTCAGGAGAATATTTACCACTCAGTTTTCGTACTTTTTTCCAGACTGCACTCATAGAGGAAGCAGAGGTGATGGTGGAGACATAATCTCGCCAGCAAGTGCGTTTAGCATCACGGATGACACGGCGAGCGATCACACGCTTCTGTTTAAAATCAAGGAGTCTCTCTGTGGTTCTATTGTACCGGTACCTGCCCCATGCAGCGCGTTTCAAACGTACTGCACAAGCACAAGCAGGAGACCACCAAGGCACGCATTTCTGAGAATGCCTGCCCGAAGTTTGGGGTATAGAATGAGAAGCTGCGGTGAAAATGGAGGACGAGAAGAGGTGTAAAAGTTCATCGATGGAGGACGAAGAAGGAAACTCTTTAAAAACAGTTAGGTGTGAGTACAAGTTCCAATTTGCCCGATTAAATTGCCAGCGTGGGGTGCGAAGAGGTGGCGAATATGAAGGGGAAGTAAGATTGATTGGGAAACGATCACTGTCATGTAAGTCCGGGAGAACAGACCAAGTGAAGTCTAATGCGGCGGAGGAAGAGCAGACTGAGAGATTGATGCAAGAGAGAGTATGAGTCCGAGGATCAAAATGGGTGTGAGTACCTGTATTTAAAACATGGAGGGGGTGGGTGGCAAGAAAAGCCTCTAACTGAATTCCACGGGAATCACAGTGAGACCCCCCCCCAGAGCAAATGGTGGGCATTAAAATCACCAAGTAACAGAATCGGTGGCGGTAATGACGAAACAATGAAGGCAATATCCGGAATAGATAATGCCCGAGAAGGAGAGAGATATAAAGAACAGAGCGTATACCACCTATGTAAGTGGATACGGGCTGCTGTGTAATGCAGCGAAGTATGAACAAATAGCTGATGGTACGGAATATCAGTGCGTAGAAGAAGGGCACTTTCATTAAAGGTCCCATCAGGAAAAGGATCTGAAGAATACAATAAATTATAGCCTGAGATGGGAGAAATAACAGCAGAGTGTAATTTTGGTTCCTGTAAGCAAACACCAACAGGGGCAAACTGGGAGAGTAACATCTGAAGCTCACCCCGATTACCCCTGAGGCCGCATATGTTCCACTGTAAATAGGCCATGATTGGCAATGATAAAGATACTTGAAATCCGCAGGTAAGGGTTCCTACGGACTAGAGGAGTTAGAAAAGTCCACAAGCAGAGGTAGTGGAAAACGTTCAAGCAGCGAAGGAACGGTGCGCTGTGAAGAAAGGAGTTGCACAGATGGAGCAGAGGAGAGAGAAAGAGCGGAAGGTGGATCAGTGTCCATTGATGGTTTGGTCTCTGCAATATATTCAGAGAGTGCTTCAAGTGTTTCTGAATTCAGAGACGTCGTATGGGAGACAATATTGGAAATGGTAGGGGGAGGATGAGTAAAGATTGGAACTGTATTGGACTGTACCAAGGTAGAGGGGGGCAAAAGGGTGGAGGGAACTGGAGAAGCGTGGCAGGGGACAGAAGAGGCAGGAACCTGGGAGGTGGCAGAAGAGGAAGAAACTTGGGAGGGAACAAGGGAGGAAGGTACAGTACGAGGAGGAGGGTGAACCTCTACACTAGTAACTGAGCCAGTGAGAGGGGGAGAACCAGGGACAGAGACAGGGAGGGTAAAATGAGGAGGTGGAAGTTAGGAGGTGTTAACGGACCTTTTTTTGACTTTTGAGAAGTAGAGGGACGATTGGGAGGAGGTGTCGTATGAGGTCTCGTCGATACTGAGGCTTGTGAGAGAGAACTCGAAGAAGCGAGATCAGACTGAGGCGTTGAAGTAGGGACGTCTGAGCCGAGGACAGCAAAAGGATTAGATACAGGAGTGACTATGGGAGAGGTAACCACAGAGGTGGGTGTAGAAGATGGGATACCAGAAGTGGGGGGACGTTTTGAAACACGGGAATAAGAAACACGTGGGAGTCTCCCTTGGAGGCGGAGATGAGAAACTGCCAGACATAGGAAACGGCAAGACATAGGAGCAGCCTTGTTGCTGCTTGCTGCGGCTGCGGCTGTACACATAGCTGTACACACGGCTGTACACATGGCTTATTTTATTCAGTCTAGAGTATATAACATGTTTGTATGTTATTTATAGTGTTTATTATATCATATTAGATCAATTCTGATAGATAAATAAGCCGTAGAGTTGATATATAAGCTGATATAAGTGTAATAATGAAGTAATTTCTCCTGGCACTCTCTGGAGTGGGAATACTGCCGAGGGTTCCCATTTGGTTCCTGATTAACTGGCACTCTACGGATAAGCTCCGCCTACTCTTATATGATGCCAAATAGTCAATTATTATGTTAGAAAGAGTAATGCAAGAAAAAGCAATAAAAAAACAAGAAATAAAATCCAAAAAAATACATGGGCTGTGAGCAGACGCACTACCCACATCGCCGTCACCATACTTGATACAAATGACTATAATTTCTTGTAGACATTCGCTGCCTGGATGAGGTAGAGTGCGGTCGTGCTTTGCACCCCTCTACTGTTTTCCCAGACGAACGGATTCAGAGTTCCCGTGCGCGGAGCAAAAAAAAAAATCGAAAAAATATGAAAATTGAGTTATTGTTACCAAAAAATAGCTGAACTTTCTGGCTACACTCTGGTATAATTATTATCCTTGTACGATGTTTCTAAAAGGAATTACAGCCATTTATAACAGGCATGGTGACAGCGCTGACGCGACATATTGCGTAAGAAGCGCTGACTCGGCTTTGTTTACATTTTTTCCCCGTGTTATTTTTATCGTTTTCTTATATCTTTATGTCTAATATAATACAAATTCACCATCTGAGATCATGCCAGAGTGGGCGGAGACAATATGGTCAAGGAACCAATCAGGAACCCCTGGGAATAGTGCACAAAATGGCCGACACCTCCAGCCAACAAAATATTCCATACCCACGCTAATATCAATTATAAGGCTTATTTATCTATCACAATTGATCTATTATGATATAATGCAATATAATAATAGCATATAAACATAAAAAGTACACCTTAAAAAATAATATATAGCATAATATGATGCCCCGAGGAAAAAATTTCTATCGATATTTCCCCTGAATTGAAGAGAGGGTCCAACCTCTCTCATCAGTGATGAGAGAAAACGGATTTACAATGGTTAACTGTAATAAACACTCGTAGGTCACGGAAAATGTGTAAAATAAAGCGAATTTTTCGAGGAAAAAAATATTTCCCGGGCACCTGGGGTGCCGCGCGCTTCGGCCTATATCTCGAAAGTAAGTTATTTACCTATTTAGGGGCACTCCATCTTTATTTATGATTGAATTGACTTGATTTTCACAACAAACATAGGAGAATGATTGTTTTTACAAGGTAGCGTTCATGTTTCTGAACTATCCAAAATATTTTTAGATTTATGTGGGCAACAAGGCCGACATCTTCCAATATGTCAAAAAACTTATGAAACTTTATTTTTTTTAGCATGAAGATAAGGTTTATTTTAGAATTTAAAAACGTACATTGATGGAATTAGAGGTGTTCTATCAGCAGCAAGTGTCAAAACCACTTTTCCAAGTACCACTGAGTAGGACTCCGCTGCCAAATGTAATTTTTCGTAAATTTTGCATATTTCATTTCCTTTTTGGCCGATATGATTGAAACTTCAGCAAAGGCTCTTTAATATAAGCTTCTAATAGTTCACCAAAAATGAATGTAATCGGTTCATAAATAAAGAAGTCGACAAAAATCGTCCGCATCTGCCCTCGCCTACGTCAGTTGATGTGTTATTGCCCAAAATTGTGAGAGAGACATACGGCATCAGAGACGAGGATTTGTATGGAGTGGCACTGAACGGTGTGTATAGAATATTCGTGAAGGTGCTAACTGCTCAAGTATACGAGGCGTTGGTGGATCGTTATCAAGATGTCAGCATTAACGTAACACCGGCAGTGAGGGCCAAGTTGACGGATGTATCACGACATTATTCGTGGGTTAAGCTTCGAAACGTGCCTTTTGAGGCTGATGAAGTGGATATACGCAATGTTTTCGAACGTTATGGCACTGTACATCTGGCCCAACCTGGTAAATGGGTAAAAGGAGCTTACACAGGTTATCCTGAGGGTTCTTTCAATCTCAAGATGACGCTAAGGCATCCTATAATGTGACTATAAGTGACTACAATAAGTGACTAAGTTACTTCCGAGATATTGGCCTGGAACGCCGGCCGGCCCCTCGTCTCGAAAAAAAAAAAAAAAATCGCGAAAATCGCATTTATTTAGGTGTACATGTATTTCTTAATAAAGTGATGTTCTAGTGCAGTTATCCTCTTCAAAATACCGTTTTCTCTTACTCAAAGACGACATGAGATGAGTAACTCATTTATACCGATATATTCCCGATGGTCTCTCGCCATATTATAAGTAAGTAAGTAAGTAAGTTTATTCAGGTATACACAAATACAGTTACATAGAATTATCATACATAGCAGCATATGTGTAGAGAACCTAGGATAACCCAAAAAAGTCAGACAGAGTGACTTATTTCCATTGGGGTCCTTTTACCTTATTATAATATAAAGGTTATAATATTTTCTTATTATTCTGCAATGAAGATAACATCTTATTATTATACTAAAAAAGACAGTTGGTCCCAAAGATGAGGGGGTACTTGTACCTCCTCCCATGGGAGACTTAAGTCTCTAGACACTCCCCAGATAGGGAGCCAAGGCCGGGTCACCACTACTTGGAAAAGACCCGGGCCGGGAGAGTACCGGCGAATAAAAAAAAAAAAAAAAAAAAAAAAAAAAAAAAAAAAAAAAAAAAAGACTATCTACTACACGAGGGTCATTAAGACTATCTACCATACAAGGGTCATTACTAGGAATAAGGTAAAATTTACACGTATGTTAGCTAAAAAATAGAAAATCATTCCCCTCCCTTTCTGTAGCTACATTCATCAGACACCTTTTGGCACTCTTCTTGAACTGGTTCATGCTATGACTGGCTTTGACATGTGCGGGCAGTCTGTTCCATTCCTTTATTGCCGTACAATAAAAGGTGTTTGAAGCCTGGCCAATGACTGTGGGTACTACAAAGTTGTGCTCTCTCCCCCTTGTACTATGATTGCTTTGGTTCCCAACCTTGACAAAATTGACAGCAAGATATTCTGGACATTGTTTGTGAGCAATTTTATAAACATGATTTAGCTTCAGTTGTTTTACTCTGTCTTCAACATTCAGCATTTCCAACTGCTGTAATTCATCCTGGACTACATGTTCTCTTGGTCCCAGCCCCAGGATGAATCTTACGATTTTGTTCTGAGTGATTTGCAGTCTATCTTTCAGTTTTTTTGTCAAGGCAGAGTACCAAGAAGAGCAAGCGTAATCCATATGGCATTGTATAAGGGCTAGACATAGGGTCCTGCGAGCCTCAGTAGGTAGACACTGCTTGTCTATACAGGAACTTCAGTCTGGCATTCGCTTTCTTTACTACACTGTTCCCTATCAATTCTCCTGACATGCATGGGTCAAAGGAGATTCCCAAATATTTTACTGATGAAACCAAAGTGATGGGCTCCCCATTACATTGAACATTAAAATTATTTACCCTTCTCAGTTTATGTTTCGTGCCAAAGAGAATGGCTTCAGTTTTCCCTAGGTGTAATGATAGTTTGTTGTCTACTAACCATTTGCTGCAGGACTCCAATTCCAGTGTTAAAACATTAGCAATATCTTGTGGGTCTTTACCTGACACTAACAGAGCACTGTCATCTGCATACAGTAGGAGTTTGCACTTGACACTGATAGGCATATCATTGACATAACATAAGAATAATAAGGGACCCAGAATACTACCTTGGGGAACTCCACATGTTATCGGCAGGGGTTCTGATTCTGTTGTGTTGATTTTGACTATTTGTCTCCTGTTGCTAAGGTAGGACTTAAACCAGTCTACAGAACCTATACCGATAGTTTGAAGTTTATTACATAATATATTGTGGTTGACAGTATCGAAGGCCTTTTGCAGGTCTAAGGTTACCATACCTATGAGGTTCCCCTTTGACATTTCAGTTCTCAGGTAATCCATCAGATTAATAAGGGAGGTGTCGGTTGAGTAGGATCTTCTAAAGCCCGATTGATAGCTATGGAGAATGTTGTTGTCATTAAGGTACTTAACTACTTGAGAATACACCGCCCTCTCTAGAATTTTAGATATTATACTGAGTATACTAACAGGCCTATAGTTGCTTACATCAGACCTACTATTTTTCTTGAAGATAGGAGTAACTCTGGCCTCCTTGAACCCCTCCGGTACGGTATTAGTGGTGATTGATAGATTTATTATGTGAGCAATAGGGATTGACAGTTCAGAAGCACCATCTTTTAGGAACTTAGACGGGATGTTATCAGGGCCTGTGCTTAGTTGGGTTTAACCTGCTTAGTTCTTTTTGAATAAAGTCATGAGATACACTTACTAGTTAACAACTGTTTGGGGTTACCCCTTTATTGGTATAGTATGTTTGAAACTTATCAGAGTCTGTGTTAAAGGTATTTGATGCAGCTGGTAGTTTACTTACTAGTGTTGATGCAACAGATGTGTAGTATGAATTAAAGCAATTTGCCAACTTAGATGTTTCGTGGCATACCTCATTATCGATAGTGAGTACTATGTTAGACCTATCTACTGGCTTATGGCTATACCCCAACTGTTTTAGTTGTTGCCAGAGCTTTCTGGGGTTATGCTTATACTCTTCAATTTTTGAGCAGTAGTGCTTTGCCTTTGCTCCTTTTATAAGTCTCTGTACTCTGTTCCTCACCCTTTGGAATTCATTTAGTGCTGCAATATCCTGTCTGTTTGCTTTAAATCTTTTTAGCAGCTGGTCTCTGAATTTCATATTATCTAATATCTCAGTATTCATCCAGGGTTCTGTTCTTCGTTTAATCCTAACCTCTTTAACTGGTGCAATATTATCAAGGATGGTAGTTTAGTTTAATATGTTTGTTATGCACCCCATACCCATCCAGTGGGCGGTAGTCAAAAGATTACAGAGGTACATAATGGGTCCAGGGACTGGGCCTCAAAGTTTTGATAGCTGAGCAAGTTACAGAGGTAATGAATTCACAATTTACAAAGGTAATGAACTCACAATTTACAAAGGTAATGAACTCCAGGTAGGTCTAGTCACAATCATGACAAGTTACAAAGGTATTTACAGATTACAGAGGTACACAATGGGTCCAGGGACCGGGCTCCAAAGTTTTGATGGCTGAACTAGGTACAAGGTAACGAACTCACAAGTTACAAAGGTAATGAACTCACAAGTTACAAAGGTAATGAATACTGTAAGAATGGTTACTTACGTGTATACATGGCTGCAATCATGAACAAATTTTAGAGTAATGAGCAATTCACACTTCCACACCCGGTCACAACTGTAGTGAGTTATTGGTGCAAATGTTGATTGCTGAGTCTCTCTCACACACACACACACACACACACACACACACACACACACACACACACACACACACACACAAATTCATACACACACACACAATCACACACACACACACACACACACACACACACACACACACACATACACAAACTCATACACACACATGCACACACACTCATACACACACACATTCATACACACACACACACTCATACTCACACACACACACACACACACACACACACACACACACACACACACACACACACACACACACACACACACACACATGCACATATGTGGTAATGCTTTATTTACAGCTAGCAAAGTCAGGGTATTTCTCCAGAATGGTCTGTAATATACCACTGTGGATAAAATACTTAGCCATTTCTTGAACACTTCTGAGTGAGTTGTTTCTAAATTCATTAATTTTATCGCACTCCAGTACACTCACATTGGTCTTCTGATGCATGATAGAACTGATAAATTGGCTAAGCTGTATGCTTTCAAAGAGGGAGTAGATTACAATCTTGGCTTGTCAGGTAGTAGTTTGAGAACAATAATACGAAAAGAACTTCAGCTGAATTTTATGGACTTAAGGCTCAGGGAGATTGACACCAGTGAGTCCATCTATCATCATTCTATCATGCAGGAGGAGCCACATGTCTATGGTGCATCCAACAAAATAAGCAGACTCTTGGATGTCACTACCGCCCGGCTCCGGCGGCAGGTTAAATCACCACCACCAGATGTAGACCAAACGAAATGTAAACTTTGCCAGATGGATTATTGTCACACCCTGCGTCATTATGTACTGGAGTGCGATAAAATTAATCAAGGATGGTAGTGATAGCCCTCCTGTGAAAATTTGTGTGGACTGCCTCCAAGTGAGTCGCCTACCCTGGCAAACTCTGTTGACACCGAGCTCTGAGGTGGGTACCTCAGCCTCACAAGTGGCTTATAGAACAGATTTTCACAAATGATTGGTATTGCAAGAAACCTCGCCTGCATGCACGTATAAAGGACTAACTTACTTGGTGTTGCAGCATATATCCTGATCTTCAACTTCCTAAGCCTAGCTTTAGCCCCTTTGGACTTCCCCTCGGAAACCACGTGCAACCGGGAGCATTAATTCCTGCAATATTCAATTGTAATTAGTGTCCTGCCTGCACCTCAGAAATTCCTATATCCAAGAGGGTATGTATCCCCTAGTATAACTATGCAGACTCAGACACTAGCTTCAGATGGCTCTGAGACACTGGTACTTACTGGGCATGCTCTCTCTGTAGCACGCCGAGCCCACAGTTAACTCAACCCACAATCTCCCAAGACACTGGCCAGAACCTACGGGAAAAGGTGGAGATCTTGTCTTACTGTATGGGCTGATGGAGGAGATCATCTACGGTACATCGAGGTGCCTCTACCAGATTTCCCCAGGTCTCAGATGTGAAGACATGTGGGGCACCGACTGCTGTTCACGGCACGTCTTGTCCAGTCGGTGTCTGTCGTAAGAAGGGCGCTATTCTGTCTTTGTGACCCGCGCCTCCTCAATCAAGCTAGGGCTGCCAGTTCTCCCTAGCTAACTTATCCTAGTGTTTGCCTACATTATCGGCCTATAACTACCTATGTTAAGGTCTTAGGTCTACTTTATCATTATCTACAGATGCCTTAGCAAACCTAATATTAGTGTACTACCAGTAAAACTACCTACTCCTTCCCTGAAGAGTAAATCTATAAATTAAATAAGCTTACCAACAACCGCCAACCAGAGAATGCTTCGTTTGTTTGGGAGGGTTTAAGGGCCGTCCGGCTCGGATGACCCGACGGCCTTGCTGGATCTGAGCTGTGGAACTATTTGGACCAAATAAATTTCCACACCTCCCCACCTCTTTGGGTACCCCTCCCATATCTAACATTAAAGCCCTGAGGGGTGATATCTGTCTCCCCCCCAATAAAAAGAAAACCCTCTTCAACCACAATCTTACCACCTCCAAAGCAGAACAAAAATATACTACATGAAAAGCAGTTTCAACTTCCCCACAAAAACCGCATGACGCCTCTCTCACAAAACCCATTCGTCTTAGCACCTCTTTCGATGCTAACGTCCCCATAAGAAATCTATATACTAATTCCCTCGCTCTTGCCGGTATTCGTAATTTACTAAATTCCACCCATATCACTCTCCAATCATATGTGGGATACACTGCCATCCCTTGCATTGATTCCTGACGACGACGCACACCCACTAACCGTTTTACCTTGAGTTTTTTAACATTGCGTACCTTTAACATAAACCGCAACATATCTTCACACTCCACTAAGTCCCTGCCACCCCACCATTTGCGGATATCTCCCATCACCTCCCCCACCCGAAGACCCCTTTCCCCCGCTGCCCGAATATACCTCTGCTTCACATATAGCGCCTTCACCCTAGACCCTAATGCCATCAATCCCAATCCTCCCTGTCTTACCGCAGTCATTACCACATCTTTACCCAACCACGCCCTCCCAAAACCCCACACATACCTTAAGGCTCTTCTTTGTAATTCCATAATATCCTGACTTCTTAAGGGGTAAATTTCTGCCACTCCCCACACCTTACTATAAATCAGCATATTTACCACCACAACCCTTTGATGCAAGGTTACATCCCCGGCCCTTACACTCCTGAGCCTACTCAAAGCTCTGTCCATTACCATTTCTGAATTAACCCTCCTGCTCTCCTGTACATCTGCTAAATACAAAATCCCACAAATCTTTAGCCTATCTACAGTTATCCATCCAAACTCCTCCCCCAAGGTCCCTCCTACCCAAATGCCTACCTCTAGCAACTGTGATTTCTGCTTATTAACTCTCATCCCAGTAGCATTCCCAAAAATCTCAATTACCCTTCCCACTTTACTTAAATCTTCTATCTCATTAAGTAAAACAGTTGTATCATCTACATAACCAACAATATTCCCACAAAATCCACCTCTCTCCCCCATCCTTCCCATCCCACCATCAACCAGAACATAGAAAGGATTCTGCATACATGCAAAGAGTATTTGGGAGAGTGGACACCCCTGCCTTAAACCCCTCCCCATGCTTACTGAACTACCCAACCTACCATTTACCTGTACTCTCATCGATGCATTCTCATACAATGTCCTCACCCATCCAACCACCCTCCCTCAAAAACCCATTCTCACCATACTCTCAAGCAAAAATTCCCTATCCACATAATCATAAGCTTTCTCCCAATCCAGACCTAGAATACCTCCCTTACTTCTACCCTCAAGGAAATCCCGAATACGTCCATGACCTACCCGCATACTCCTCCCCGGGATACCAAATTGTCCCCCATGTATCACCGACCCCATGACCTTCTTCAGTCTATTACCAAAAATTTTCGCAAAAACCTTGTAATCTGCGCACATCAAAGATATTGCTCGGTAAGCACTCAACTCTCTTCCCCCCCTCTTCTTTGGCACCAAAGCTATGACACCCATACTTTGCGATGTGCCCAACTTCCCACTAGTTAACATATGATCCAATACCCTAACAAAGCACTGCCTAATACACCCCCAATGTGCTCTATAAAAATCATTTGGTATACCGTCTATCCCTGATGTTTTCCCCGTACTCATCCCGAAAACTGCCTCTTCCACCTCAACCTCACGTATACCAACCTCCAACCCCACTCTATCCTGCTCACTTAAAATGCTGTGGAACCCCCCTTCAAAAATACCCTCCCAGGAACCCCCCTCCCTCCAACTCCATTTCTCCCTAAACCAACTATCAGCATAAAGACTCATACTTTCTGTATTGGATAGGACCCAACCCTCTGGATACCCTCCCACCCCAGGGCTTGTCTCAAATTGTAGAATGGTGGTTACTCTCTGTCGGTCCCGAAATTTACGTAAAACAAATCCAGACGGCTTATCACCCCACAATACATCCTCTAACCCCGCCCTAACCCTAATTGCATCAAACCTATCATTGTGTAATTCAGTGATCCTGCTCCGCAGACTGTCCATATCATCCCTCCTACCACTTCCCCCAACATAACAATCTTGCAACTGTCCCTCCAGATAATTTTGCAACCCAAAACGCCACCTCGCCTCTTCCCGTCCCCTAACCTTAAAAAAATTCGCTATTCCCGGTTTTGCCTGCATTTCCCACCAATCTAACAGATCTATCTCCCTGTCCCTAGCCTCCCAAAAATGCAACCACCAATCACTGAAAAAAGGCCCCTCCCCATCCTCCTTAAGAAGCCTTACATTTAATTTCCAATACCCAGAATAAATACGCACCACTCCATCCTACATCAAATCTGCTATTACCGCCCTGTGATCCGAAAACCCCACATCAAAGGTTTGCACCCTCACAACATCTATACCCTGCTTAATATAAATTCTGTCCAATCGCGCTTCATATCCCCTACGGACGAACGTGTGCTCCACTAGGTATCTACCCCTCCCCACCACATCAACAATCCCAATATCTCGCAATACATCCCTCAGCACACTCAGCACACAACCCGCCCCTCTCGGTTCGACATCACCACTCCTAATCACACAATTCCAATCACCACCTATTACTGTTATAGCAGGCAAACCTCTCAAGTGATACAGCAATACCTCTCTGACAAAATCTACTTTTACCCTGGTATTGCTAGTTGCTGGCATGTAAACTCCTACAAAACTAGCTCGACTCTCGCCCCAGACACCATCCACCCTCACGACCCTCCCCCCCCTCTTCCCAGCCGATGACACGCAAGGGGCTGGTCTCCTTTATCGCCACTGCTACCCCACCTTTCAATTGCAAGCCACTGGTAACATACATCCGATATCCTTTTAACCGCAACACACAACCAGCCCTATGATTATGCTCTTGCAAAAAGCAAATATCTACATCAAACTGCCGTAAAAACCACTCCAACCAAACTTTCTTAACCTCAGTCTTAAGTCCATTGACATTAAGCGTGACACTACTGAAAATTATAGAAGGGGCGGCTTTCCCCTGTACCGCTGGGATTTACTCGCTGCACTTTTCACATTACGTATTCCCTTACCACTCGAGTTATCCTGTGCAGTCACCTCCCCCCTCCCTCTCCCACTGTGCAACTCAGGCGCACCTCTACCACTATGTGGCATCGGCTCCACAACCGCTGCCCATGACTTCTTCCCCGGCCTCTGCCCCGGGGTAATAACCTCGTCTATCTCTGATGCCGCAGTTCTTTTTCTAGAACTTCCACTTACACACATCTCACCCTCAGACGAATCCTCCTGGTGTACCTCCACGGCCACCACATGCTCCAGCCTTTTCTTACTCAAGTCTTTCTCCACAATTTGTTGTCCCTCCAGCGCTCCAACTTCACATAAACTGAAGACACCTTCTGCACCGGGCTCATCCCCATCCAAAAAATCCTTGATCACATCTGCCAGTAAACCCTCCTGAGTCGACGCTTCCTGGACTAAAGACTCCTCAGATAACACCTTCGACTCCCCCGACTCCCCTGGGATAGTGACACACGTCTCCGCCTCCGCCACCTCCCGGTCAAACTCCTCGCTCCAGAGGTCAGGCCTCCGGCCTCCTGAGGCAACAGAACCAGGCACCAAATCACACGACTGTTGAATCACAATCGGCATTTCCAGAATTCGAGGAGCCCGCCTCCTAGGACACTGGGCTGCCATGTGCTCATAAGAGCTACACCGACGACATGTTTTTCTCTGACCCGCATAGTACACATAAACCTGTGTTCTACAACCGGTCATCGTTACATAGGATGGCATAGGCCTTGTTAAAGACATTTTAAGGGTGTAAGAACCTTCTGGCATTCCTTCATACGGACCATCCCTCCATACCCCCATGGTTGCAGAATGTACTGTCCCATAACTGCGAAAAAACTCCTGTAGTCCATATGCCGTGGCCTCGATGGGTACATTCCGTACCTTCACCCATGTGAAGCACTTAGAAACATCATGTAACACAACATCCATCGCTGAATTCACACTCGTGCGTTGTTCCTGGTACTGCTCGACAATTCTTGTGTAGAAGCCGGCTCTCAGAAATTTCACGAAGATTCTTGTCAAACCATTAAGAGCGACGCCATATAATTCCTCGTTGGGGATACCATATGTGTCCCTGATGATGTTAGGGAGAAGTACGTTCATCGTATCTCCACTTAACGTACCATGAACCAGCTCTATGCAGATAGTATTTACTCTCCGTACAGTATGTTCAGCCATTTTGATATCCCAAAATGAGCAGCGCACGTCCTCATTACTCAATGGTTGTTGATGTACTGTGGTAGCTCGCCTGAAAACAGCAGAGGGGTGCTGAGCACAACCGCACTCCACCGTAGTCAGGCAGCGAATGTGATTGTAGTTTCTAGTTGACCTCATTTTTATTGTCCTGTGTAGGCCTATCCTATCCCTAGTGATTTTCCTGGTGCAGTAAATGATGAAATGATCACTAAGACCTGTGGTAATGACGCCTGACTGACTAATGTTCTCAGAGCGGTTACAAAGTATGTGGTCAATTAGGGTGGCTGAGAACTGTGTGATCCGGGTTGGAGTATTAATTAGTTGAGTGTAACTATTTAATCCTAGAATTTGCTTATACCTTTTGCATAGCCCGTTATTTTGCTGCTGAAAACAGATATTGAATTATTATTATTATAATAAAAAAAGAAGCGCTAAGCCACAAGGGCTATACAGCGCTGCAGGGTAGGGAAGGAAGCGAGGGTATTGGATGGCAGAAGGGAGGAGGGATGATCAGCAGGTTACAGAAAACAGCGGGGCAGGGGATACTACGGGGGTAGCAAGAGATTGAAGTAGAAAGGGCTGAAGGTATCAGAATTTGTGAAGTAAGTCAGTTGTTGTCAAAAAGTCAATGGGAGAGTCTGGATGAAAGGTGGGTCCATCAGCGAGAAGGGAAGGTAAAGAGAGAGCAGCGGAGCGAAGACGACGACAGAGGTAAATTCTGCGTGCTCGTTGATAAAGTGGGCAGTCCAACAGAATGTGGCTGACTGATAATGGAGCTTGGCAATTCTCACAGAGAGGAGCAAGACGCCTCTCCATGAGATATCCATGAGTAAGACAAGTATGGCCAATGCGAAGACGGGAGTAGTCTCCCAACCTCGACACTGGTGATAAGAAGACGGCCAGTAACCTATACTCGGTTTAATAGATTGAAGTTTGTTGCCGAGCATAGTAGACCAACGTTGTTGCCAACGGGTGTGAAGGTGGGAAGATATTGCAGCAAAATAGTCCGTAAATGGAATACCTCTTTAAGAAACTGGTAGGTCATGTACTGCTAACCGCGCAGCAGTGTCTGCCTGTTCATTGCCCTATACGTCAACATGACCAGGGACCCAACATAAAACAATATCTTTATGCTTGGTAAAGATGCGGCGTAGCCAAAGTTGGATACGGAGGACTAACGGGTGAGGTGTATCAAATTTTTGTATAGCCTGTAAAGCACTAAGGGAGTCTGAGACAACCACAAATGATGACACAGGCATAGATGCAATACGGATAAGTGCTGTAAGGATGGCATATAATTCAGCAGTAAAAATACTAGCCGAAGATAGTAAATGCCCTTGTACAACGCTGTCTGGAAACACTGCTGCGAATCCTACGCCGTCAGAAGACTTAGAGCCTTCTGTGTACACAGCAATGGCATGAGAATGAGAGTGAAAGTGGTCAAGAAAAAGAGAGTGGGAAGCGACCGTAGACAGTTGGGCTTTCGAGCAAGGGAGGGAGAAAGAACAGACTCGAAGAGCTGGAACTTCCCAGGGGGTAGGGAAAAGTGAGATGCTACATGTACATAGAGAGGTGGTAGTTGAAGAGAAGACAAGAGCGAATGAAGGCGAAGAGAGAAGGGACGGAGTAAACAGGGGCAGCGAACAAATAAAGAATGTCTACTAATATCAGTGACCATTCTATAAATGGAAGGATTGCGGAGATCATGAGAGCATACATAGTAGCGCAGGCAATGGGCATCACGGCGATCGGATAAGGATGGAACGTTCGCTTCTGCATAGAGGCTCTCGACAGGGGAAGAGCGAAAAGCACCAAGGCATAAACGTAATCCTTGGTGATGAATGGGGTTAAGGCTAGAGAGAGTAGCAGGAGATGCCGCTGAATAGATCTGGTCACCATAATCAAGTTTCGATAAAATAAGGGTGGAATGTAGGCGAATGAGGGTTCGACGATCAGCTCCCCATGAAAGATGAGCAAGGGTTTTAAGAAGGTTCAGCCGGCTGTGACAAGTTGCCTTCAGAGAGGTAATGTGAGGTTTCCAGGATAACTTACGATCAAAGAGGAGGCCCAGAAACTTGACTGTATCACGTTCAGGGATACGGGAGCCATAGAGGTACAAAGGATGATCGGAGATGACAGAGCGTCTAGTGAAAGTAATTTGGTGGGTTTTAGTGCTGGAAAATTTAAACCCACGTGTGGTGGCCCAATTGGAAACACGGTCGACTGCATGTTGGAGAGAGACTGTAATGAGGTGACAGTCAGCGCCTGCACAGGCAATAGCGAAGTCATCAACATAGAGTGATGACCAAATATTTGATGGAAGACTAGAGGCCAAATCATTAATAGCAAGGAGAAAAAGTGTTGTGCTCAGAACACATCCCTGGGGGACACCTTCAGCTTGGATAAAGTCCGGGGAGCGCACATTATTAACCCGAACACGGAAATGCCTGTCAGTTAAAAAGTTCTTAAGGAAGGATGGTAGATTGCCTCGAAGGCCTAAGGAGTGGGCTTGGGCTAAAATATTATACCTCCAAGTTGTGTCATATGCCTTCTCAAGGTCAAAAAATATGGCAATAACTGAGTGGTTATTCGCAAAGGCATTACGAACATACGTATCCAAGCGTAGTAAGGGGTCTATGGTAGAACGTCCCTTACGAAAGCCATATTGACGAGTTGAGAGACTGTTGTGTGTCTCTAAATACCACACTAAACGTCTATTTACTAGGCGTTCCATTACTTTGCAAACTGCACTGGTAAGAGCAATGGGACGATAGTGGGAGGTTTCATGTCCCATAGTGCCTGGTTTGCGGAAAGGGAGAACAATGGCGGATTTCCACAGCTGTGGAAGAACTCCTTGTGACCAAATAAGATTGTAAAGGCATAATAGGACTGCAAGGGCTGACTGATGTAAATGTTGTAGCATACGAATATGAATGTCGTCGGGCCCAGCTGCCGATGATCGACAAGCTGAGTGTGTTGCCTCCAGTTCTTGAAGTGTAAAAGGCACATTATACTGTTCTTCTCTGAGAGAAGAAAAGTCCAAGGGTGCTAACTCTCTGGGAGACTTTGAGGAAAGAAATGAGGGGCATAGATGGAGTCCCTGAGAAATACGGACCAGATGATTGCCAATTTCATTGGCAACATCTAGTGGGTTTGCTATATCAACACCGGCAACCTGCAGAACAGGAGCCGGGTCAGGAGAATATTTACCACTCAGTTTTCGTACTTTTTTCCAGACTGCACTCATAGAGGAAGCAGAGGTGATGGTGGAGACATAATCTCGCCAGCAAGTGCGTTTAGCGTCACGGATGACACGGCGAGCGATCACACGCTTCTGTTTAAAATCAAGGAGTCTCTCTGTGGTTCTATTGTACCAGTACCTGCCCCATGCAGTGCGTTTCAAACGTACTGCACGAGCACAAGCAGGAGACCACCAAGGCACGCATTTCTGAGAATGCCTGCCCGAAGTTTGGGGTATAGAATGAGAAGCTGCGGTGAAAATGGAGGACGAGAAGAGGTGTAAAAGCTCATCGATGGAGGACGAAGAAGGAACCTCTTTAAAAACAGTTAGGTGTGAGTACAAGTTCCAATTTGCCCGATTAAATTGCCAGCGTGGGGTGCGAAGAGGTGGCGAATATGAATGGGAAGTAAGAATGATTGGGAAATGATCACTGTCATGTAAGTCCGGGAGAACAGACTAAGTGAAGTCTAATGCGGCGGAGGAAGAGCAGACTGAGAGATCGATGCAAGAGAGAGTATGAGTCCGAGGATCAAAATGGGTGTGAGTACCTGTATTTAAAACATGGAGGGGGTGGGTGGCAAGAAAAGCCTCTAACTGAATTCCACGGGAATCACAGTGAGACCCCCCCCAGAGCAAATGGTGGGCATTAAAATCACCAAGTAACAGAATCGGTGGCGGTAATGACGAAACAAGGAAGGCAATATCCGGAATAGATAATGCCCGAGAAGGAGAGAGATATAAAGAACAGAGCGTATACCACCTATGTAAGTGGATACGGGCTGCTGTGTAATGCAGCAAAGTATGAACAAATAGCTGATGGTACGGAATATCAGTGGGTAGAAGAAGGGCACTTTCATTAAAGGTCCCATCAGGAAAAGGATCTGAAGAATACAATAAATTATAGCCTGAGATGGGAGAAATAACAGCAGAGTGTAATTTTGGTTCCTGTAAGCAAACACCAACAGGGGCAAACTGGGAGAGTAACATCTGAAGCTCACCCCGATTACCCCTGAGGCCGCGTATATTCCACTGTAAATAGGCCATGATTGGCAATGATAAAGCTACTTGAAATCCGCAGGTAAGGGTTCCTACGGACTAGAGGAGTTAGAAAAGTCCACAAGCAGAGGCAGTGGAAAACGTTCAAGCAGCGAAGGAACGGTGCGCTGTGAAGAAAGGAGTTGCACAGATGGAGCAGAGGAGAGAGAAAGAGTGGAAGGTGGATCAGTGTCCATTGATGGTTTGGTCTCTGCAATATATTCAGAGATTTCTTCAAGTGTTTCTGAATTCAGAGACGTCGTATGGGAGACAATATTGGAAATGGTAGGGGGAGGATGAGTAAAGATTGGAACTGTATTGGACTGTACCAAGGTAGGGGGGGGCAAAAGGGTCTAGGGAACTGGAGAAGCGTGGCAGGGGACAGAAGAGGCAGGAACCTGGGAGGTGGCAGAAGAGGAAGAAACTTGGGAGGGAACAGGGGAGGAAGGTACAGTACGAGGAGGAGGGTGAACCTCTACACTAGTAACTGAGCCAGTGAGAGGGGGAGAACCAGGGACAGAGACAGGGAGGGTAAAATGAGGAGGTGAAAGTTAGGAGGTGTTAACGGACCTTTTTTTGACTTTTGAGAAGTAGAGGGACGATTGGGAGGAGGTGTCGTATGAGGTCTCGTCGATACTGAGGCTTGTGAGAGAGAACTCGAAGAAGCGAGATCAGACTGAGGCGTTGAAGTAGGGACGTCTGAGCCGAGGACAGCAAAAGGATTAGATACAGGAGTGACTATGGGAGAGGTAACCACAGAGGTGGGTGTAGAAGATGGGATACCAGAAGTGGGGGGACATTTTGAAACACAGGAATAAGAAACACGTGGGAGTCTCCCTTGGAGGCGGAGATGAGAAACTGCCATGGCATAAGGGAGACCTTCTGTCTCTTTGAGGTAACGGATTTCCCGCTCATTTAAATAGACTTGACAACGGCGAGAGTACGAAGGGTGAGCCTCATGACAGTTAAGGCAAGAGGGAGATCGATTGCAAGACGTATTAGAATGGTCATCGGCACCACAGACTGGGCATTCGGCGATAAATCTGCAATATTTCGCTGGATGGCCAAATCGCCAGCAATTTCTACACTGTTGTGGTGTAGGGATCACCTTTCGAACTTGTAACCGATGTCCTGCTATATAAACTGAGGATGGGAGTTCTCGGCTGTCAAAAGTTAAACGAGCCACATTGCTAGGGTATCGTCTCCCCCCGTGGGCAGGAAGAACGTAAGTGTCTACCTTGAGGATTGGGAGATCTTGGAGTTCCAGCTGTTCAAGAATGTCAGTGCCACATGTCTGGAAATTTTGTTGAACTATGGTATGGGGTAGAATGACGGTACCACTACAAGAATTGAGGGAATGATGTTTTTCAAGAGTGACAGGAACAGTATCGATATGGGAAAGACAAGAGAGCTCATGAGCCTGGGTAGCATTCTGTACGGTAATGATGCGTGTACCGCTCTTAAGAGCATGAAAAGAAATATCTTTACCAACATGGCGTAGGAGTGCCTTGCCAATACTGTGGTGAGAAAGATAGGCAGTAGAGGAAGTCGGTCGTAAAGTGAAGAATTTAGTCCATTGTTCAGTCTGAAACTGAGCGTGGAAAGGTAGTGAAGGACGTGTCGATCGTTTCTGAGAAGAACGAGAAGGTGGAGAAGTATCATCAGCAGGTAACTGTCGTTGGCGTTTAGGCGTGGTACCAGAGTTGGTCCGACGTGGAACGGGTCGGCAATTTGAAAATTGCCGCACCGTAGAGGGAGAGGCCGGAAGCATAGTCAGAGGAGAGCGAAGGTCCGATAAATCGAAGGAGTCAGTCGAGGCCTCAGTACCTGAAGCGGGTGAGGAAACAGCACCGGCAATAGGTACAGAGGCATGAGGAGTGTCTGAAGAGTGGTCCAAAGATGAGGCGGGGTCAAAACGGGGTGCGGTATCAAGAAGGGGCCCGGGGGTAGTAGGTTCATGGACTAGGGCTGCCATGGTTAGGTTACTTCTTTCTTTTTGTTTTTAAGAAAAAAAAGAAAGAAAAGAAAATAAAAATAAAAAAAAAATAGAAAAAGGGGGGACCGGGGAGGGATAGTTCCTAGGAGGAATGAAAGGGCCAAAAATCTCCCTCCGCGCCCAAGAGGACCTCAGCACTGCAAGTAGCGCAGATGCAGCATGGAACCCGTGCCATACCCTACCCATCATGCTAGTAAACTAACAATCCGGGATAGCAACCTCACATCTGCCGAGCTACCTCGGCGGACAAAAGAGAGGGTGGCCGGATATCCGCCAAAAAGCATACCTCCTTCGGCCACCACCCCTGGAATCCGAAAGGTGGCTTCCAGAGATACACCCGTCGCCTGAAAGACACCCAAAGCTACTCCGGGATACCGGAGAGGGATCGGGACATCCACAGGCGATCCAGATTCCACGGCAAACTACGCCACCGCCAAGAACCTCAATGGAATGGGATAGACCCCGGTATCCTTTCCCCTACCTAGGAACTAGCGCACCTGTGGGAGAAATCCCAAAGGCCAAAAAGAGGAAGGGCAAAAGGGAGGGGTGGGGAGGAGGAGGAGGAAAGGAAAAAGGGGAGGATGGGATAGGGGAGGGGAGATTGGGGGTAATTAGGTTCGGTCTGAGGAAGAAGACCGACAGGTCTAATTCCTCAGACCAAGAGCCTCTTCACCACGCCAAGGAGCCCCCCTTGAAGAGGAACAGATATTGAAATCGCCCAGTATTGTCTCTCGCAATTGTTTTCAACTCCGGACAAGACTCTGGAAAAGTCTTCTAAGAACTGGTCCTGGGTAGGAGGGCGGTAACTAGTTCCTACTAAGATGGGTTTGGTCTTAGGAAGCAGCACTTCAAACCATAGAATCTCCAGTTTATTGTTATTTAAATCAGGTCTTGGGTTGTAAGCTAAGTCATTTCTAATGTAAGCACATACTCCACCACCCTTTCTGTTCCTATCTAAGCGTTTTATATTGTAACCTTCTGTTTTGACCTCGTCGTCAGTCACCGTATCATCCAACCAAGATTCAGAGATGGTTATAACTGCTGCCCTAATTTTGTTAGCTAGAATCCTAATCTCTGCCAATTTAGGAAGAAGTGATCTTGCATTGACATGAATAAAGTGAAGGCCTGTTTTCATAAAACAATCATAATCATCAATATATGGCAATGGGTCATTTGTATTAAAATTAGGTAAATCAATGTCATCACTGCTAAAGGGTAACTGTGCCAAAGTGCATTTGTTACACACAAAATGAATTCTGGCACCGTTGCTATAATTGTACATACATCCATCATGCACCCACCCCTTACACATTTTACATAAGGTGCCTTTTCTGTTTTTCATGCGTGCTTTAGTACAGTGTATGCACCCGTTTGGTAGTGTTTGAGATAATAATGGCTGTATTGTCTCACATTGACCTATGTATGCATTACATATGGAGTTAAGGTTATCATTCCTAGCTACTAGACCGTCATTATCGCCGTCATTTATCTGTCTGTTTTGCCTCTGCACAATAGTTTGAGGTCCTGGATTAATTTGGATATCACCACTTAAGAGCGCTACAATAAGAGCTGTGTGCCACTGTTTTTGTTTGGGTATGCGGTGTTGCCATACCTTGCGGCGATAGTGATATTTACTTTTCTGGTAAGATGGCAACTGTTGGGCTTTTACTGTCCAGGGCGCTGTTACTCCATTCACCTTTTCCAGCCCCCATGGCTGATTTCTTTCTTCATGGAATTGAAGAAGAAATATAAATATAATTATGGCAGCCTGTATCCCCCTAATGCCTGCCATTTTCACTCTTCGCTCTTTTACTCATATACAATAATATTTATTTCTCTTTTCCAGTCCCTAGTACACTTAGTATCTGCTTTAGCAATCACCACTGAATTACTAGTAAAATTTCCTCTTTAAAACCCTCTTCACTGCTCACTTTTCCCTTAACTTCACAAAACCCTTACAGTTAACCCCTTATTACACACTCCCCTTCCCATCTTTCTTCACAGTCTGGCTTCCCCAATTAACTTCTAACTCCTTTCCATTCTGGTAGATCAGAAAGGTTTAATCCATGGTTTTATCCTTCCAAATCCCCCTCAATTCCATTTATCGGGGGTTGTGTCGTGTTGTTGTCTCCTGACCTGTTCTGCTGACTCAGCCATTTTTAAAACACTGAGGGGAGTAACGCCACCTACAACCTGACTTTCCTTGAGTTTATAGATATATTTGGCGTTTTCTGCTATGATTCTCTCACTGTACACTGGTCAGCTGAATATAGGTCAGCTACTAAAACATTAACCTTGACTGTTTAACTATTCACTTTTTTCTCACGACTGGCACTGAGGGATATCCGACCTATAACCTTGGAGTTTTGTACTGTTGATTTGACGATGTCTCCTGTGTTTCCCTCTCGTTAGCACTGGTACAGGTGATATGATGGATGAGGTAGAGTGCAGTCGTGCTTTGCACCCCTCTACTGTTTTCCCAGACGAGCTACTCAGTCAACAACATGGCGCCAGGTGTGCGCAGAAGGGTGAATACTGTGGGCATTGAGCTCATTAGTGGGGCTTTAAGAGGGAAGTGATAAGTGCAGGTGCATGGAGGGGGGGGCAGCTAGATAAGGTACATGCTCACCTGAGGAAATGGTATGGAGGGGCGGAAATGAAGGAATGTGAAACAGTGTTACGTGCTTTAGTGTTAGCCAGGGAACCGGGAAAAGTAACGGTAGGAACTTTATGTAAATTGTTAGAGAGACATGTAGTGGTGCCGGTTGAAGGGATCTACCCCATGTATGCATGGGATGTAATATGGCGAAGATTTAGTAAATTAAGGATACGACCTAGGCCACGTGAGGTTATGTATCGTTTCCTGCATGGAATTTTGCCATCGGGAGCGATGCTCCGAGATAGGAGGGTTATCGAGGGTGGGGGGTGTGGCAGCTGCAGTGGGGAAGAGACTGCGTATCATGTTGTCTATTTTTGTGAAGGTTTGGAGTGCATCAGGGTATGGATGAATAAGGTGGTGGTGAGGGTGGGGGGTCAAGGTGTGTCGGTATTGCGAGCGTTGAGTCTTGATATGAGTGGTGTGGATGAGGGTGTGGTAAGGGGTTTAACGTATGTAATCGTGGACTACATATATGTTTTGTGGGGTATGAGGGGGAAGGAGGGTGGGGATGTGCTGAGAATGACTTTGGCGGCGACGTTTTATCGAACCTTGTGTCGCAATAGAGACATTTTTGGGAAAAGGTGGGATGAGGTTTTTTCCGAGGGTTATAGAGGCCTAACAATAGGGAATTTATTGGCGTTATATGGGGTTTTAACTGCCGGGGTGAGTAGGGTGGTAAAATGGGGGGGGGGGGGGTTCAGGGGTATTCAACTGGCTCACCTCCTTGGGTGCGCAATGATGGGTGATTGGGTGTGACTGGAGGTACTCGTGTGGGTCTAGATGAGAGGCTGTGAAAGATTAGTTTAGCTTAGTTCCCTTGATGGGGAAGGTGTAAATGGCAGTTTAAATATATAAATTATATAATATGTATATTTTCCTTTGGTAGCGTATTATGTTTCGCTTGTACTGGTCTTGCAATTGAATTTTAAACTTTTCTTGAGAGGATATTCCTTTCACTATGTACCTTGAAGAACTGAGTTATTTTTGCCATTTTGTTACGCGTTCCTGCATCAGATTTAAAGTAATTACCTATTATGTAAACATGTGTGAATAAGGATTAGTTCTCTAGATTAAAATTTTTGTATCTATATTTGTAAGTAATACTAGTTAGGCACGTGCTAGAAGGCACAGCGAAAGTATAGTCTTGTGGAATGTATGTTACGTCTTGGTAAGTTTGTATGTGGCGTGTTAGGTGTTATAAGGAGATTGGTGTTGTTAAGTTACTAAAATCATGAACCTTTTGGATAATACTTATTCATGTTCTAGTCTAGGGTTCTTTAAATAATTTACATAGCCTAGTATTGTACCGCTAATGTAGCATGTGGTGATTTATCTCGCATTTTGAGCGTGAGCTTCACGATATGCAATGCTTTGAAAGTTTGTAATTCATGGTTAACATTAATATTTGATATTATATTGGTGGTGTATATTCTTCTACTTGTTACAGTGTATGTGTATAGGAATGTAATGTTTCATATCTGTTTTAGTCTGTAAATTTGTGTTTTTGTGTCTTGTTCATGCACTACCACCTCTTAGGTTTTGATGAGGTCAGGGTATGACCATTCATTAGGATAATTCAATGTATGTTATTTAGAACGGGGACTGTACATACGGGGGGGGGGGTAGAAGGGTCAGCTGTGTCTGCACTGGCAATAATGTTTATAAAAGGAGGGTTTGTAGGTTATGTATATGGTTGTGGGTTATGTATATGGTTGTGGGTTATGTATATGGTTGTGGGTTATGTATATGGTTGTAATATGGCCATGATCTATGGTGTTCTTAAAATGTACCGGGATTGTGTACTAGAGGTTTTGTAATATCTAGTATGGTTTTTAATTTTATACTCTTATACATTATTGTATTTGTTCTATGTTTTAAATAAAAATATAAAAAAAAAAAAAAATTCTTGTAGAAACGTCGTAGAACATTGATTCTTGTACCATTGTGTTGCCAAAGAGTTAAGCTATTTTTCTGTATATATAACTCAATTTCTATAAATTTTCGATTTTTTTTGAGAGCGCGCGGAAAATTGCCTGGTCGGCCCCTTCAGTTGCTCAGCAGTTGCACAGTCGGTGAGTAGACCAATTTATATATATATATATATATATATATATATATATATATATATATATATATATATATATATATATATATATATATATATATATATATATATATATATGTCGTGGCGAATAGGCAGAACTTATTATTAAAGATTCGCCGGTATTCTCCCGGCCCGGGCCTTTTCCAAGTGGTGGCCCGGCCTTGGCTCCCTCTTTAGGGAGTGTCTGAGACCTAAGTCTCCCATGGGAGGAGGCACAAGTACCTCCTCATCTTTGGGACCAACTGTCCCCAGGCCTAGACACAAGCTAGGCCTCTCTGGTCTGCCATTCCCGCCCCAAGGGGGCTAATGGGAATGACAGGCTTGTGAGCTAAAGGCTCGGGCTCAGGCACCTACCCTACCCTAGAAGGGTTAGGCATGGTGTCGATCTAGGCAGAACTTGCGATCTTGGCTTAAATAGCAACGCTCATCTTGCCATATAGGACAAGCGAAAATTTGTTTATGCAATAATTTCGCCAAAATCATTCTGAACCTAACGAAAAAAATATATTTCACTGTGTTTGTTTAGTATTAAATTATTGTAAACAAATCTAAAATATATTTAGTTGGGTTAGGCTAAAATAAATTGTTCTTGTTATAATAAGGTTAGGTAAGTTTTCTAAGATTCTTTTGGTGCAAAATTAATTTTTTTTATATTAACATTAATTAAAAAAATATATCTTTAAACGTATAAGAGAAAATTTTAGAAAGGACTTAATTTTAAATAAGTTCTTACTAATTGACCAGTTTTACATATTCGGCACGACATATATATATATTATTTTATTTAAAACAGTGCATACAAATATACATAGATAGTCACGTATATAAAAATGATACAAATATGTATAAAAAGAGGCATTGTCAGTGAGTGTTCCAGTCCACAAAGTAACACTATTCATAATGGTGCTGATATACACCTGACCACATAACTAAGACACTACTGAAAAAAAAAGCAGTGCTTCCATCACAGTTTTTTCATAATGTATTTTTTCTTTTATTATTCGCCGGTATTCTCCCGGCCCGGGTCTTTTCCAAGTAGTGGTGACCCGGCCTTGGCTCCCTATCTGGGGAGTGTCTCGAGACTTAAGTCTCCCATGGGAGGAGGTACAAGTACCTCCTCATCTTTGGGACCAAGTGTCCCCAGGCCTAGCCACATTCCCCGCCCTCACGGGGCTCGTAGGGAGAAGCTAGGCCTCTGGTCTGCCATCTACCCCGCCTCAAAGGGGCTCGTGGGGATGGCAGTCTTATGAGCTGCAGATGGTAGCAAGCTCAGGCCTTTTCTTTCATAATGTAGAATGACACAATGCAGCTTACGATGCAGGTGACTCACCCCCCCTCCCCCAGCATTTACTTTATTGTTATTAATATACTCAAAAAGTTGCGATAAACCACAAGGGCGAACATTTACTTTAACAGTTTTATGTACTCCATACTTTATCATTTTATTTTAAAACATTGCAATACTTTAATAAATATAAGAACCCTCATCAAGTTCTCCACAGAAAAAAAAAATCATATTTGCAATACACAAACACATCTATCTTTGAGCTGACAAAATATCCCTCATCCTATGCTTTTTATCCTTTTACGAAATACAAGATTACACAACAATATACTTTTTATCATTCAAAATATATTGCAATATGCATGAAAATTTTAAATATGCTTAACATAAAATTTATTTAAGAATTAATACAAATAATGACTTCTATATACATTATACACACATGCAATTACACGTGGTTATGATTCCACCGGAATGACTTACATACTTCCCCTCCTTTACCAGTGCAAAAAATAAATAACACTTGCACTAGACTTCACAACATCTTACAACTATTCAAAGAACTTATAAAATACTAACAACATTTACACTTTATGACAATATATAGATGATTACACAACTTTACAACGGTGAAGAATGTCAACTAATATGATAACAGTACACTAGATATTGAAACACACATCTGTATTACATATACCCCGATTTATATTTTTTATATATATTTTATTTAAAACATCATAAATACAAGGCTGCTTATAAATTAAATAACATCAATATACATATTCTATAGAGTACACCAAGATGCACACCATAAATGTAAGGGAAAAGTCTTTGTGACTGATACAAATAGATATATACGACAAACACACCAATTGTGGAAAATTGCATTTATCTGAATGTAACTAATTATGTACATAACAGTAAATGATAACAAAGATAATTATTATTTATCAATGTTACATAGACAAGTAGGAATTTGGGAAACCTAGGTCGCAAAAAATGTCCCCCTTCGATACCTACCACTGTCATAACCACAAGTTACTCTGGACCTATTAATTATATGAAATATACATACACCAGGAATACTGGTAAATATATAAATTTGTGGACTGTATATTAAAAATAATAAATGGTTATATATATACACAATTACATAACAGAAGGAAAATATATCTTAATATCACTCACCAATTTGACTGGAGATTAATGTGTATCATACTCAGAAAACCTCACTCTAACTAAATCTATGAAAATAATGCTGGCCAGAATTACACACAAATATAGAGAGCTTATCTGAGGTTCCTGGAGCTGTCTTGTCCAGTCGTCTGATATCTCAAGTTATGCAGGAATGCACATCCACCAATTTCGCCTCCTATTTGAGAGGTGTCAACACAATTTTAACCTCTAGAGCACGAAAAATTCTTCCCATTACACCAACGTTTGCACAAAATTCAAAACGAAGATGGCGAGTCTCGTCTGTGCAGACGCAGGTTTTCCGTTTTCTATGACAGAAATATTATTAAATGCAGTATGGCCATCTATTTACACATAAATACTGAATTTCTGGAAAATATATACAGTATTTTCCACACCAATAACACATATGTACGTTTCACTAAACACACACAATACCAAAAGATATAACTGTTTGTGCAACAAATATAAAACTGGTGGAAACCCCACTTAACCCATTATAAGCTACTTCCCATCATACAAACATGTTACATTAATGATTAAACAATAGTTTATGTAATTTGCATGCAAAATATACAATTGTTTATAGAAATTCCAACTTAGACACAAATTCAATGATTTACTCTAAACACAACTTCATTAACATAATAAATATCATATAAATTGACGATCATATTAATCGTCAGCAATTTCTATCTATTCAATATGTGTTCAATCTTGATACCTATGAACTACGTTTGAATCACAAACAAAAATCACAACAATGTGAAATATTTATAGGATAAAATTCGGAACGACTTAGTGTAATGTACACGTGTTATATCTGTTTAATACACCCAAATATCTGGACCTATAAAACACAAAAACAAAATACTAAGAAAACTTGTGACTCAAGAATAAAACGAGCCTTTACACAAAAGGAAAGCTTCAAAAATATAACAAGTACTGTAAAGGCACCACAGTCATTTTGTACACAAAAGGTATAGTAAGTAACCCTAACCCCTGAATTTACAACCACACATCCATAACAACTAAAAAACATCCATGCCCAAACTCATATTCACGCAACTCACACCTCCTCCCCAAGAGACGAGCCAGCTATTGCCCACTGACCTACACGGAAACTTATCCGGCATGCCCATATATTTATTCACAGATTCACAAGGCTTTCAATAGTTAGCCTTTTATAACCGTCCGGAAAACCCTATCACACCTCATCCCATACAATTCCCTATTCCTACACATTGTACGATAAAACGTTATTGCAAGGACACGCTTTCTCACCTCACTTACCCCTTTCCCCCTCGTTACCCACGAAATATAAATGTAATCCACGGTAATATAATCTAAATCTCGTTTAACTTCCTGGTCTAATCCACCGATGTCGAGACGCGCAGGACCTGCACCCCTCTCCCCCCTACCCTCGGTACTACCCTACCTAACCAACCCTTGACATCTTCTAAACCTTCGCAAAAATAAACATGAAAAGCCGTGTCTTCTCCTCCACAAAACCCACACCCGCCACCCTCCACGACTCTTCTGGATCGTAGTATTGCCCCTGACGGCAATATACCATGTAAAAAACGGAACATGACTTCACGCACACTAGGCCGTAATTTCAGCTTACTAAATCTGAGCCAAATGTTTACCCACGAGTACATGGGGAACAAACCTTCTACTGGAGCTGTGCACGTACCCCCCAGTAACCTACTTAAAACCCATATGCGAATGTTTCTCCGTTCCCTTACCATCAACAAAGCCCGTAGTACAATCTCACATTCCCTCAACTCCATTCCCCCATACCACCTTTTCAACCTCATATATACCTGTTCCAATTTTCCCGCCATCACACCCACACGCCAAACCTCCCACTTTAGAAAAACACATTTTACACATTTAAGTCCAACAATCCCAAACCTCCTCGATGGACAGGTAACATAACAACCTCACGTTTTAACCAATCACACCTCGATCCCCACAAAAAGGTAAATACTCTTCTCAATATTCCATTGATCGCTGTCCCTGTAATCGGGAATACAGCCGCAACGTGCCACACCTTACTGTACAATAAAACGTTAACAACGATCACACGTTGGGCCAGAGTGAGGTGTTGGGACCTCAAAACACCCAGACGACCAATGACCTTTTCCAATGTCCTTACTGAATTTTCCTCTCGTGCCACATCCAAATCGTCTCTATAAATAATACCACAAATCTTTAATGACATCGCAGTTGTGTTAACCACGTTACAGCTCACCATTCCTCCCCCTTTCCAGGTACCCAACCCCATGATCATTGACTTTTCACTATTTACCTTCATACCCGTGGCTCGTTCAAACACATGCACAACATCTTCCAACACTTTCATAGACATCTGTTCATGCACCAAAACAGTCGTATCATCCACATAACCTATTAATGCCGGCCAACAAGTCCCTTCCCCTACCCCACCCTCACCATAGGAACTGACTGTGCTCTCAACCATCCTGTAAAAGGGATCCTGAAAACACGCAAATAAGATCTGTGACATAGGGCACCCTTGTCGTAAACCTCTACCCATCTCAAAGTCCGTCCCCATACACGCATTTATTTGTACTCTCATCTTTGCTCCCTTATGCAGCGTGTTTACCCACCCAACTATTTCTTCTCCATAACCCTGTCTCTGAAGTATACTCTGCAGTGCACCTCTTTCCACTCTATCATAGGTGGCCTGCCAGTCCAAGGCCAGTAAAGCCGCCCCCTCCCCTCTCCCCTTTGACTCCACAAAACTTCTTAAAATCCCGTGACCTTCTAACATCGACATGCCCGGCAACCCAAACTGCGATGGTGAAACAACCCTCCCCACCACGCATTTTACCCTATTACCCAAAATTTTAGCGAAAACCTTATAGTCTGCACAGAGCAACGATATCGCCCTATACTTCCCAAGGTTTGGCTGCTCTTTGCCTTTCGGGACCAGCACCACAACTGCTGTATTCTGCTTATCCCCTAACGTACCCTTCTCCTTCATACAATTTAATAATCTTACCATGAACTTCCCAATCAACGCTCAATGCTGTAAATAAAATTTCACCGGTAATCCATCAATACCCGGGGCTTTGCTTTTCTCATTCCGTGTAAAGCAATTTCAATTTCCTCCTCAGTAATATCCCCACCCAAAGCCTTCCTATCACTATGACCCAAATTGCACTTAGCATATGTGCACACCCTATTTAATTCCACTTCATCCACATCACTACTAATCCAGTATTTTTTATACCACATATCTGCATATACACTCATAGCTTTTGAGTTTCTTATCACTTGACCTGCTCTATGGATTCCCATCGTCTCATTTACCTCCAAGCTCGGAATTGCCGTCAGCGCTTGCTTTTGCTTTTGCTGCCGCAACACACACGCGGATGGCTTGTCTCCCCACAAAACTTCTAATCCTGCTTGCACCTGCACCTCTTGAAACAGATTGTAGTGATACTGGTCCTGTGGGGAGCAGCAGCAGGATAATACTGCACCACCTCTAGGGGCCCTTAACAACAACAACAGTTTGGTGTGTGTCATGGGCACCAACACATGGTGTGTGATTCTCTCCTACTTTATCCATTTATCAGCGATGCAGATTACATGGTGAGTTTAAATATGTGGCCTGTAGTTATAACTTTTCTCTTGACATATGCAAGACATCACCATCCCTGTAGAAGCTATTATTAGATGTACTAGTCATTATATTTTGTTGTTGCAGAAGTACTATGAAGATTCTATGTTCAATAAAGCCTAGAGATAAGGCCTGTGTTTCTATCACAACAATTTATTGAACATAGAATCCTGGGCTACCTGGTGGTGATCCTGCGCTAGACTACATCACAACATGTAGCGTTTACTGAAACCTGAGAGGCTAGACTGCTCCCCACAGGACCAATATCACTACAATCTCCCCCTTGTTGTGATAGAAACACAGGCCTTATCTCTAGGCTTTATTGAACATAGAATCTTCATAGTACTTCTGCAACAACAAAATATAATGATTAGTACATCTAATAATAGCTTCTACAGGGATGGTGATGTCTTGCATATGTCAAGAGAAAAGTTATAACTACAGGCCACATATTTAAACTCACCATGTAATCTGCATCGCTGATAAATGGATAAAGTAGGAGAGAATCACACACCATGTGTTGGTGCCCATGACACACACCAAACTGTTGTTGTTGTTAAGGGCCCCTAGAGGTGGTGCAGTATTATCCTGCTGCTGCTCCCCACAGGACCAGTATCACTACAATCTCCCCCTTCTAAAATATCAGAGACAGTAATCTCCCAAACTGTTAGGTGGGCGACGTACACGTCCCGACCTTCGTAGCCCTTGAGCCTCTTCACCAGGTTTGATATTTTCCAGCGGGGTTTGATTAACTGCTGGAGCAGAATCCTCTATTTCCATAGGGGTAGTCTCAAGGGGCTTTCCAGGAGAAAACGAAGCATCTTTCACATCTATTGGTGTATCTTGAGATTCCACACTAATAGGGATTTCAACTGGGGCTAAATGTCTTGTAGATACTGTAGTCTTCACCATTTTGGTAGCGAATGTGGGCGTAATGTGGATTAGCTTGCAGGAGCTCTACCTCTTCCACTAAAGGATCCGTCTTGTTCATCCTACAGTGACTCTTCAGGAGAACGGGTCCAGGATGACATAACCAAGTGGGCACGGAGGCTCCCGTAGAGGAACGACGTGAATAGTTGAGGAGTCTTTCATGAGGGGTTGCATTAGTAGCTGTGCACAGCAGTGATCTAATAGAGTGAAGAGCATCAGGTAGGACAGTTTGCCAGTGTTGAACAGGTAGATTGCGCGACTTTAATGTCATTGTAACTGCCTTCCATACAGTACCATTGAACCGCTCCACTTGACCATTGCCTTGAGGGTTGTAGCTTGTTGTTCTGCTGCAGGCAATACCTTTGCTAGCCAAAAACTCCTGAAGTTCGTTACTCATGAACGAGGATCCCCTGTCTGAATGGATATAAGCTGGCATACCAAAAATAGAGAACAACTGTGAAAGACAACTAATAACAGTTGAAGCAGCCATATTTGCACAGGGGAATACAAAGGGAAACCTTGAATATTCATCTACTATGTTAAGGAAATACCTATTCTGATTTGTGCTTGGTAGAGGTCCTTTGAAATCTATATTCAATCTTTCGAAAGGCTGGGTGGATTTTATGAGATGAGTCTTCTCTGGCTGATGAAAGTTTGGCTTGCACTCTGCACATACTCTGCATGCTCTGATCACTTGTCGCACATCTTCCACTGAGTAGGGCATGTTCTTTGATTTGACAAAATGGTACAGGCGTGTAACTCCTGGGTGACACAAAGCCTTGTGGAGAGCTGAGAGTGATTGCAAATCATGACATGCTGCTCCACAGTGGGACCTAGAGAATGCATCAGGTGAGATGTTCTCTTGACCCGGTCGGCACAGAATATCAAAGTCATAACACGATAGTTCCATCCTCCAGCGTAATATCTTGTCATTCTTTATCTTACTTTTGTGCCTCTTGTCGAACATATACATCACGGACCGTTGGTCAGTCCTTATGGTGAAATGTCTACCAGTTAAATAATGCCTCCAGTGGCGAACTGCTTCTATGATGGCCTGGGCTTCCTTTTCTACAGCAGCATAACATTTCTCTGATCCTTGAAAAGTTCTCGAAAAGAAGGCTACTGGTCGTCCTGCCTGAGATAAGACTGCAGCAATGGCAATGTCAGATGCATCCGTTTCCACTTCGAATGGTAGGGACTCATCAATGGCTTGAACTACTGAGTTTTCAATGTCCTGTTTGAGAGTATGGAAAGCGGCTTCTGCTTCCTTTGTCACAGGAAATGTGGTAGCACTCAATGGGCGGACTTTACTTGAATAGTTGTAGATCCATTGTGAGTAATAAGCAAAGAGACCAAGAGTTCTTCGGAGTGACTTTTTGTCCTGAGGCATTGGAAGTTCCCGTAGAGGTCGTAGTCGTTCAGGGTCTGGGAATATTGAACCTCCTTCCACTACATAACCAAGGATGCTAAGCCTTTTAGTTGAAAAAGTGCACTTTTCCTCATTGTAACTGATATTTTTCTTCTTGGCGGCTTCCAAAAACTTATCAAGGTTTGCATCATGTTCCTCCTGGGTCTTGCCACAAATGGTAACATTATCTAAATACGCGTAGGTTCCCACGAGTTGCTCTTCCTGAATGAGTGAATCCATAATTCGTTGGAAGCAGGCTACCCCATTGGTGACTCCAAAAGGGACTCTGGTAAACTGATACAGGCCATCACTAGCCTGAAACGCTGTGTATGGTTTATCTTCATTCCTTATAGGGACTTGATGATAGGCACTCTGCAGATCAATTGTGCTAAACACGTAGTACTGAGCAATTTTGTTCACTGTATCGTCAATTCGAGGTAGAGGGTACCCATCAAGAAGTGTAAATTTGTTGATTGTCTCAGAGTAATCGATAGCCAGTCTCCGTTTCCTATAACCATCTTTAACAACAACAACCTGTGCACGCCAAGGGGAATCACTCGGTTCTATAATACCCTCCTTCAGCAGCCTCTGAGTTTCTTTCTCAATGAACATCCGATCCTCATAAGAATAGCGGCGTGACTTAGCTGATATAGGATGGCAATCCGCGGTAAGATTTGCAAACAGCTTTGGTGGGTCTACCCTTAAAGTGCTAAGTCCACAGACAACAAGAGGAGGCAGTTCACCTCCATATGTTAAGGTGACACTACCATGCAGCTTCTGAAAGTCCTGACCAAGGATAACATCAGAGCACAGTTGTGGCAGAATAGCTAAATGTACATCTTGATAATCCTTTCCATTAACTCTGAGATTTACCTTACAAAACCCTAAGGTCTGAATAGAGAGAGATGTTGATGCCATGGAAACGGTACCTGATGAGTGATGTAGAGTCAAGGAGAGCCGTTTAACTAAGTCAAGGTTGATGAAACTCTCTGAGCTGCCACTATCAATAAGACCATCTACTTCTGTTCCTTTGATGAATACTTTCACAACTGCCTTTGACAGTGAATTTGCAACGTTTGCAAGCTCTCTTTTATGTCTACAATCTCGTCCATGGGGTAAACACCACCAACCGTTCCCTGCCCATAACAACCTCTTAATCGATGCTCTAAATAATTCACTAGCCCATATTTTAGAGTGTTTATACGTTTACCCTCCCTCACATAAAAGGATTTTATCCTTTCTTTTGCTACCGAGTCCCACCACGTTACAATGTCTTCTACCTCCTGAGCTTCCCTTGAAAGCTCTTTCTATAGCATAGAAAAACCCTCTAAACCTTCCTCATCACTTAACACACTAATATTTAATTTCCAGTAAGTCCGATAAATTTCCGCCATCCCCTCCCACCCTACCTCCACTACTACTGCCCTATGATCTGACAAGACCGTCTCGACCATATTAAAAGACTTTGCAATTACTCCTTGAGAAATATACACTCTGTCTAACCTTGCAGCATATCCCCTTCTGATAAAGGTATGTTCCGTTTCCCACACCCCTCCCCCAAACACATCACGTAACTTAACATCCCTCAACAAATCTCTGAGAGGTGCAGACATATACCCAGCCCCTTTGGGTTCGACGTCAGCCGCCCTTATGACACAGTTCCAGTCACTCCCCACTATCGCCACTTCCGGAAGTGCACCCAAAAAATAAACAAGGTCCTCACACACAAAATCCTTTCGAACCTTCACGCTATTCTCCGCAGGGGCATACACACTTACCAAAGATACATGCTTTCCCATCCAAGTCCCATCCGCTCTCAACACCCTCCCCCCCCCTCCTCACATCTCTGCAATACAAACGGGCTCGTCTCTTTTATTAAAAGACCCACACCACCTTTCAAACGGATAGTTGGCAGGGTCAGTACTGTATAACCTGCAACCTCCAACATTTCTTCCTCTTTGAAATTGTGTTCTTGAAGGAACATAACATCAACTCTATGTTTGCTAAGAAAACTGTGTAACCAATCTCTCTTTAGTTTAGTACATAAACCGTTAACATTAGCAGTCATACACCTAAGGCCTGTTATATTTTCCACCCTTGCCTCTTCTCCTCTTGTGTTTCACCACTTGATTTGTTATTTCTATTTTTTTTTTGACAGTACCTTCCCATTCGCCTCCCTTCTTGTGATGGCGTCCTTCATGACCCCCCCCCCCCTCTCCGTCCCTTCCCTCACCCATCCTCTCAGTTTTCTTCCCAGTCCTCTGTGCTGGCGTCAGTACGTCATCTGAATCTGACGTAGCTGCTCGTTTCCTCGTAAAGTTCTTATCCTCCATGTCAAGGTCTGAGGAAGCCTCACGGTGTACCTCAACATCCACTTTACAATGAGGTATGAAGTTCCCCGATGTCTCAGTCTCGCCATCATTCCGCTGAGTCTCATATTGATAAATTAGACACATGTGCAACTTTTGGGTATCTTTATTGAGGAAACGTTTCGCCACACAGTGGCTTCATCAGTCCACTGAACCATTCATCTACAAACCTGTCAGACACTGCAACTTCTTGGGATCTTAATACTTGGGAATTCTTCGCTTGCCTAATTCTTGGGCACGACCTACTTCAACATTGAACAAATGTTACACGACCTATGACTGCTGCACCTCTCCTGCCAACGGTTTATAAGCTCCTTCTCAGCACGTATGCCGTATTCTATTCAAGATTGATGGACTGACCACATCGACTCAAGGTTGAGGGACTGATTACCTCATTCTCCTCCTGTTCTTCAAGATTCTCCTTTGTATGGACTGATGAAGCCACTGTGTGGCGAAACGTTTCCTCAATAAAGATACCCAAGAGTTGCACATGTGTCTAATTTATCAACATGTCGGTTCTCTGAACCATTCATCTACAAACAGAGTCTCATATTATTGACAATCTAGACTCACAAAGTCTCCAGCTACGTCTTTCGTAGACGGAGCTTCCACCACATGTGGTGACAAGGTCTTTAAAACTTCGTCCAATTCCTCCCCTATATTTAACACGTCATGTCGGGGTACCAATCCAGCAGATGTTATTGGCAACGACTCAGGTGCAGGGAGCTGAGGGGAGGACTAACTCTCATTTCGGAAAGCCTGTTCCACCATCTCACTCCACAAACGACCACGCCCTTCCTCTGATGACTGATGCTCACCATCATGTGTGACTGGGGCTACCTCTTCTTGCACAGATTTGGTCATGCGTCTGTTCTTTTCGCATGCAGCCGCTATGTGGTCATACTCTCCACAAATGCGACACGTACGCTGTTGTCTAGGATATAAAACCATTACCTGTGTCCTAAAATCTTGAAGATACATGTGGAAAATACTGTATATATTTTCCAGAAATTCAGTATTTATATGTAAATAGATGGCCATACTGTATTTAATAATATTTATGTCATATAAGAACATAAGAACATAAGAACGAAGGAACACTGCAGAAGGCCTACTGGCCCATGCGAGGCAGGTCCAAGTCTCCTACCGGCTTAAGCCAATGCACCCAACCTAGTCAGGTCAGGTCACATTGACTTAAGGGAGGAACACGGCAACCGACCTGGTAGCACAAGCTATCAGGTCCAACTCACACCCACCCACATCCACTCATGTATTTATCCAACCTATTTTTAAAGCTACACAACGTTCTGGCCTATATCACTGTACTCGGGAGTTTGTTCCACTCATCCACAACTCTATTACTAAACCAGTACTTTCCTATATCCTTCCTGAATCTGAATTTTTCCAACTTAAAACCATTGCTGCGAGTCCTGTCTAGGCTAGATATTTTCAGCACACTATTTACATCCCCTTTATTTATTCCTGTCTTCCATTTATACACCTCAATCATATTCCCCCTAATTCTACGTCTTTCTAGAGAGTGCAGATTCAGGGCCCTTAGTCTATCCTCATAGGGAAGGTTTCTGATACATGGGATCAACTTTGTCATCCTCCTTTGTACATTTTCCAGAGAATTTATATCCATTCTGTAATACGGTGACCAAAACTGTGCAGCATAATCTAAATGAGGCCTAACCAAGGATGTATAGAGTTGAAGAACAACCTGAGGACTCCTATTATTTATGCTTCTTGATATGAAGCCAAGGATTCTATTAGCTTTATTGCGAACACTTATGCACTGTTGTCTTGGTTTCAGATTACTGCTAACCAGAACTCCTAAATCTTTTTCGCAATCCGTAATATTAAGATCTACATTATTTAGTTTATATGTGGCATGGTTATTGTCCTGACACTTCTCAAATAGGAGGCGAAATTGCTGGATGTGCATTCCTGCATAACTTGAGATATCAGACGACTGGACAAGACAGCTCCAGGAACCTCAGATAAGCTCTCTAGATTTGTGTATAATTCTGGCCAGTGTTATTCGTCTCTCGACCTCCGGGGAGAGAGGACGCACGCCTAGTAGCTACACCTGCCCTCTGGTGGTGACCTTTAGCAACTAGAAGACAAAATGGCATACCGAGTGGGACAGCGGATTAACACTGTTTGTATACAGCTGGTACGTGGCACGCTTACTGGAGTAACGATGCATACATTGCTACCTGCTATCATCAGGGACGCCTATGGTGTCCCCAACGAGGAAGTATATGGTGTTGCATTAAATGGGATGACCAGAGTATTCCTGAAACTGAATCGTACCGGCGTCTACGACAGACTTGTTGAAGAGTACCAGGAGAGGAAGGTGACGGTGAATTCGGCAGTGGACGTTGTTATGCATGACGTATCCAGGTACTATACGTGGGTGAAGGTGAGGAATGTCCCTTTCGAGGCGACGGCGTATAGTATACAGGAGGTTTTCAACAACTACGGTAAAGTTCATTCGGCAACGATGGGAGTATGGACAGAAGGGCCATATAAGGGACGACCTGAGGGCTCTTATACCCTCAAAATGACGTTGGCTAGGCCTATACCGTCCTACGTCATGCTGGTGGAGTCCAGGACGCAGGTCTTTGTACACTATGCCGGCCAGAGAAAGACCTGTCGACTATGTAGCTCATATGACAGCACAGTGTCCTAGGAGGCAGCCTACCAGGGCTCCTGGTATGGTGGCAGTGGAGCAGAGACCATGTGAGTTGATGCCTGAGTTGGGAGAGGAGGAAGCAGTGACGAGTGGTCGATGGAGTGAAGAGGTAGAACGGGAAGTATCGACGGTCGGTACCTGTGTTACCCTCCCGGAGGTGACAGGGGAGGGGCCCCCATCGCCTGAGGGACGGGTGGACGTGGAAGAGTCTACCCAGGAGAAGTTGCTGGAAGCGGTGCTGCAGGAGTTCTTCGACGAGACGGTGGCCGGGGAGGATGGTCCTGAGAAGTCAAGTGAGATACAGCTGATGGTTGAGCAGCAGGAACAGGTGAAGGGTTCAAGGAATGACAGAGAGGACATGGAAGTGGTGGTGGAAGTCCATCAGGAGGACGTGCAGGAGGTAGATTTGTGTGTGAGTGAGAGCTCACGAAAAAGGACTGCGGGTGCTTTTGACCTCGATGAGGTTTTAACACCTGGGCAGAGACCCGGGAAGAAGTCATGGGTAGTTGTAGGGGAAAAGGCAAGCAGGGGAGGGGGTGTACCGGGGAAGATCAGTGGGGGGGGCAAGGAGGGGCTGGAGGACAGGTTAGAAAAAAGGATAAAAATGGTACAGGTACTGAGAAAGGTGAAGTGAGTAAGATACAACGGCATAGGGGTAAGCCCCCTCTTCTAGCAAATTCAAGTGTGTCACAATAAATGTCAATGGGCTTAAATCTGAGGTAAAAAGGGTTTGGTTAGAGTGGTTTTTACGACGGTTTGATGTGGATGTATGTTTTTTGCAGGAGCATAACCATAGATTAGGGAGTGAATTGAGTTTGAGGGGTTATAAAATGTTTGTCAGTAATGCTTTGCAATTAAAAGGAGGGGTAGCAGTAGCTGTAAAGGAGACCAGCCCATTGCGTGTCATGGGTTGGGAGGAGGGGGGAGGGGGGAGGGTTGTAAGGGTAGATGGGCACTGGGGGGTGAGGAGAGTATGTTTCATTGGTGTATATATGCCGGCATGTAACAATGTTAGAGTCAAAGTTGATTTTGTTTGTGATGTTTTGATGTATTATTTGCGGGGTTTACCTTCCATAACTGTACTTGGAGGTGATTGGAACTGTGTGATCAGGTATGGTGATGTGACGCCGAGGGGGGCAGGATGTGTTTTGGGTGCACTAAGGGATGTGTTAAGGGATGTAGTAGTTGTAGATGTGGTGGGTAGGGGAGAGTATGGGGTGGAGCACACGTTCGTTCGTGGAAATTATGGGGCGAGGTTAGATAGGATATATGTGATGCAGGGGATTGGTGTGGAGAGAGTGAGGGCTTTTGATGTCGGTTTTTCGGATCACAGGGCGGTGATAGCTGATCTGCGGGTGGATGGTATAGTACGCATATATGCTGGGTATTGGAAATTGAATGTGAGGCTTCTGCATGGGGGGATGAAGGCCCCACCTAGGGTTCCCGCGCGCGGAGCAAAAAAAAATTCGAAAATATATGAAAACTGAGTTATTGTTACCAAAAAATAGCTGAACTTTCTGGCTACACGCTGGTATAATTATTATCCTCGTACGATGTTTCTAAAAGGAATTACAGCCATTTATAACAGGCATGGTGACAGCGCTGACGCAACATGTTGCGTAAGAAGCGCTGACTCAGCTTTGTTGACGTTTTTGTTACGTTTTCCCCCGTGTTATTTTGATCGTTTTCGTACATCTTTATGTCTAATATAATACAAATTCACCATCTGAGATCATTCCCGAGCAGGCGGAGCTAATATGGTCACGGCACCAATCGGGAACCCATGGGAATAGTGCACAAAATGGCCGACACCTCCAGCCAACAAAATATTCCTATACCCACGCTAATATCAATTATAAGGCTTATTTATCTATCATAATTGATCTATTATGATATAATGCAATATAATAATAGCATATAAACATAAAAAGTACACCTTAAAAAAAAAATATATAGCATAATATGACGCCCCAAGGAATAAATTTCTATCGATATTTCCCTGAAGGTGAAGAGAGGGTCCGCCCTCTCATCAGTGATGAGAGAAAACGGATTTACAATGGTTAACTGTAATAAACACTCGTAGGTCACGCAAAAAGTGTAAAATAAAGCGAATTTTTCGGGGAAAAAATTATTTCCCGGGCAGCAGGGGGTGCCATGGAAGGCTCATCCTTTGAGGAATGGTGGAAACATTGCTGGGCGGGTAGGGATGGTGGGATGGATTTGCTTGACTGGTGGGAGATGCGGGCAAAGACAGCAATAGCAGAGTTTTTTAGGATACGTGGAAAGGAACAGGCAAGGTGGAGATATGGTTTGGAAAACTACCTGGAGGGACAGCTGAATGCTGTTTACGACGGGGGGGGGGGGAAGGGAAGATGTGCGAGGGGAGGTGGATGGCTTAAGGAGTAGGATTGAAGGATTACATAATGAAAGGTTTAACGCGATTAGAGTTAGGGCAGGATTAGAGGTGGTGTTAAAGGGTGATCGACCATCAGGTTATGTCCTGAGAAAATTTAGGGAACGGCAGATGGTGACTACCATAGCGCATCTAGTGGTCTCAGATGGGGGGGGGGTTATGTGGTGGGTCAAGGTCTTACCGATACAGATGATATTAGTGTTTATGCTGATTATTGGTTAAGGGAGAAATGGAGGAGGAACAAGGACGTTGTCAGTGAGGAGGTATTTGGGGTTATGCAGAATACTATTGTCTTGGGACAAGAGGAACGGGAAATGCTGGAGGGTAGTATTAGTGAGGAGGAGGTGGGGGAGGCGGTTTACGGGATGAGTCAGGGTAAGACGCCGGGTATTGATGGAATACCGAATGATTTTTATAGAGTTTATTGGGAATGCATTAGGTATGGGTTAGTGGAAGTCTTGAATCATATGTGGAGCAGTGGGAGGATGGGGAAGACCCAGAAAACAGGGATCGTTGTGTTGGTGCCGAAGAAGAAGGATGGGAAAGTATTGAGTGATTATAGAGCAATATCCTTAATGTGTGCAGATTATAAAATTTATGCTAAAATTCTGGGCAATAGACTGAAGAAGGTTCTAGGATCAGTGGTACATGGGGGACAGTTTGGCATCCTGGGAAGAAGTATGAGGGACGGGCATAGTCACATAAGGGATTTTATTGAGGACTGCACCGGAGGGGGAATACTTGGTTTAGATTGGGCTAATGCGTATGATTGTGTGAATAGGGATTTCTTAAAAGTTTGTTTGGAACAGTTGGGTTTGGGGGAGAATGTGGTGAGATGGGTGCAAACCTTGTATGAGGAAGCAGTTATTAGGGTACAGGTTAATGGTAAGTTGGGGGACCCAGTACTGATGGAGAGAGGTTTGAGGCAGGGCTGTCCACTCTCTCAGTTATTGTTTGCCTGTGTACAGAATCCATTTTATGGGCTGGTGGAAGAGGTGATGAATGAACACGGGATTAGGGGGGGTGGGCGGGGGGGATTGTGGGGTGCGTAGATGATACTACTGTGCTGGTAAGGCATGAGGAAGATCTAAGGAAAGTTGGTGGAATCATTCAGATTTTTGGGGACGCTACGGGTATGAGAGTTAATTTAATGAAGTCGAGACTATTAGAGGTGGGGGAATGGGTGGGAGGGAGCTTGGGGGAGGGGTTGGGATGGTCAGTAGTGGACAGAATTAAGGTTTGTGGAATATGGTACATGGCGGAAGTGCAGGAGAGTAGGAAGATAAATTCGGAATTAGTTACGAGCAGGGTTTTGGGTAGGCTAGGAGGCTTAAGGGCTAGGGACGTAACTTTACAGCAGAGAGTTTTAGTGGTCAACTCTCTGGTTTACAGTAAGGTGTGGGGAGTGGCTGAGGTGTTCCCTTTAAGAGCAAGGGATATTGCAGAAATTCAGAGGAAAGTTCTAAGGTATGTGTGGGGGTTTGGGAGGGCATGGTTGAGCAAGGACGTGGTGATGACGGAGGGGAGACGTGGGGGTCTTGGCCTGATGTCATTGGGTCATAGAGTAATGGCTTTATATATTAAACAAAGATATATCCGGACTGGGGGGAACAGAGGAGTCAGGGTAGGTAGGGTAATGGAGGATGCACGAAGATGGTGGTGTGGAAGGGATTTGAGGTATTGTGAGGACATGTTGAGGGTTTTATTACATGTAAAACAGGTGTCCACTTTAAAGGTCAAACGAATGGTGGGTGCTGTGGTGGGCAAGGGTGTCTTACAGGGGCTTGCTGTATATCCGACATATGACTGGATAAGCATATGGAGGAAGTTTGGCTTGCTTAGAATACCAGCGAGGGTACGAGAATTAGTATATCGTTTTCTGATGGGAATATTAGCCTCTAGGGATGTGTTGTGTAAAATGGGTCTTGTGAGAGAGGACTCATGCTTGCATTGTGGGGACATCGAAACGGCTTTTCATGCGGTATATTTTTGTCCCTCTTTGGAGGGGGTGAGGTTATGGATGGTGAGAGTTATCAGACTTTTGGGGGGGGGCAATGGCCATTCCTAAGGGCCTTAATGTTGGATGTAACTGGGGTGCCGGGTGATGTGGGTAGAGCTTTAATGTATGTTATGACGGATTATTTACATGTATCTTGGGGGATGAGGGAGGTTAGGGGAGAGTTGAGGATAAAAGCGTTAGCAGCGAGATTTTATAGAACTATGTGTAGGAATAGGCAAGTCTATGGGGGGAGGTGGGTAGTTAGCTTTTCGGAGGGTTACCGGAATCTCACTGTGGGGGGCCTCCTCCTCATGAACCCAGGGGGCGGGCAAAGGGTTGGTCTCCTACCGGGGGATGTATGAGGGTGGGTTGGTTTAGGCTTCTTTGTTGTGTGGATGGTGGGAGGGTTCTGAATAGAGTGGAAGGGAGATGAATGATGAATTTGGAATCTATGGTTATGTTCATTGCATACAGGATAACCTTAAAACCATGATGACTAAACCTTGGAAAAAAAAAATATTGATAATGTGTTTAACCACATGAGTGGCTATGATGTTAACTTGTTTAATGTTTAATATTGATAATGTGTTTAACCACATGAGTGGCTATGATAACTTTTTTAATGTTCAATATTGTTATTGTTTACCCACATGAGAGTGGCTATAATATTAACTTGTTTAATGTTTAACATCGATAATGAGTTTAACAATGTGAGATTGGCAATGGTGTTAACTATTTAATGTTACATATTGTTATCGTGTTTAACCACATGAGTGCCTAGGGTTTCAACTAGTTGAGGGGCGGGGGGGGGGGGGGTTGTGGAAGTGTTGGATGTCAGTGTTAGCATCAGTGTATTATGAAGATCTTTGTGATTATGTAACACTGTATTTCTGGGTAGATTGTAGGTTGTGTTAGGTTATCTTAAGGTAACTTTGTATGTTCACTAAGTGGACCGTGGTAGTACGAGTGTTGAATGTTCTGTCATAACATGTACCATTTCATGGTATGTTTATATTGCATCTTGTAATAGAATTTAAAAAAAAAAAAAAAAAAAAAAAAAAAAAAAAAAAAAAAAAAAAAAAAAAAAAAATCAAGTTACAGAAACGTTGGGCTGTTATTGTATGTTGTTATTGTATGTTGTTATTGTATGTTATTTGTATGTTGTATTATAATTTCTGTGTACTTTGTGCAAGGAGTTTTATTGTACAGAGCTGTGGGGGGTTTTGTGTATGCACAGGCATAAATTGTGAGGTTTTGGTTTTGTTAATGTCAATTTCTGTGCAGGAGCTATCTTGTTTTTTTCATTCTGTTAGGTGTTTACTGCTCATTGTTTAGGCGGGAAGTTTTATTGTGGTATGTGTCATTGTAGGCTTAGGTTTGCCTTTTGTTTAAGTTATTGTAATATATAACTATCTTTTGTATGATGTATTATATTTTGTTTACTTTGTAAGGGGTCTTATTGTACAGTGTTTTGGTGGGGTTGTGTTTGCACAAGCATGAATTGTGAGGTTTTGACTTTGTTAATGTAATTTTCTGTGCAGGAGCCATCTTGCTCTTTTCAATCCGTTAGGTGATGGAATATCCTTTAGTAAAAATATGAACAAAACATTCAGGATATGTAATGGGGTTGATGGTAGGTCATTGTATTTGCAAATGGCTAATTCATGTGTTATTTTAATTATTTATATGTTGTGCTGTATTTAAATAAAATATAAAAAAAAAAAAAATTCTGGCCAGTGTTTTCATAAATTTAGTTAGTGAGGTTTCTCTGAGTATGATACAACTTAATGTCCAGTCAAATTGGTGAGTGATATTAAGATATATTTTCCTTCTGTTATGTATATGTGAATTTATATATAATCATTTTTTAATATACAGTCCACAAATTTATATATTTACCAGAATTCCTGGTGATGTATAATTCATTTAATTAATAGGTCCAGAGCAACTTGTGATTATGACAGTTGTAGGTATTGAAGGGGGACATTTTTGCGACCTAGGTGTCCCAAATTCCTACTTGTCTAACTGATAAATAATAATTATCTATGCTCATTTATTGTTATGTACATAATTATACATACAGATAAATGCAATTTTCCACAATACACGTATGATGGTATGGGTTGCCGCAACGTCATTTTAAGGCTGAAAGTACCTTCCGGCATACCTGCGTAGGCACCCATCAACCACTTACCCTGCTGGGCAGAATGCAGTCCCATATTTCTCAAATACGCTTCTGATGTCAGCTTCGTTCGCCTCAAAGGGGACATTCCGCAACTTTATCCAGGTATAATATCGAGACACGTCCACCAGTCTCACACGCACAGCAGGCGTAACGTCAAAACACACATCTTGAAAGCGCATAACCACCGATTCATAAACTGTCACAGCAAGCAGTTTCACAAATATTCTATGCCCTCCATTCAACGCTACCCCATACAATTCACCGTCTTGAATGCCATATGTTTCCCTGATTATCTTGGGTAAGAGTATCTGAGCTGAACTAGGTGTAATCGCACCTCGAAGTAGTTCAATACCAATAGTATTAATGCGTCTGCGATGACAAACTGCCATCTTAACACCAGTAATTTTCCAGCGGTGTCAACAGAGACACAACACCACCTCTTCATACCACGTCTGTCAGGTTACTGAGGAGCGTCAGGCAAGATGATCTACACGGCCCAGGAGCGATGCAAACAATGCCCAGATTTATATTAGTAAACACGTATTATCATGTACAACAAGATATAGATGTTTATTGACAAGTTTCAGAGCAATTTCAGACTTGCTCTTTCACACACTAAGGTAGATAATAGAACATTATAGCACCTAATCGAATTGACAAGCCCCCTCTCGCTTCTCATGAAAACACCACTACAGTGTAATCAGTGCTTAAAATTCATGATATTCTAGCAATTCTATGTCCATGTAATTCATTCTCCCCCCCCCCCTTATGCAGAGACCAGTCCACCAAACATTACAACACTAAATCGCGCAACCCTCTCACAGTCATACCTCTATATGATACCAGAAAATCTATAGCCCATCTACGTCCATACACTACCTCATTTATACACTTTGTTTTATAGAAATGTCCTGCTAAAGCCCGTGTTCGTTTCTCCCCCCCCCCCACCTCCCTCATCGCCCACGATATATAGATATAATCTGCCACTAAATACATGACGGCCCTCCTCACACTCCTCTGACACTCCCTCTATATCCAAACTCAGTGCCCTTAATACCACTAACCCGCTCCCACCCACCATATCCAAGACTCTGCGAAACCATAGACGTGCCCTCTCGATATGCTCACAGAAATAAGATAAGATAAGATTTCGTTCGGATTTTTAACCCCGGAGGGTTAGCCACCCAGGATAACCCAAGAAAGTCAGTGCGTCATCGAGGACTGTCTAACTTATTTCCATTGGGGTCCTTAATCTTGTCCCCCAGGATGCGACCCACACCAGTCGACTAACACCCAGGTACCTATTTGCTGCTAGGTGAACAGGACAATAGGTGTAAAGAAACGTGTCGAAATGTTTCCACCCACCGGGAATTGAACCCGGGCCCTCCGTGTGTGAAGCGGGAGCTTTAGCCACCAGGCCACCGGGCCACCGAATATACACCACATGATATGCTGTTTCCTCCCCCACACACAAAACACAACACTGAGACTGAAAAATTCCCATCTGATACAATCGTACGTTAGTTGGCAAAATCCCATGTAAAAACCTATACATAGTTTCCCTCACCCTTGACTTCAACCATAACTTACTGAATACTCCCCAGATTCGTGTCCAATTATATACTGGAAAAACATTCTCCCCTTCCAACACCTCTTGACACCTTTTCAACTTCCCCAAAACACACGCCGTTTCATTTCCCGGATTTCTTACTTGTTTACCTGGAGTTTACCTGGAGAGAGTTCCGGGGATCAACGCCCCCGCGGCCCGGTCTGTGACCAGGCCTCCTGGTGGATCAGAGCCTGATCAACCAGGCTGTTGCTGCTGGCTGCACGCAAACCAACGTACGAGCCACAGCCCGGCTGATCAGGAACTGACTTTAGGTGCTTGTCCAGTGCCAGCTTGAAGACTGCCAGGGGTCTGTTGGTAATCCCCCTTATGTGTGCTGGGAGGCAGTTGAACAGTCTCGGGCCCCTGACACTTATTGTATGGTCTCTTAACGTGATAGTGACACCCCTGCTTTTCATTAGGGGGATGGTGCATCGTCTGCCAAGTCTTTTGCTTTCGTAGTGAGTGATTTTCGTGTGCAAGTTCGGTACTAGTCCCTCTAGGATTTTCCAGGTGTATATAATCATGTATCTCTCCCTCCTGCGTTCCAGGGAATACAGGTTTAGGAACCTCAAGTGCCCCCAGTAATTGAGGTGTTTTATCTCCGTTATGCGCGCCGTGAAAGTTCTCTGTACATTTTCAAGGTCGGCAATTTCACCTGCCTTGAAAGGTGCTGTTAGTGTGCAGCAATATTCCAGCCTAGATAGAACAAGTGACCTGAAGAGTGTCATCATGGGCTTGGCCTCCCTAGTTTTGAAGGTTCTCATTATCCATCCTGTCATTTTTCTAGCAGATGCGATTGATACAATGTTATGGTCCTTGAAGGTGAGATCCACCGACATGATCACTCCCAGGTCTTTGACGTTGGTGTTTCGCTCAATTTTGTGGCCAGAATTTGTTTTGTACTCTGAGGAAGATTTAATTTCCTCATGTTTACCATATCTGAGTAATTGAAACTTCTCATCATTGAACTTCATATTGTTTTCTGCAGCCCACTGAAAGATTTGGTTGATGTCCACCTGAAGCCTTGCAGTGTCTGCAATAGAAGACACTGTCATGCAGATTCGGGTGTCATCTGCAAAGGAAGACACGGTGCTGTGGCTGACATCCTTGTCTATGTCGGATATGAGGATGAGGAACAAGATGGGAGCGAGTACTGTGCCTTGTGGAACAGAGCTTTTCACCATAGCTGCCTCGGACTTTACTCTGTTGACGACTACTCTCTGTGTTCTGTTAGTGAGGAAATTATAGATCCATCGACCGACTTTTCCTGTTATTCCTTTAGCACGCATTTTGTGCGCTATTACGCCATGGTCACACTTGTCGAAGGCTTTTGCAAAGTCTGTATATATTACATTTGCATTCTTTTTGTCTTCTAGTGCATTTAGGACCTTGTCGTAGTGATCCAATAGATGAGACAGACAGGAGCGACCTGTTCTAAACCCATGTTGCCCTGGGTTGTGTAACTGATGGGTTTCTAGATGGGTGGTGATCTTGCTTCTTAGGACCCTTTCAAAGATTTTTATGATATGGGATGTTAGTGCTATTGGTCTGTAGTTCTTTGCTGTTGCTTTACTGCCCCCTTTGTGGAGTGGGGCTATGTCTGTTGTTTTTAGTAACTGTGGGACGACCCCCGTGTCCATGCTCCCTCTCCATAGGATGGAAAAAGCTCGTGATAGGGGCTTCTTGCAGTTCTTGATGAACACAGAGTTCCATGAGTCTGGCCCTGGGGCAGAGTGCATGGGCATGTCATTTATCGCCTGTTCGAAGTCATTTGGCGTCAGGATAACATCGGATAGGCTTGTGTTAATCAAATTTTGTGGCTCTCTCATAAAAAAATCATTTTGATCTTCGACTCTCAATCTGGTTAGCGGCTTGCTAAAAGCTGAGTCATATTGGGACTTGAGTAGCTCACTCATTTCCTTGCTGTCATCTGTGTAGGACCCATCTTTTTTAAGTAGGGGCCCAATACTGGACGTTGTTCTCGATTTTGATTTGGCATAGGAGAAGAAATACTTTGGGTTTCTTTCGATTTCATTTATGGCTTTTAGTTCTTCCCGCGATTCCTGACTCCTAAAGGATTCTTTTAGCTTAAGTTCGATGCTTGCTATTTCTCTGACCAGTGTCTCCCTACGCATTTCAGATATATTGACCTCTTTTAGCCGCTCTGTTATTCTTTTCCGTCGCCTGTAAAGGGAGCGCCTGTCTCTTTCTATTTTACATCTACTCCTCCTTTTTCTTAGAGGAATAAGCCTTGTGCATACATCGAGTGCCACCGAGTTAATCTGTTCTAGGCATAAGTTGGGGTCTGTGTTGCTTAGTATATCTTCCCAGCTTATATCGGTTAGGACTTGGTTTACTTGGTCCCACTTTATGTTTTTGTTATTGAAGTTGAATTTGGTGAATGCTCCCTCGTGACTAGTCTCATTATGTCGGTCTGGGGCTCCACGCATACATGTCTGAACCTCAATTATGTTGTGATCTGAGTATATTGTTTTTGATATGGTGACATTTCTTATCAGATCATCATTGTTAGTGAAGATGAGGTCTAGTGTATTCTCCAGTCTAGTAGGCTCTATTATTTGCTGGTTTAAATTGAATTTTGTGCAGAGATTTAAAAGCTCGTGTGAGTGTGAGTTTTCATCAGAGCTGCCTCCTGGTGTTATTACTGCAACAATATTATTTGCTATATTCCTCCATTTTAGGTGCCTTAAGTTGAAATCCCCCAGGAGCAAGATGTTGGGTGCAGGAGCTGGAAGATTTTCCAGACAGTGGTCAATTTTTAACAGCTGTTCCTGGAATTGCTGGGATGTTGCATCCGGAGGCTTGTAGACTACCACAATGACTAGGTTTTGGTTCTCGACCTTTACTGCTAAAACTTCCACTACATCATTTGAGGCATTAAGCAGTTCTGTGCAAACAAGTGACTCTGCAATGTACAGGCCAACCCCCCCCCCTTTTGCCTGTTCACTCTGTCACATCTGTATAGGTTGTAACCTGGGATCCATATTTCGTTGTCCAAGTGATCCTTTATGTGGGTCTCAGTGAAAGCTGCGAACATTGCCTTTGCCTCTGCAAGCAGTCCACGGATGAAAAGTATTTTGTTGTTTGTTGCTGGCTTTAGACCCTGTATATTTGCAAAGAAGAATGTTATCGGACTGGTGGTATTGTTGGTACTGGGGGGGGATTTTTTTTCCGGCATTAGTATCTGTATCTGTTGGTTTGGAGTGGAGGCCATCGACTGTGGTTCCACTCCAGGAATGACTGGATTTGGTGTACGATTTCTGCCATTTCCTGCCAGTTTTTTTTCCTTCCTGGCACTAAAAAACCTCTCCCTCTTGAGTGGCTGTGGCTACCCAGGTTTTCCCATGGCCTGGATGTTTTGTATCTTTTTGTCCCCTTTAGATGGTATGCCTGGCAATTTAAGTTATAGCACAGTCTTTCCTGTACTGAAGAGGTACACAGTTCAGGGTGAAAAAGCTTACAGGAAGGGAGTTTGCATTTTCCTGTTGTCATATGGGCATGGCATTTTCTAGGGTGGTCATAGTTGCACGTCCCATCTGTTTTTCCAGATTTCCCATGCCAGCAGATACCAAGTGCATAGTATGTGCACAGGCTTGGTTTCCGTTTGCCTTGGGTTTCTGTGACTGTATTCCCTGTTGGTGCATGTTTCCCTGTCTTACTTCTATCCTCCCTAGCACCAACAATGGAGCTCCCACCAGTTGTTTTTGGTAATATATCCTCACTATTGCTAGTTGAGTCCTCTTGTTTGCTATTTCCTGCGGTATTTCTAGTTTGCAATATTGGTTTTATCTTATCTTTGACTACACTTGTTTCCCTACTATGGCTCCTGTCCCCTATGAGGTCATTTATATGTATTCCTTCCTGCGTATGATTCCCGACTACCTGGACAAAATTTCCAGCTTCACCGTTACTGTCTCCCAGGACAGCATCTCCAGCTTCACCATTACTGTCTCCCAGGACAGCACCTCCAGCTTCACCATTACTGTCTCCCAGGACAGCACCTCCAGCTTCACCATTACTGTCTCCCAGGACAGCACTATCAGCCCCACATTTACTGACTACCAGGACTTCATATCCAGCCTTACAGTTTCTGACTACATGGCCAGTATCAAGGGCAGTACCATTCAGCCCAGACTTTTTATGTTCCCATCTGTTGTAGAAAGCTTCCAGGTTTTCTATGAAAGCAGCTTTGATGTTGTCCTCTTTTAATACCCTTGTGATTTTAGTCCACAGATTTATCTCATTTGGGCATACCCAAAAACACTTCCCTGTTTTAACACTGCTTGTAGCTAGTTCTTGGATATCTGCACAAGGGGCATGACACCAATTTCCACAAAAATGACAATTTACCCATGTGGAAGCCCGTTTGACTGACCACAGACTACACATAGCTTCATAATGATTTGAATGGTTGATTTACTGCAATTCTACTAGCAACCTCTTGAATATTCTATTAATAACCTCCTTAAATGAAGCTCTAGCTATTTGTATTTCTGTTTCTAACTTTTTTTGTATATTGGACAGCTTAACGTGCACATTCCTGATTTATATTTAATGTTTGTGTTTATAAGGGCGCCTACAACCCCATCCGTTTACAGTCTGCTTTATTGTCCAACGAAACCGTTTGAAACCAGTCAAGGGTTCGGACCAGTCAAGGGTTCGGACCAGTCAAGGGTTCGGAGCAGTCGATCTGATCTGATCAGTGGGTCACTTATTTAAAACGTACTGGTCGGTGATTTGAGCTAACACATGAAGGATCTACTGGAAATTATCTACCCGAGTAATATGTGATTTGATTGATACAAAAGTATAACTTGCGTGTTGAAGAAACCGGTGACTGCTGGCAACTCCTACAATGACGAACGGTCGACCTCAACCCTTGTTTATCAATCGCTGTATCTAGCTTTTCTATATTTTTTTTTTCCGTCTCCACCACAATAAATGCTATATTATCACTATAGTTGACTGGTGGAAATTTTGGAGGAAGGACGCTTTTTCTGTAGTAATAATTGCTTCTCGTTGTGTATATTGCGACCGCTGGTAACTACAGGTTATATGAAATTCACAGTATACGTCTGGTATTTCAAGAAAAAAGAAACTAATGAAGGTCACTCCACTCCACTAAGTACCATTATAATACTGGTTAGTTGCTACTACAACACTGTATTCTGCTATTCACTGGTATCACTAGATTATATGCGAGTACACTAGCAAGCCAGGAAGATTATTAAAACAGCTGACCACTGTGGTAAGTTTCTGGCGACTACTGGCACCTGCCTCTATAGGCTTATCACTTCATTTACAAATTCACCTGTTTTCAAATGACACTTTAGCCTTTATCATCAATATACTAGGGAGCCACTGTAGTATACACTATACACTATGTATACTCAATGTTATCAGGGAGACTTTCTTTCCTCTGACACGAAAAGTTCAATTATTATTATTTTTTTCACACGGGACACAGGCCTATGATTCCCCTCTGGCAGTAAACTCTGTTAGGTAGTGCACACTAATTCTCCTTTTTTGACTCAGTATATAATGTTTTCCGCCCAAGATTGGTTCCAGGCGCTAGAGGGATGTATCGTATAGGATTGATGGCACAAATTAAAGTTCTAGCACGTAAGAGCGACCGTGAAAACACGATAAAACCCGGAGCACAACGAGGCACGCTGACACGCTTGAACCCACCCACTATCCAGGAGTATCTCAACATACTCATACACTCCTCTAAGTCCCTACCCCCCCACCACCGCCTCACATCTTCCATTACATCCCCCACTCTGACACCACCTTCTCCACCCAATCTCAGATAACAATGCTTCACGTACATGCTCTTCAGTCTGCTACCCAAAGGAATTAAACCTAAACCCCCCTTCGCCAGTGGTGCCATCACAACCATCTGCCTCAGCCAATGACAACCATATCCCCATATAAAATTCAGTACTTTCCTTTGCACTTGCCGCACATCTTTCGCCATCAAGGGATACACCACAGCCACGTGCCACAATTTAGGATAAATGAGTGTATTAACCACAATGACTCTCTGTTGTATAGTCAAACCACTCGTTCTTATTCCCCCTAACCTAAGCAAGGCCCTTTGCACTACCCTTTCAGAATTTGCCTCTCTAGCCCCCTGCGCTGCCCCTCTGTACAATACTCCACAAATTTTTATCTGCTCTACGACCTGCTATCCATACTTATTTCCCAGTTCCCCTCCCACCCATGACCCAACCTCCAGTAATTTCGACTTTTCACTATTAACACTCATACCTGTTGCTCCACTAAATATTTCAACTATTCTGCTTACATTCTTTAACCCCTCCTCTCCCCCCACTAAGGCCGTCGTGTCATCAACATAACCAACTATACCCGTAGCACCCCTTTGTCTTACCCCCCTCACTTACTCCTACATTTATCAGTCTATATAATGGGCCTTGCAGACATGCAAATAGGATCTGAGACATGGGGCATCCTTGCCTCAGCCCCCTACCCACACTAGCCATCTTCCCCATCCTTCCATTTATTTGCACTCGTATTTCTGCACCTCTTTATAAAGTTTCCGCCCACTGCACAATTTCCTCACCGAAACCCATCCTCCTCATAATCATCCATAATGCGTCTCTACACAATCATAAGCTGTTTTCCAATCCAAAGCAAGAACACCTCCGCCGTCCATCCTACGCTCCTCTATATAATCCTTTATCCTCCCATACCCACTAAACATTGTTCGCCCTGGCACACCCATCTGTCCCATATCTATAACCTTCCCAATTACTTTACGCAACCTATTACCTAAAACCTTGGCAAACAATTTATAATCCCCGCACATTAATGATAAACCTCTATAATCTAGGAACCATAACTACTACACCTGTTTTTTGTGTCAGACTCATACATCCCTTATCCTTCATCACATTCACCAACTGCACCAAGAATTCCTTCATGACATCCCAGTTGCTCAAATAAAATTCATTTGGGATTCCATCTATCCCAGGTGCTTTCCCGACACTCATCCCTTTTAATTACCGAGAACTTCTAAAAATCTCATCCAGTGTATTTCTTGAAGTGTATGCAAGAAGGCACATCATTATCTCTGCTTATAATATTTTGATGTGACTGGTCCCAAACAGAAGTCTCTCTTTTTATAAATTTATTACAATTGTTCAGCTTTGTCATTAGATGTTGTATAGCACTTATGTTAATAAACGCTATACATTTGTAAATAAACGCTTTCTGCAATCAGTTTTACACAGCTTCCCAGCAGCTTTAAAGTGTGTGCTCTTGTTGGTAATTCCATGATGGGTTCTTTACTTATCTGCTTGCTCGTAGCCCCTCGTGAACTTAAGACTGATGTTGACATGATCAGGCGCCCCATTCACTCATATATTGCTGTGTGATAGGTGTTTGGGGCCTGGCCACCTACCTACTCTGGTTACTCCAAAATTGTGTTCACTTTCCCTAGATATTCTTGGCATGCTTATCAGAAATTTTGTTTACAGGATTGAGCTTCAGGTGTGTTACTGTGTCTGCCACGTAAAACATTTCCAATTTTTTGCAATTCATCCTGTGGAAAATTTTATAGGAGTGATTACTTGTACATACCTCAACATTACATGCATACGAGTAATCTCCTTGGGAGACAACAACGATATTGTTTACCATAGTCACCCATGTAGACATGTGAGAAAACTTAACCACCTCTGGTCACTGCAGGTGGCCCCTCGACCCTCACAATCTTATCCATATCTATCCGAGACCAGTGTAAATTGGGTAGCACCCTCAAGTACGGCGCTACTAATTAATTGTGGACTGTATAGATTATATTAGTTTAACTGAATGAAGGGGGGGGGGGGGGTAGGTTACACATGGATATACCCATCAAGGAAAAAACACTTGTACATAATCTCACCACTTACCAGATATTCTCTGGGGGTCACTTGATGTAGCTGGATCACCCATAACCTATCCAATTACAACATACCTAACTGGCCAGTATCAGTCTGCTATAACTAGAAGGGTTACTTAACTGTGGGTGATTGATACTCCTTATTTCCTCCATTCACCATCTCATTTCGATGTTCTGCTACACCGACACGGTTCTCATTCCAGCAGCACGAGGTATCAGTTGGTTTGTCCCGGTTTAGAAGTCGTGACTCAATGAACTTCACTTTCCTCGTCACGGGAACAACGAGGTCTAATGTGTTCACTCGGAGCAAGGCGACTTATTTCACTTCACGCATTATCTTAACTTAGCGTTATTATCATTAATTACATTACAATTCACAAGACGATTTAATGTCTCATAATTATTATACACATTAGAGATCACTCCATTAAGATCTGAGACCGATGAGTGATGATTAAACCAAGGGTAATTTTCCCCTGGACACAGTCCATGGTGATGCGCCAGTCACCTGGTCCTACCCTTATTCACTCATTTTACCACTTTATTACAGTGGTCCCGTAAATCACGTTCCCTCACTCTCCACCAGGAACAGTTATGACACTTCCTATTATGAAATGAGTCCTATATTAATCCTTAGGCCTCTGTGAACGCCAATTTCCTGGTTCCATGCTTTCCCAGCCTCCTCACTACATTCAAAACACACCCGCCTCTCGTGCCCCAGTTCCACCTATACCCCCGCACGTCTGCGCAGGCGCAGCGGGAACCCAGTTGGTTCCATTCAAAATACAAATACATTTTGACCCAAATCAACACATTAAACACTTATTAGGCACTATAGCTTCGGAAATTAAATAATTTCCACACATCCTACCTACGTGCTTTCCTGGGCTCAGGTCCTAGATGCATTTCGCTATCATGTTTAGTTAATATGTAGTCTGTTTTTCAGTTAATAGAGGAACTTTAACTTGACTTTTGTTGCTGTTTCCTACAATACTTACTATCAGTTTGCCTAAAATGCGTACATCAAAAATATTCCTATATTTTTCATTCTTGAGATGAGGTTCCCATTGCACATTGCATTAAAATTATTCACCCTTTGCAGTTTGACCGAAATGTACATGCATGCTAGTGACTTTTTTGTACTTAACAATATTTTATTACATGTAAACTACACTTTGTATATTACACAAAGAAATATAGTTTATCATACTAGCCAAATAATATGACTTCTCTTTTCTTAATTGCCATTTGCTTCAAAACTAGTTTCTTAGGGTCATTACCCGAGACTAGGAGAGCGCCGTTATCACTTTACAATATAAGTTTAAACTTAATACTTAAGGGCATATCATTTAAATAATAATGTAAAGTGAATGGGTTATTGTTATTAAAGATTCGCCGGTATTCTCTCGGCCCGGGCCTTTTCCAAGTAGTGGCCCGGCCTTGGCTCTCTGTCGAGGGAGTGTCTGAGACCTAAGTCTCACATAGGAGGAGGTACAAGTACCCCCTCGTCTTTGGGACCAAGTGTCCCCAGGCCTAGCCACAGTCCCCGCCCCACGGGGCTCGTAGGGAGAAGCTAGGCCTCTGGTCTGCCATCTGCCCCGCCCCAAAGGGGCTCGTGGGGATGGCAGTCTTGTGAGCTGCAGGTGGTAGCAAACTCAGGCTATGCTTCCTCTATACGTGAATAAACTTACTGTGAAATTTACCTTTGACATTTCGATTGTATGTGATCAATCAGATAATTAAGGATGTATCAGTTGATTTAGATTAATAGTCGAACCTTCCTTCATTTATTCATTATTCCAAATATAACTTATTTATTCGTTCATCGATTTATTTATCTACCTACTCAAGTAAGATTATTTCCCAGAACGTGGTAGTAAAAATTCAAAAAAAGATAAGTTACCCATCAGTAGTTGCGTGTTCTTTGTTTGTCAGATAGAAGAAAATGAATATTCTTTGTGTGGGTAATTTGTGTATTCCCATCCCTATTCTTGTGTAAGTAAGAAAGTAAGTTCATTCAGGTATTGGTACACAAATACATTTACGTACATAAATTACCATACATAGCAGCATTTGTGTAGATTACGTAGGAGTAAGTAAGTAAAGTTAGCAAATTGAAAAAGGGTAAATAATTTTAATGTCCAATGTAATGGGGAATGCATTATTACAGTAAATTCGGTGAAATTTCTGGGGATCCCCTTTGACCCAAGTATGTCAGGAGAACTAATAGGGAACAGAGTAGTAAAGAAAGGCAATGCCAGACAGGCGCAGTGTCTACCAACTGAGGCCCGCAAGGATCCTATGTCTAGCTCTCATACAGTGTATTATAGAGTACTCTTGCTCTTCATGGTGCTCTGCCTTAAAAAAAAAAAAGCTACAAATCACCCAGAACAAAATGGTGAGAGTCATTCTGGACCTGGGTCTTGAACATTAGCGTGGAAAATTGCATTTATCTGAATGTAACTAATTATGTACATAACTAAATAACAAAAGGCACAATACCATGACTGGAACAATACACAAATAACCCGCACATAAAAGAGAGAAGCTTACGACGACGTTTCGGTCCGACTTGGACCATTGACAAAGTCACACTAACAGAGGTGGAGCAGGACGGCTATATATAGGCAGGAAGAGGTGGTAGTAGTAGTACAAGAATTGTATATAATACCGACAGGATGAAATTAAGACACATGCACAACGCCCGGGCATCCCCATCGTAGACGTTTCGCCATCCAGCCAGCCACTGGATGGCGAAACGTCCACAACAAAGACAACCAGGCGCCGCACATGTGTCTTAATTTCAACAGTAGTTGTAGTAGAAGAAGAAGAGGTAGTAGTAGTGGTAGTGGAAGAAGTGGGAAATAAGGAAGACGAGCCAGTCAAATACAAAGGAAGGGGAGCACTGCAAGAGAGCTAGATACCCACAGAGGGAGAGCAAGCGCACAGAGGTGCGTGAAAGGGGAAGTGGTGAAATAAAATAAATGAAGAAGGAACAGAAACACGAGACAGGAGAAAGACAACCCAGAGGAGAAAAGGAGAGAGGAAAGGGGAAGAGGAAGAAGAAAAAGAAAAAGAAAAAGTGAGGATTCAGGTTAAGTCACGGGTGTTCTGAAGTTTGGAGCATTTTACAATGTAGTGGGAGAGGAAGTCATCTACAGAGACGAAGCCAGGGCTAAGGTTCATACAAGGAAAGTTGTGTATTAGAGAGGATTCAACTAGAGGGCGACTGTTCGAGTTGGAAGTAGGGAAGACAGTTTTAGCAGAAGACCAGTCAATAGGATGACTATGATCTCTGACGTGACAGAAAAGAGCATTGTTAATGTCGGCAAGCCTAACACTATTTTTGTGCTCCCTAAGTCTGTCAGAAAGAGATCGACCAGTTTCTCCGAAGTATTGAAGAGGACAGGAGGAGCAAGAAATAGAGTAGACACCAGGAACATCTGTAGAGGGAGGAGAGGTATGAACGAGATTAGTGTGAAGAGTGTTAGTCTGGCGGAAGGTAAGCTTAATGTCTAAGGGACGGAGAGAATTGTTGAGATTAGAAAGACCGGAAATGTAGGGAAGGCAGAGGATAGAAGAGTTCCCATGAGTAGAGAGTTTGGGAGAGAAGAAATTGCGTTTAGCGCGTGAGAGGGCAGAGTCTATGAAATGGGAAGGGTAGCCAAGACGGGAGAACGAATTATGAAGAGTGGAAATTTCTGCTGGAAGGAACTGAGGATCACAGATGCGGAGGGCACGGAGAAAGAGGGAGATAAGAACACTTTTCTTGACAGGGGAAGCATGATAGGAAAAGTAGTGAATGTACATGCCACTGTGCATAGGTTTACGGTAAACGGAAAAGGAAAAACCTGTATCTGAGCGGTGGACATGGACATCAAGGAAAGGAAGTAAGGAATTAGATTCCCATTCAGCTTTAAACTTTATGGAAGGGGCAAGATTATTAAGAGCTTCAAGAAAAGGTTGGAAGAGACTGGAGTCATGAGGCCACAGAGCAAAGATGTCATCCACATAGCGGAGCCAGAGTGAAGGTTGCACATCGAGGGTAGGAAGAAGAACAGTCTCGAAGTATTCCATGTAAAGATTAGCAAGGACAGGAGAGAGAGGAGAACCCATAGCGACACCGAAGGTTTGAGAATAATATTTCCCTTGGAAGGAAAAGGAGTTAGAGTCCACACAGAGGCGGATCAGATCAAGAAAGACATCAGTGGGGATATGGAGATGAAGAAACCCTTCATGGGCCTTCTCTCTAAGGAAATCAAGGACATCATCAAGAGGGACATTGGTGAAGAGGGACTCAACGTCAAGACTAAGCATCTTACAGGTTGGGAGAGAGCGAACCCGTTCAATGAAGTCTTGAGAGTGACGGAGGTGGGCAGGAGAAAAAGTACCAAGAAAGGGAGTGAGGGTTTTGGCCAGCCAAGAAGCAAGAGAATAAGAGACAGAACCTCTAGAGGATATGATAGGACGAAGAGGAATATCAGGTTTATGAGTTTTGGGAAGGCCATAGAAATAGGGAAGAGAGGGACAGATGACACGAAACCGTTGAACAAGGTCAAAGTCAGGAGGACAGAGGTCGGAGAGAGTCCTTAGTTTTTTGTTGAAAGTTCTCTTGATGCGATCAAGAGGGTTGGAAACGAGAGGAGTGTAGGTGCGTGAGTCAGAGAGCAAGACATCAGCTTTACGGAGGTAATCCTCGCGATCAAGGATAACTACCGAATTACCTTTGTCAGAAGATAGTATGACAATGTTAGTGTTGGATTTAAGAGAAGAAATGGCAAGTTGGTAACGGCGTGGAAGGTGGTGATTCTTGGAAAACAGACTAACAAGAGCGGGAAGGAGAGCACCACGAAAAGTCGTCGTAAGCTTCTCTCTTTTATGTGCGGGTTATTTGTGTATGTACATAACAGTAAATGATAACAAAGATAATTATTATTTATCAATGTTACATAGACAAGTAGGAATTTGGGACACCTAGGTCGCAAAAAATGTCCCCCTTCGATACCTACCACTGTCATAACCACAAGTTACTCTGGACCTATTAATTAAATGAAATATACATACACCAGGAATACTGGTAAATATATAAATTTGTGGACTGTATATTAAAAATAATAAATGGTTATATATATACACAATTACATAACAGAAGGAAAATATATCTTAATATCACTCACCAATTTGACTGGAGATTAATGTGCATCATACTCAGAAAACCTCACTCTAACTAAATCTATGAAAATAATGCTGGCCAGAATTACACACAAATCTAGAGAGCTTATCTGAGGTTCCTGGTGCTGTCTTGTCCAGTCGTCTGATATCTCAAGTTATGCAGGAATGCACATCCACCAATTTCGCCTCCTATTTGAGAGGTGTCAACACAATTTTAACCTCTAGAGCACGAAAAATTCTTCCCATTACACCAACGTTTGTACAAAATTCAAAAACAAGATGGCGAGTCTCGTCTGCGCAGACGCAGGCTTTCCGTTTTCTATGACAAATATTATTAAATACGGTATGGCCATCTATTTACATATAAATACTGTATTTCTGGAAAATATATGCAGTATTTTCCACACTGCGGCCGGGCGGAGGTCGTTGCTAAACGACTCAAATTGTTCATTTGGCAATGGTGGAGGACCTGGGTACATATAGGATCTGGCATCCACACGGCGACATATTACACAAGATTTAATCACCCTTTTTACACTTTGCCGTCCTTGTGGAATCCAGAAAGTTTCCCTAATACAATTTAAGGTATCTTGTACCCCACCATGCATTACATTTTTATGGGCATTTAGAACAATTAAATTTGTTAGATGATGAGTTTTGGGCAGTAAGATAGGGTGTTTAGCATAATCACCCAATTCAGCATTTTGTAACCTACCTCTGCACCTAAATACATTGTTCTCTAAATACAGTCCCAATTTCTCTATTATGGAACCTTTCACAATTTTACTTTCCATCATCAATTTAATCTCATTTCCATAGATTTCCTCCTGTACCCTCTTTATCCAATATTCAAGAGGATGTGAAAACTTAAATGAAATATTCATCTTGTTTAGAAATTTAAACACCAACTTAATTACATTGATTAGTTTGGGTAAAGAAGAATACCTATTTACATCAATGGCTAAGGGAGGACAAACTATTAGAGCGGTGGTCACAGTAATTTCAACAGGAGCAATATGCGCCTTTTGTACAGGCCAATTAGCTTTATTTACCAACCAGCTCGGTCCTTTAAACCATGATACAGCATTTACAAATTTAGCATAATGTAAACCTCGAGACAAGAAATCGGCTGGATTCTCCTCACCTGGTATATGATTAAATGTTAACATATGCTGACCCAAACTATTATACTTCTCTTGCATCTGATTAATTTCAGCGACTCTGTTTTGTACGTACACAATTTTACTGTTTCCATTACGAATCCATTGTAAAGATACCTCATTATCAGACCAAATTACAGTGTCGCTAATATTTATCTCCTGCAACTTATTTCTTATATAATTAGCTAATTTGACACCTACATAAATGGCTGTTAATTCCAACTGAGGCAAGGTACGTGATTTAATTGGAGACACTTTAGCCTTAGACATAACAAGAGAAATAACACTATTACACTGAAGGTAAGCAACTGCTCCATATGCCAATTTTGAAGCATCACAAAAAATGTGAAGTACATTTTTCCCATTTGGATTGGCCACCTGGCGTGGGAACTCCAACATTGGAATTTTCTCATAATCACCAATTAATTCATCCCACTTGTCAATGAATTCCTCAGGTAGAATTTCATCCCAAGCACATTTAAGTTTCCATGCTTCCTGAATTAATAATTTCCCTCTTACAGTAAGGGGTGACACTAAACCTAGTGGATCAAAACATTTGGAAACTTCAGCAAGCAAAACTCTCTTAGTTAATTTACTGGGCATACTGTAATTATTAGGTTTTAACATTAACAAATCTCTCTCAGTATCCCAATTTAAACCCAATACATTACTACATTTTGGCACTTCATCTCCAGGGTAATCTTTACTTATTTTGTCCTTCAATTTGGACGAATTACTATTCCATTCTCTCAGAGGCATATTTGCACTTTGCATTATTTTATTAGCCTCTCCATAAGTCATTAACAGTTCCTCTTCAGTTGACGTCACACCCAGGAAATTGTCCACATAAAATTGTTTGCTCATTACTTTACTCAATGGACTTCCCGTACATTTAAGGTGTGCATTTATCGTCGCTTGAAGTAGGAACAGACTGGATGTAGCACCAAATAATACGCTCCTAAAGCAAAAGGTTTTCAGAGAGCTAAGTGGGTCAATAGGATTCTCAGGCCATAAGAAGCGGGTACAATCCCGGTCAGCCTCTTGTAAACCCACTCTTAGGAAAGCTTTACTTACGTCAGCCGTAAAGGCATAATGCTTCACTCCGAAATTTAATAAGATATCTCCTAATTTTTCCATCAACGACGGACCTGTCATCCAACAGTCATTTAAACTAGGTTCATTTTTGTTACTCCTGGCACTACAATTAAACACAATCCTCAAAGGAGTGGTCTTAGAATCCTTCTTCACTCCGTGATGTGGCAAATAGTGACCATAAATTTTTGCTTGCTCAGGAGGTACCTCTTCTATAAATTTATTAATTAACTGCTCAGCAATTATATCATTATAGGCAGTTAACAATTCTGGTGTCTTACTTAGTTCGAGGAGCTGAGCTTTTAATTGTCCATATGCCATTCTGTAATTAGTGGGCAATTCTGGATGGTTCAGTCTCCACGGAAGTCGTACCCAGTATTGTCCAGATTCAAATTTTACATCTCTCAGGTATTGTTCTTGAGTAAAAGAATCATCTGGACTTTCTTCATTTACATTTATTCCAATGCTGTCTAATTCCCACAATTTATGCACTGGCTCAACACCATCCTCTATGAAAGAATTATACTGGGGCACGACGTCATGAGTAAGACACACAGTTATGGTATTTGTAGTTTCCTCTAGTCATGAATTGTTATTACGAGGAATCCTACCATACATTACATGGCCTCCTGCAGTCTTCAAAAGGGTGACACCACATTTCTTTACCATACCCTTTACAAAGGAGGCATAATAGTCACTACCTATCAAAATATTTATTGGGCCTACAGAATCATCACTTACCCCAGAAGGTGCTAAATTTACATTATGTGAAATTCTTCCTGTAGCTTTACTAAGTCCTACTGTAGATATTTTCTCTGGAAGTCTATCTACAATTACTGCATTAACACGTTTTTTCTCATTGCCCAACCTGACAGTTACATAAACAGTGTCATACAATTGAGCCCTTTTATCCGAGAGAAAACCAGATAATTTTAAAGTTGCGGGATCTCCCATCTGTACTTTCATACCATCAAGACATTTACGTTTCATGAAAGTACGCTGGGATCCCTGGTCCAATAATGCATTTACAATTTTTGATTTATGTCTTTTATCATCAATTTTTACCTGTAACACAGGTAAGGCTACTTCAGCAAAACCATCATTATTAACATTAGCAGCAATTTTTACATTAGCCACTGTTGTGTCAGGATTGTCAACATTATCATTATTATCAACATTATCATATAGGCCCTTACACATGACTATATGGTGTCTTCCTGGGTGTTAGTCGACATGTGCCCATTCATCGACACCATGCCCAGCCCTTCTAGGGCAGGGTAGGTGCATGAGCCCGAGCTTGCAGCTCACAAGCCTGTCATTCCCATTAGCCCCCTTGGGGCGGGGATGGCAGACCAGAGAGGCCTAGCTTGTGGCTAGGCCTGGGGACAGTTGGTCCCAAAGATAAGGAGGTACTTGTGCCTCCTCCCATGGGAGAGTTAGGTCTCAGACATTCCCTAAAGAAGGAGCCAAGGCTGGGCCACCACTTGGAAAAGGCCCGGGCCGGGAGAATAATGGCGAATCTTTAATAATAATAATAATAATGTGCCCATTCATCGACACCATGCCCAACCCTTCTAGGGTAGGGTAGGTGCCTGACCCCGAGCTTGCAGCTCACAAGACTGTAATTCCCATTAGTCCCCTTGGGGCGAGGATGGCAGACCAGAGAGGCCTAGTTTCTCCCTACGAGCCCCGTGAGGGCGAGGAATGTGGTTAGGCCTGGGTACAATTGGTCCCAAAGATGTGGGGGTACTTGTGCCTCCTCCCATGGGAGATTTAGGTCTCAGACACTCCCTGGACAGGGAGCCAAGGCTGGGCCACCACTTGGAAATGGCCCAGGCCGGGAGAATAGTGGCTAATCTTTAATAATAATAATAATAAAATGTGCCCATTGTGACCGAATGGTTCCGAAACCCTTGGTGCACTACCTGTTAGACTGCCCAGCTATGATGCCCCATCGCCGTAGACACTTCCCAGTGACCCCAGTGGGGCAGACCCGGGAGGTTGAGGCAGCACGTCTTGTGTACTGAGCTGTCAGAGACTTGGAAACCTTATTCCCAGTCATTGCACGTCAACCGCCCCCCCCCCCATCCCGCTGAAGTGCACCGTGCACCAGCCGCCGTTGGTGCACACTAACTTTTGGTACGTCATTTGGCCATAGAGTCGGAGAGGTACCCACCCCTCCTTCCCACCGAAGGACTGCCACGTATGTACAAGAAAAGATAAACGATACTTCCCTACCCGGGGAGCCAATGCCGGGTCACCACAATGGAAGAGACCCAGACCGGGATCCATACCGGCATATCAAATAGAATACAATAGAATGTCAGCTAGAAGATCGACACAATGCCCATCACTTCTAGGGCAGGGTAGGTGCCTGAGCCAGAGCTTTCAGCTCACGAGACTCTCATTCCCATTAGCCTCCTTGGGGCGGGGATGGCAGACCTGAGAGGCCTAGCTTATCCCTACGAGCCCCATGAGGGCGAGGAATGTGGCTAGGCCTGGGACAGTTGGTCCCAACGATGAGGGGGTACTTGTGCCTCCTCCCATGGAAGACTTAGGTCTCAAACACTAACTGGACAGGGAGCCAAGGCAAGGCCACCACTTGGAAAATGCCTGGGCCGGGAGAATACCGGCGAATCAACAGGAAGACAAGAAGATGTCAGCTAGGATCAACACCATGCCCAGCTCATCTAGGGCAGGGTAGGTGCCTGCACCAGAGCTTGCAGCTCACAAGACTGCCATTCCCATTAGCCCCTTGAAGCGGGGATGGCAGACCAGAGAGGCCTAGCTTCTCCCTACGAGCCCCATGAAGGAGGGGAACGTGGTTAGGCCTGGGGACAATTGGTCCCAGCGATGAGGAGGTACTTGTACTTTCTCCCACGGCAGACATTAATCTGAGATACTCCCGAGAAAGGGAGCCAAAGCCGGGCCACCATTTGGCAAAGGCCCGGGCCGGGAGAGTATCGGCGAATTAAGATGTCAGCTAGGCTTGTATACCTTGTGCATGTACTTGTAGAAAGAAATATATTATTATTATTTTTACTTACCTAAGTAAGCAACAGAGGCTGCACTAGAATTTGTATCCTATGGGATTCTTTGGGAGCGGTTACCTGGTTGAAAGAGAGAGTTAGGAGACTTGTTTTGAAGCAGCTCCGTCATCATTAATACTGTATTTCCATTGAGGGAGTTTCAGAGGGGCAACGGGAATTTTGAGGGACTGAAGCCTCTCCCATCCCTCCTCTTGGTGCTATGCCCGGGTAAATTAGTATTTATTTACGCTTCATATACAACTTGAAGCTGATATGTAGCAATTAATGTAGAATTTACACTAGGATAACCCAGTAAAGTGTGATTACTAACTAGTATATCTCACTCGGGAAGTGTGTGCACAGTGCCTGTACCCAAAAGCGTTTAGAATTTCGTTATTTTTTTCAGTGGTTGTTTTGCATATATCAGTATATATACTTTGGAGTTTAATTTAATTCCGCTATACTCACATTAGGGATTAAAGTATTCTTGAGTGGTGGTGAACAGGTCAAATACAGCCTTAAAGACCCTCGTGTATTCAACAGTTTTAAGACCCATTTACATATTTCTAGACAAGTTGAGATGAATGATCAGATCGTCTTACCGCTGCTGCTGAGCAGTTAACCTGGCTTTTAATTGTTTGCTGTTTGTCACATCCTGATAAAGAGAACCAAATGATCCCAGTGGGACAAATATTCCAAAGAAAATTGTTTTTCATCCATAATATTGAGAAAGTCAAAAACTATGTTTGCCTGATGTTGAAGCCGTGGTGAGCTGGGGTAGCAATCTATTGTCCATCACGGTAAAGCGAGTCGTAGTGATGCAAGCTATTCTTCGGCCCGCGGGAGCGTTGATCTTCGAGATCCTTTCTATGTATACTCTAGGTATGTTGTTGAAGCAAACCGCTCTCCATCATGGTAGAGCTTGCCACTGGGAGCTGTTGAAGCAAGCTATTCTCCATCATGGCAAAGCTAGCCGTGGTAAGCTCTTGTAGCAGGGTATTCCCCATCATGGTAAAGCTAGCCAGAGAGAGCTGCGGTAGCAAGTAGTTCTCCATCACGGTAATCAGTCTATCACTTCTTGGTCCACTGACTGATTGTTTTAATTAAAGTTTGAGACAGTGAAATTTCGCACTACTAAATCATCGCTATTAATAATTGCTGAATGCAGTTCGTCAAACTAAGTTGTATTTGTTTTGCTTAGGTAGGTAGGTAGGTAGAGAGAGAGAGAGAGAGAGAGAGAGAGACGATGTGTGAAGAGAAAAGATCTCAGAACGAGGACCAATAAACACTAGATTGCCATTTAATAATGCGAGTCTTTCCCGAAGGAATATTGAAAAACCGTCACAGTGGCTTGGGGTCATTCCCATACTAACACACACACACACACACACACACACACACACACACACACACACACACACACACACACACACACACACACACACACACACAGAGGAAGTTGAAAACGCAGGTAAATCATCGGGAATTCTTCAGCATTTCTTCAGTCTTAGAGTTGTCAGGAAGTGGAACAATCTGGAGTGTGATGTATTAGAAACAGAATCCATACTTCGTTTCAAGAAGAGGTATGATTAAGCACTTGGAGCAATTAGAGTGAATCTAATAACGACCAGTGAAGAAGCTGGACCAGGAGCTACGAATCTACCCCCTGCAACCAAAAACAGGTGAGTACACACTTACAGAATCCCTGTGGCTGACCCTAGGTGTGAGGAAACAGAGTACTATATGGACTTTGTCAGAGGTCACTTGACCCCTGAAGTCACTATCTACCCCCTGGGGCAGTGGATTAACCTAGACGAGTTTTCATAAAACATATATCGTAATCTGTAACTCCGCTTAGGTCGATGCGCGATCTCAGAAAGGTAACTCGCGTATCTCCTGAATCCAGCTCCCTGTACCTCAGTTCACGCAAATATGAGAGCGCAGAATGCGGCAAAACTTTCTAGTGCTTTTAAACAGCAGCGCTGAAAAAATCAATCTGGACAAAAGAGGTATTTACAAGTTATCACGTGTATATTAATACCTACAGAGCCCAAAATCGTTTTAAACCTTCCACCAAGATACACAAGGTTAGAAAATTTAAAGCTAATGGGAAGAGGTGCTGTCTAGTTATTATATACCAATTTTCCATATTAAATAAAACTGGCAAATTAGGGCTTTACAGAACAATACCAGTAAGAATCTTCCAGTAAGCAATATAAACCACCACTTTAAGTAGGAAGCCACTCAGAAACCGAGTTCTCATGCCCCTTGAACCAGAGTACCAGACACATTTTACTGCTTCTGTAGCTATTTCCGAATTGAGATTTTATTCACTGCAGACGCTAAACTCGTAGGAGTCATTAAACGCCTGGAGAACTGGAGGTATTCAAGTTTGATTCTAGGAACGGGAGGTTAACTCCGGCTCCTATCATCAACAGCACTTCACTAGAATCTCATATTTTGGTAGAAAAAAATAACATCCTAACAAAAGTACTAGCGTGAGCTCACCACTCGGACCAATGTTTGCAATTGCATTTTAATGCTAACTTAAAAAATTATTGTTTAAACATTACCCTGTCCGGTTATTATTGCTTAAACAATACCCTGACCAGTTATTATTGTTTAAACATTACCCTGACCAGTTATTATTGTTTAAACATTACCCTGACCAGTTATTATTGCTTAAACATTACCCTGCCCAGTTATCATTACTTAAACATTAGTCTGCCCAATTTCAACCGATATTTTACAGAAGATATGTAAATAACACATTCATTCTGTTTAATCAAAGTGCTTAAGAAAACCTCAAATTTTTTTAAAATATTGCAAAATATCGTTTTCCATTGCATATATAAAATGGTAAGATTTTGCTCAAATTTCCCCTAAAAAATGAGGCACCCATCTAGAAGAAATCACGTTTTGGAAAGTCAGTTATTTTTTTTTTAAAGATTCGCCGGTATTCTCCCGGCCCGGGCCTTTTCGAAGTGGTGGCCCGGCCTTGGCTCCCTGTCTTGGGAGTGTCTGAGACCTAAGTCGCCCATGGAAGGAGGTACAAGTACCCCCTCATCTTTGGGACCAACTGTCCCCAGGCCTAGCCACATTCCCCGCCCTCACGGGGATCGTAGGGAGAAGCTAGGCCTCTTTGGTCTGCCATTCCCGCCCACAGGAGGCTAATGAGAATGACAGTCTTGTGAGCTGAAAGCTCGGGCTCAGGCACCTACCCTGCCCTAGAAGGGCTGGGCATGGTGTCGATGGAAAGTCAGCAAATTGACTCTGATTATCACTTGCATACAAATCACAATTTAACTCACAAGAAAAACTTTGAGTATGGATCCCTTGATAAGCTGGGGATTAAATCGAAAACCAAAACGTAAATATTTATTTCTATAATTACTTTTTTTTCACATTCAGTACAGCATTAGATTGAATACAATAAATATAAACATCACGTACAAAACATTTGATGTTTTTGTAATGAAGATTTCACGTCCATAGAACTGTATAACAGTTAACGTTACTCGCTGTAACAGGGAAAAAGATAATAGTTTGTTTATATATATATATATATATATATATATATATATATATATATATATATATATATATATATATATATATATATATATATATATATATATATATATATATATGTCGTGCCGAATATGTAAAACTGGTCAATTAGCAAGAACTCATTTAAAATTAAGTCATTTCTAAAATTTTCTCTTATACGTTTAAAGATATATTTTTTTCATTAATGTTGATGTAAAAATTTATAATTTTGCACCAAAAGAATCTTAGAAGACTTACCTAACCTTATTATAACAAGAACAATTTATTTTAGCCTAACCCAACTAAATATATTTTAGATTTGTTTACAATAAATTAATATTAAACAAACACAGTGAAATATATTTTTTTTCGTTAGGTTCAGAATGATTTTGGCGAAATTATTGCATACACAAATTTTCACTTGTCCTATATGGCAAGAAGCGTTGCTATTTAAGCCAAGATCGCAAGTTCTGCCTATTCGACACGACATATATATATATATACATATACACACACATATATATATATATATATATATATGTCGTGCCGAATATGTAAAACTGGTCAATTAGCAAGAACTCATTTAAAATTAAGTCCTTTCTAAAAATTTCTCTTATGCGTTTAAAGATACATTTTTTTCATTGATGTTGATGTAAAAGTTTATAATTTTGCACCAAAAGAATCTTAGAAAACTTACCTAACCTTATTATAACAAGAGCAATTTATTTTAGCCTAACCCAACTAAATATATTTTAGATTTGGTTACAGTAATTTAATACTAAACAAACACAGTGAAATATATTTTTTTCGTTAGGTTCAGAATGATTTTGGCGAAATTATTGTATACACAAATTTTCACTTGTCCTATATGGCAAGATGAACGTTGCTATTTAAGCCAAGATCGCAAGTTCTGCCTATTCGGCACGACATATATATATATATATATATATATATATATATATATATATATATATATATATATATATATATATACATATATATATATATATATATATATATATACATATATATATATATATATATATATATATATATATATATATATATATATATATATATATATATATATATATATATATATATATATATATATATATATTCACACACAGAGTCTGTGTAACGTAACAGAAGTAAGAGTACATTGAAAAAATATATCTTAATATTATTTTATTAGATTCATAGAGAAGCGCTAAACCCACAGGGGTCACAAAGCGCGTGGAGATTGGGATACAATCATATTTACTGAAGGGAAGGGAAGGGTATATCTAAGTGCAGTGATCAAGACCCCTTCATCTGAATCAAGAACTTCCCCCCCCCTCCCTTGAATAGTACCAAAAAAAAAATTAGTGTGAAAGTCGTTACTTTTACTTTTTTGTATATGCAAATACAACAGGATCATCCAAGGGGAATAATAGAAATGAAATCCTCTATAGTCTGTAAAAATAATCAAATATTTTCAGGACTATGTAACATCCACCCAAAATCCTAACTTAGGAAAGGAACCTCATGGCCCGTCCTGGACGACTGTCAGGACACACCTGGTCTGGAATGGACACAAACGTCCTCAAAAGAGGTTCGTCGTCTAAGTAAAAGGTTTGGGTGAATTGTTCCAGCCACAGTATAGTGACTTTTTGCTCTTGAACATCAAATATCATTTAAACTTTTAAACAAGTATTAATTATTATCATTATTATTATTATTATAAAAAAGATGCGCTAAACCACAAGGGCAATACAGCGCTGCAGGGCAGGGAAGGATGTGAGGGTAAACAATTATTAAAATAAATGAATTACGTAGACGTATTTATCAAAGACAAATACTAGCTCCATTATAATACATTCTAACAATTTATTATTCTCTTTTTTTATCAAAGAAAGTCCTGTTTACCCTCTATTAAAACATCTTATAAACATCATAAATGAACCAAGACATATGAAGAAATGTAAAAAGAAAAATCTATGAACATATTAATAGTTGTTTTCAGATGTTTAGAAAGTCCCTGTTGGATTCTGTGTACTCACTATGGGAATGGAAGGTAATCGGGTTTAATCCGAGGAAGGGGAGGGTATTTCCAATTCTACGTACCAAGAAACCAGGATTTGATTTCTTAGTTTCCCACGCATAATTTTCAACTGGAAATTCAATTTCATAGGTTCATCAGTATTCAGAAAGTTGTGTATTTGCGTCATAACAATGAGATTCGCAGCGGTTTATGGTCCACCAAGTTGTCCTACTGTACCGATGCAATTCATGGTCCATCAAGTTGCTGTCTCGCTGGACCGAAGCATTTCATGGTTCACCAGGTTATCTCGTTGGACCGAAGACACATAACTTCAACATCATGGGGTCTCTCCTGGTTCGCCAAGAAGCCGTGTAGCCACATCCAGTTTCCAGAATTCATGTGGGTTCCCAGCTCACTCGTGCTCATGTGGGCTCCAAGCTAACCATGCTCCACTTAACCCTGCAAGAAGAGCTCTTTTGTTTTCCTTTAACAATGTCCTTTCAGAGAACACTTTTTCTCTTTCCAGTCTTTGTCTAATCTTCCCCACCTCTTCCCTTGTGCAAGTGCGTCTTATTCCTTCCGCTGTGCTTCCCGTTTTTTAAGCCTCTTATTCTCTTTATGCATATTTTTTATTTCTCAGTGGAAGAGAGAAGCTGCGACCACGCTCGCGAGATTACTGGAAAATAGTGTTGAATTTTTTGAAATGTATATAAAGTGTTCCTTCAAAGACTCCTTTGTATGTATCAAGGTTCTCAGAGTCTTCTAAGCACTCCTTTGGATTTCCTCAGAGCTTTCTAAGCATTTCTTCAGGGGTCCTCGGAGCCTTCTAAGAGATCCTCAAAGTTTTCTAAGAGTTCCTTCCAAACCTCTCAAAGTCTTATAAGTGTTCCTCCAGAGGTCATCATAAGTGTTCCTAAAGAGGTCATCAGAGTCTTCTAAGCTTGTTCCTCCAGAGGCCATCATAGTGTTCTAAATGTTCTTCCAGAGGTCATCAGAGTCTTCTAAGTGTTCCTCCAGAGATCATCAGAGTCTTCTAAGTGTTCCTCCAGAGGTCACCAGAGTCATCTAAGTGTTCCTCCAGAGATCACCAGAGTCTTCTAAGTGTTCCTCCAGAGGTCACCAGAGTCTTCTAAGTGTTCCTCCAGAGGTCACCAGAGTCTTCTAAGTGTTCCTCCAGAGGTCATCAAAGTGTTCCTCCAGAGGTCATCAAAGTGTTCCTCCAGAGGTCATCAAAGTGTTCCTTCAGAGGCTCTCAAAAGTCTTCTACGTATTCCATCAGAAGTTTTTTAAAATTTCAGCGTGTTTTAATAGTTTCTTAACAGCATTAGAGATTCCTAATAACATGCATGTAGTTGAATCTTCTTTAAAGGTATTCTAAATTCTGCCCATTCCGGCACTGAAGCGAATATATATATATATATATATATATATATATATATATATATATATATATATATATATATATATATATATATATATATATATATATATATATATATATATATATATATATATATATATATTCGTGACGGTAAATTGGGCAGAATTATGAAAATATAATAAATATTGCTAATTAATAAGGCAGGAGCGAACGATGAAAATATTTAGATATCCAAAATATTATTAATTTATAATTTTCTTCATATAAATGTAATATGGGTGAAATTAAAATCTTAAATCTCGGAGCAGATGACAATGAAGTGACTGTTTTACTAAAAAAAAAATAAGATTTGGGATGTCGAAATTGCCAGTAAGTCGAAAAACCTGACGTGACGAGTTTTAATTAGTTTATTGAGGAGCTTTTTTCTTGAACCTGAGAAAAAATGAGTTTGAAAGGGAAGGAAAGAGAGAGAGAGAGAGAGAGAGAGACAGAGAGAGAGAGAGAGAGAGAGAGAGAGAGAGAGAGAGAGAGAGAGAGAGAGAGAGAGAGAGAGAACACATAGTGCTATAAAGAGATCTACCATGTCGCATATTTAACGTGCATGGTTATTATGTAAAAATAAGGTGCAAGCGGAGACTGGATATCCACTGCTTCTTTTAAAACTCCTGCAGCTGCTGTTACTATCGCTACTGTAATTTATACAACAACAACTACTACTACTAGGTCTGAGTAGTTAATAGTCAACACGGTCATCCACGATAGTCCATGAAGTAATATGGTTCCGGTGCTCACAACCAGCCGCTGTGTCGCATGATGTTTGCAAAACGTTTGTCCAACCGGTTATTAAAGGACAGTATTGATTTTCCGCTTGCAACGTCAAAGGGAAGAGTGTTTCATTGTTCCGTGTCGTTGTTTTGTGTTACCGAGTTACTTTACACTTCAAACAGTTCTCTGTGTTCGAGGAGTCTCATCCATGTTGAAGGTTGAAATGACGCTTCACCATCTCTGTTTCCTCAACAAGGGAAGACTCACTGCTTTGAGTTCTTCCTTGCGTTCTCAGCACCCTCTCTAGTTTACCTCCGTCCTTCAAGAAGTTCTTTCTTCACTGCTCGCAGCTGGGTATTGTTGTGGGCACTTAATGTCACAGTTAATAACTCCAAAAATCCTCTTTTTATCGACTCGTTTGTCTGGTTTCCAAACATCTAATATCGTTTTAAAGAAAAATGCTCTTTCCTCCTACCTACTTTTCAACTTACAATCCACGTCTCCGACCAGATCTATCCGAATACTCTTCTGTCTTCCTGTTTAACAGAGTGTCGGCGTTCGAATCCATCACCACTCACATTAATAGATCAAACTGAGATTTAGTAGACGATTTATTTCTTCTCTCGTGAACAGGGAACTAGTGCTTTAGGAAGAGAGGTCTGGGGAAGCATGAATGTTTTATGGTCTCGCGGTCTCACAGTATCCATAGAATGAGTGTCCTCGTAGCCTAGTCTCTTATAGAGATATACATTACGTGCATCTCTTGCCCTGAGGTATCATAGTTCGGTCTGGTATTGGGGGCATGCAGTTTCTCTGTCCTTGAGACGTGAGCACATCTGCAGGTGTAGCGTATTGGCAGACAATCTAATCATTTATGTAGAAGAATATGTAGGTGTATACAGGAGCTTATTCGCAGAGATACTCAGGCGTATGTATAGAGTATTGTTATACGTGCATATGAACACACACACATTTACATACTTAAAGTTACATGCACACTTGCCCTTCCGTTAACCGGAAGGTATATTAGGCGTTTACACACACACACACACACACACACACACGCTAGGAGCTAAGACTCGACTCCTGCAACCACAAATAGGTGAGTACACGCACTAGACAGAGCTCTCCTGAGTGCTTCTTGACCCACAGGTAACCAGTTGTGTCCTGGTACCACCAGGGGCAAGGGAGAGCCGGTCAGTTCTACCCTGGGTACTCGAACACCCCTCTAGAGAGGCATCTTTCTCGGGATGGTGACCCTGGACGCCGTAACAGGTGCTAGGGGAGGGATCACCAGAACTGGAGGAGGGGCCACCAACGCTGGAAGAAGAGTCACCAGCGTTGGTGGAGGAGCCGCCAGCGCTGGAGGAGAAGCCGCCAGCACTGGAGGAGGAGGCCCCAACGCTGGAGGAGGAAGCCCCGACGTTGGTTTGCTGTACTCCAGCAGGTGGATCCTTACTGCTTGAGTTGCTGATGGTGGCGCCCCGCGGGAGAGTGCTCGACTCTTCCTGCATCGTCAGCATTCCCTGGAACCACAGCAATTTCTGAATAGGTAAAATTGGTCAATTAGCGAGAACTCATTTAAAATTAAGTACTTTCTAAAATTTTCTCTTATATGTTGAAAAACATATTTTTTCATTTATGTTAATGTAAAAATTAATAATTTCTACCAAAAGAACCTTAGAAAACTTACCTAACCTTATTATAACAAGCACAATTTAATTTAGCCTAATCCAACTAAATATATTTAATTATTCCAGACATTCATCAATGTTATAGAGACAGTGCCTGAAAAAATTATGGTTTATGTGTTTCCTTATTTTTTATGAGTCACCTTACATCGGTGGAAAATATCTGACGTGTTAAAAACAATTACCAAACAAACAAATTGCTTGATGCAAACACGTGAGTGTTGTAAACAAAAGAAAGTCTGTCATAATGAGATACACAGCTTCCATATTAACAGTATTGTAATAGTGACTAAAGTAACCAAGAGCGACTCGATAAATCTTAATGACTCGAGTGTAAGCCATTCAACCCATGGAGGGTACGAACCCACGGCAAGCCAGTGCTAGAACTAGCAGACTATTGTGTTACCCACCTTGTCACGCTGGGCTCATAGCAACTAGATGTGTTTCTATACAACACAGTAAGGTTAGTAGGGGCCCAGTGTGGTCAAACCCGACATGGGAAGGTTAGTACGGGCCCCATGGTGGTCTAACACAACATTGGAAGGGTAGCTCGGGTCCCACTGTGATCAAATACAACATTGGAAGGGTAGCTCGGGTCCCAGTGTGATCAAACACAACATGGGAAGGGTAGCTCGGGTCCCAGTGTGATCAAACACAACATGGGAAGGGTAACACGGGTCCCACTGTGATCAAACACAACATGGGAAGGGTAGCTCGGGTCCCACTGTGATTAAACACAACATGGGAAGGGTAACACGGGTCCCACTGTGACCAAACACAACATGGGAAGGGTAGCACGGGTCCCACTGTGATCAAACACAACATGGGAAGGGTAGCACGGGTCCCACTGTGATCAAACACAACATGGGAAGGGTAGCACGGGTCCCACTGTGATCAAACACAACATGGGAAGGGTAACACGGGTCCCACTGTGACCAAACACAACATGGGAAGAGTAACACGGGTCCCACTGTGACCAAACACAACATGGGAAGGGTAACACGGGACCCACTGTGACCAAACACAACATGGGAAGGGTAACACGGGTCCCACTGTGACCAAACACAACATGGGAAGGGTAACACGGGTCCCACTGTGATCAAACACAACATGGGAAGGGTAACACAGGTCCCACTGTGATCAAACACAACATGGGAAGGGTAACACAGGTCCTAGTGTGATCAAACACAACATGGGAAGGGTAACACGGGTCCCACTGTGACCAAACACAACATGGGAAGGGTAACACAGGTCCCACTGTGATCAAACACAACATGGGAAGGGTAACACGGGTCCCACTGTGATCAAACACAACATGGGAAGGGTAACACGGGTCCCACTGTGACCAAACACAACATGGGAAGGGTAACACGGGTCCCACTGTGATCAAACACAACATGGGAAGGGTAACACGGGTCCCACTGTGATCAAACACAACATGGGAAGGGTAACACGGGTCCCACTGTGACCAAACACAACATGGGAAGGGTAACACGGGTCCCACTGTGATCAAACACAACATGGGAAGGGTAACACGGGTCCCACTGTGATCAAACACAACATGGGAAGGGTAACACGGGTCCCACTGTGACCAAACACAACATGGGAAGGGTAACACAGGTCCCACTGTGATCAAACACAACATGGGAAGGGTAACACGGGTCCCACTGTGATCAAACACAACATGGGAAGGGTAACACAGGTCCCAGTGTGATCAAACACAACATGGGAAGGGTAACACGGGTCCCACTGTGACCAAACACAACATGGGAAGGGTAACACGGGTCCCACTGTGACCAAACACAACATGGGAAGGGTAACACAGGTCCCACTGTGATCAAACACAACATGGGAAGGGTAACACGGGTCCCACTGTGATCAAACACAACATGGGAAGGGCAACACGGGTCCCACTGTGACCAAACACAACATGGGAAGGGTAACACGGGTCCCACTGTGATCAAACACAACATGGGAAGGGTAACACGGGTCCCACTGTGACCAAACACAACATGGGAAGGGTAACACAGGTCCCACTGTGATCAAACACAACATGGGAAGGGTAACACGGGTCCCACTGTGATCAAACACAACATGGGAAGGGTAACACGGGTCCCACTGTGACCAAACACAACATGGGAAGGGTAACACAGGTACCAGTGTGATCAAACACAACATGGGAAGGGTAACACGGGTCCCACTGTGACCAAACACAACATGGGAAGGGTAACACGGGTCCCACTGTGATCAAACACAACATGGGAAGGGTAACACAGGTCCCAGTGTGATCAAACACAACATGGGAAGGGTAACACGGGTCCCACTTTGACCAAACACAACATGGGAAGGGTAACACAGGTCCCAGTGTGATCAAACACAACATGGGAAGGGTAACACAGGTCCCAGTGTGATCAAACACAACATGGGAAGGGTAACACAGGTCCCAGTGTGATCAAACACAACATGGGAAGGGTAACACAGGTCCCACTGTGACCAAACACAACATGGGAAGGGTAACACAGGTCCCACTGTGATCAAACACAACATGGGAAGGGTAACACGGGTCCCACTGTGATCAAACACAACATGGGAAGGGTAACACGGGTCCCAGTGTGATCAAACACAACATGGGAAGGGTAACACGGGTCCCACTGTGACCAAACACAACATGGGAGGGGTAACACGGGTCCCAGTGTGATCAAACACAACATGGGAAGGGTAACACAGGTCCCACTGTGACCAAACACAACATGGGAAGGGTAACACAGGTCCCACTGTGATCAAACACAACATGGGAAGGGTAACACGGGTCCCACTGTGATCAAACACAACATGGGAAGGGTAACACGGGTCCCAGTGTGATCAAACACAACATGGGAATTGTAACACGGGTCCCACTGTAATCAAACACAACATGGGAAGGGTAACACGGGTCCCACTTTGACCAAACACAACATGGGAAGGGTAACACGGGTCCCACTGTGACCAAACACAACATGGGAAGGGTAACACGGGTCCCACTGTGATCAAACACAACATGGGAAGGGTAACACGGGTCCCACTGTGATCAAACACAACATGGGAAGGGTAACACGGGTCCCACTGTGATCAAACACAACATGGGAAGGGTAACACGGGTCCCACTGTGACCAAACACAACATGGGAAGGGTAACACGGGTCCCACTGTGACCAAACACAACATGGGAAGGGTAACACAGGTCCCACTGTGATCAAACACAACATGGGAAGGGTAACACAGGTCCCACTGTGATCAAACTATATTACCATAAAACACTACACTGGCGCATAAAATATTAAAAATTAATGCATAAACACTTGTACATGTGACGGAATTGCTCAACTTATGATGTATTTGATGAAAGGCTGAACCCGTGTGGGTCATGTAGCGTTACTGGGTGGTGGAGGCTCAATCCTCCGTCCACTGATCGCGTGGAAGTATCTGGCCATCCGAGCTGTTGCTGGCCACTTTTGTTCAACTGAGGCCATAAATGAACAACTGGGTAACAAATTTGTTCACTTGTTCACGCTTTAATTTTAATACTTCATGCATTGCATTTTTGTTTCGTGGTAATAAAGTTGGTTAGTTTATTTAATATTAATATTTTCGAATTGCGTAGTTTATTGTTTATTTTTTAATGTGAATGAATTCGTTTTAAAGAATATATAGAATTTTTTTTGTGTGTGGAGAAAGTGCAAAGGTTCGCAACACAACTAGTCCCTGAACGAGAAAAATGAACTGATAGGAGAGACTAGAGGAGCTTTAGCTATCTACATTAAAAGTTAGAAGAAACAGGGGGGACATGATAATGACGTACAAAATACTCAGATAAATCAATAGTGTAGCCAGGTATAGACAGTTCAAGAGACGATAAGCAGGTACGTGATGGGACAACAGAAATTTAAAGTGACAGCTGAGTTACAGGGATGTGAGAAAGCATTTTCTCAGCCTCAGGATGGTCAGGATGTAGAATGATCATGAGAAAGAGATGTTGGATGCAGGCTTTTTACATAACTTTAAGAAGAGGTGTGATAGGCATGGCAAGGCTAAGAGTGAACCCGGTAACAGCCAGTTAAGAGGCACGTAAGTTTCCCTGTTTTGTAATAACATGTTCATTTTTCCACTATAATCTACCTTGTCCTTAATTACTGTCGCATTTGCTTTGTCTGTTTCGTAAGGTGAAGTCCAGGATCTTTACTTAATTCATGGTATAACTTAACAAATCTTTGAGGACAATTGTGTTGCAGAGATCTGCAAATGCGATAGAAATTATGGGTAAGGTAGATTATAGTGGAAAAAATGAACATGTTATTAGAAGACAGGTGAACTTAGGTGCCCCTTAAGAGTCAGGCCGGAGCTGTAGACTCGACCCATGTAACCACAAGAAGGTGAATACTGATAAAATGATTACACACACAGTACTTTAATAATAATAATAATAATAATAATAATAATAATAATAATAATAATAATAATAATAATAATAATAATAATAATAATATGGGTTTCGGTAGGAGAAAGTAAAGCTACAGTCGCTAGAAGTTATAAAATATTTGACATAAATACTGATGGCTGGAATCCAGGAACATAGCTCTTCTCCTGTATTCACAAAGAGGTAATTACACGGGTGGAGTGCCAGACGACTGGAGGGTGACATACGAGATGCCAGTCTTGAAGGGAAGCACATGGGCAGGGGTGCCTGGCTTGCAGACTGGTGTCAATAGCGAGTGTAGTGTGCAAGTTGCTTAAGGCACTGAGGGGAAAAAATTCGTTGATTATCTGGAGGGAAGGCAAGTGGTTCCAGCATGGATTCGTAAATAAGTACTGTACCTTGCAGACTCTGTACAGCTATGTGATGGACTGGCATGGGGTTAGATGAGAGTGATGTAGCAATGATCGAACAGCGTGTTCTTCATGTGTGTGAATGCTTTTGTTAGGGTGCTATGGAAGGCTGTATGGGAGTATGTAGTCAGCCTGGGTGTCGGGAAGGTGTTGGCCTGGATAAGGCAATACCTGAACAGCAGAAGAGTTGGATAGTTTTCTGGTTTCAATGGATTTCAGGAATGGTCTATTGAATATTTTTTTTTTCCATCGGAGTAACGTTTTAATGTTAAAAGCCAGAGAGGGGAGATGAAAGACATAGTGCCATATGGAAAAACAAACCAGGAAGCAGCTGTGGAGAGAGACCTGGGAGTGATCATTGCTCTGTACATGTCTTCTGAAGCACATATAAACGTAGTGGCATCAACATGGGAGTGGCACTTAGTAACCTGGATGGGGGACATGACCAAAGCATTATTGCCTTCGTACGTGAGTATCATTCTTGAGTGTGCGGTGCCTGTGTGTACGAAGCTAGGGAAAGCTTAGAGGGATCATCTGTGGAAAGGAGAAAGTGGGAGGTAGATATTCTGTATTCTAAGAATGGGAAGGAATGTGATCGTGATGTGTACGGTGCTCTAAGACATGAAAGGAGTAGACAGGGATCGACTCCTAGCCAGGGATGAAGCGAGAACTGGAGAGCAGAGCTGGAGACTGCACAAATGAATGACTCACGGGTATCGTAAAAACACTTAACATGGAAATGTCGAGGGGGGAGTGAACAGTACAATAACATGCTAAAATCGAACTCCATACAGAGGTTTGACATAGAAATGATAGGGCTGTCACCCACCAGCCAGTTGATGGTTACGAAGACGGACCCAGAGCCAAGTCCGTCCCCCTCGCAAAATGAAATGGGTGACTGATATATATAATTGAACATATGCAATGTACATAAATGCACACACAAAAGAAAACTGGAAGTTATAAGTTGTCCAAAGAGACAAAAAAATATCCATAGATGTGAGGGCAGTAAAAAAATACATTAAGAATGAAGAGAAATAGCAGGGAGTAAGGAGCACCTGTTAATTCAAGAATTAGGGTTCAACCCCAATTTTCCAGTTTACTCAGATCCATTTGTAATTTTGCTTGTCCTCATCGGCTCATATTTTCGTCATTAATTTTATATCATCTACGAGGAGGGATCTTACTGTCTTTACGGGCACGTCATTCACATATACAACACACATAACTGGGCGAGTACACAGAGGGCCAGAAACTCACACAGTGAAGGTGAGGACCATAGTTGTGGTGGAGATGGTCCTCTCTACCTTCTCCCTCCTTCTCCCTCACCCCCACCACCAGCTCCTTTTCTTTCTCTCCCTCTTCCTCTCTCTCACCGTCGCTGACTCCTGTAAGAAGAGTACATTTTTTTTTTTGAGATATTTTAATGCTGCTGTAAATATTTATGAATTATTACAGTATTAATTTTATGTGTAATAGCAATAACACGGAGAGAAGCAGTTATTGTAAATGTATTAAGAATATTATGTAAATGACATTGGTTCTAAGATAATAATAATAATAATAATAATAATAACAACAACAACAACAACAACAACAACAACAACAACAACAACAACAACAACAACAACAACAACAATAATAATAATAATAACAATAATAATAATAATAATAATAATAGCAATACAGCTATTACTATTACTAAAATATGTGTGAATTAATTATGCACTCTGTCTAACGTAACGTTAAACCCGGAGAGACTCTCACCGTGACAACAATAGTTCTGTAAAGTAAAAGGACACAAGTGCAACTAATGTGACATTTTATTGTGGCAACGTTTCGCTTTCCAGGAGCTTTATCAAGCCATTGATAAAGCTCCTGGAGAGCGAAACGTTGCCACAATAAAACGTCACATTAGTTGCACATGTGTCCTTTTACTTTACATATTGTCGGCAATTCTACCAACTTTATTACAACAATAGTTCTCCTTGACAGCAGTAGTTAACCATAACAACAAGTGCTGACTGTGACAACAAGAGATGACCGTGACAAGTGTGTTTCTGTTGGTCCAGAACACCAGGAGTCACATTTCCATGTCCTGGTATTGATTCATAAACAAGCTCATCTGAGGAGTCTATGATTTATTGCTTACGTTATTGCACCATTGCGTTTTTTCTTATATCTCTGATGAACTTAATGACCTGTTTCCAAGCCATTAAACTGTGAACGGAGTCAAGCTAATAGTGTGGAAATGACGGAGACTCAAGCATGGGTTGCCAGTGTGTGTGAGAGAGAGAAAGAGAGAGAGAGAGAGAGAGAGAGAGAGAGAGAGAGAGAGAGAGAGAGAGAGAGAGAGAGAGAGAGAGAGAGAGAGAGAGAGAGAGAGAGAGAGAGAGAAAGAGAGAGAACATAAGAATGGAGGAACACTGCAACAGGCCATGCGAAGCAGGTCCATGCCACTCCCCGGCTAGAACAATGACCACCTAGTCAGGTCACCTCCACTTAAGGAAGGAGCACGGCATCGGACCTGGTAGCACAAGCTAGTCAGGTCCAACTCACACCCACCCACACCCACTCATGTATTTATCCAACCTATTTTTAAAACTACACAAGGTCTTAGCTTTTATGACGGTACTCAGGAGTTTGTTCCACTCATCCACAACTCTATTACCAAACCAGTGCTTTCCTATATATTTTCTGAATCTGATTTTTTCCAACTTAAAACCATTGCTACGAGTCCTGTTTTGGCTAGATATTTTCAGCACGCTATTTACATCCCCTTTGTTTATTCCTGTTTTCCATTTATACACCTCAATCATATCCCCCCTAATTCTACACCTTTCTAGAGAGTGCAGATTCAGGGTTCTCAGTCTATCCTCATAGGACAGATTTCTGATACATGGGATCAACTTTGTCATCCTCCTCTGTACGTTTTCCAGAGCATTTATATCCATTCTGTAATACGGTGACCAGAACTGTGCAGCATAATCTAAATGAGCCTTACCAAGGATATATAGAGTTGAAGAACAGCCTGAGGACTTCTATTATTTATACTTCTTGATACGAAGCCAAGGAATCTGTTAGCTTTATTGCGACCACTTATGCACTGTTGCCTTGGTTTCAGATTACTGCTAACCAGAACTCCTAAATCCTTTTCGCAATCAGTAGTATTAAGAGAGAGAGAGAGAGAGAGGTTTACAGCCTTTGTCCCCCGAATATGTAATCCGTTCTTGGTCCTTTTATTTGCTGGTTGAATTACAATAATTAATTATGAGACAAATCCTGCAGCTTGTCCAGGTGTGTTTACAGGCTTTCCTCGTCCTGTCCTGTCTTTTATTTTCTCATTAGTTTCACATCATCCACGAGCAGGGTTACATCGTTCTGTTTTCGTTCCTACTTGTCATTCACGTCTGCCGGAAATAATGCAGGTCCCAGTACGGATCCCTAGTGGAACCTCACTTATAATATTTGCCCATTCTGACACCTCTTCTCGGTAAATCACTCTTTGATGTCTTCCTATTTAGTATTCGTTGATCCACTGCAGTCCATTCCTCCTCTCTCTCTCTCTCTCTCTCTCTTGCCTGACTTCTATTACTTTGTCGCAGAACCCAAGAAGGTCTGTGCGACCGGATTTACCATATCTATAACTGTGCTTTTTGTTATATATGACCCATCTCCTTTTCAAGTGCTCCACCAGTCTTCTGATTGTTCATATTGTACTATGCAAGTCAGTGACAATGGCCTGTAGTATAATGCTACCTGTCTGTCCCTTTGAAGAGCTGCCGATAATGTTCTTGGCTCTCAGTTTACCATGGAAAACATACTGATGAATAAGACACATGTCCAACACCTTGGGATTTTTATTTCGGAAATGTTTCATTTACACATAGGCGTCTTCAGCCGAATACATAGGTGAAGAAAATTAGAGATAACGGAAGCAGTGGTGAGGTAAAGGATGACGTGATCAGTCCCACAGCCTCAAAAAGTGTTCAGTTCCATGAGGTGTACACTTACTGTGTACGAAAAATGTTCTAGAACTAAGATACCAAAGTGTTGCGCATGGAAAAGTGTATATATCTCACGTGTTAATAGATAACTAACTTTTGGATCTTGTTATGATGGAAAAAAAAATATAGCAGAGTTGTTACATTTAATAATCGGAAATAATCTGTAAGAACTGGTAATGAACTAACCAGGTGATTATATTTAGTTATAACTGCGTTGAGTTGTTTGTTATGTCTGTGATGGAAACTCTAGTTTTCCTTCTGTCTGTAGTGAAGATTGTTTTGTTTCTGTCGTGTATCTCTGTTTTGTTGTGTATCTGTCGATCTGTAGAGATTGTGTCTGTCTGCCTTTATGTATCTTCGTGTGTTCCATTAACTTACCTTCCTTCACCAGGATAATGTCAGGTCTTGTTTGCTGTTGCTGTTGTCTAAAACCTCCGTCGTCTCCAGCCTTAGAGGCTTCGTTGTACACGATTCTGGTGAGGGCGTGGGCGTGAGCTCTCGCGTGCCAGGCTCGAGCACGCACGCCCACCACGAGAGCCACTCCACATAGTAATACGCCCGTTAAGACGCCCAACACCACGCCCATAACTGGCATGACTTTCTCCAGCTCGCCCCCAGAGGACGCCTCAGCCACGACTGCGCTAGTACGCTTCTCTGCGACGTCGATGGGGGTCAGGTGGACCAGGACGGTCGGGGGCGCTGATCCCTGTGAGTTCGATGCTATCACCGCCAGGTAATACTCCTTCCCAGGAGTGAGACCCATCACGGTGAAGTGAGGCTCAGGTTGGTGCCTCAGGGCAGCCAGGACCGTCCCTGGGGCAGAAGAGGACGGGTCCTCGACCCCCTGAGAGCTCGAGGGTCCCTGGCGAACCTCAAGTGTGAAGGTCTGGGCGAGTCCGCCGCCCCAGCCGGCCAGGCAGGCCACCACTACTTGGCCGGCGGCGCTGACGTTGTGCCAAGCACTGCAGTTGTTCACGGGTTCGGGAACACCTGTGGGATGAGTGTACACACGCTTGTAGACTGATTAAACACACTGAAGCATTTACGTATTTATTTGTATTATATTCCAGGTGTACGTGTAGGAGTTCAAAGAGCAGTTCTGGGTAGTTTGGGAGACTGTAGGCAGATAATCAGTCATGCAAAATAGATGAGAGCTTCTCACAGTGTACTGTATATATTGTCTGTCTGGGATCAGATTTGATTTAATACCATTCCACAGTTGCTCTATGATCCTTAAGAGTTTAGCGCTTCCCCGCGAATGTAATAATAATATTTTTTAACACACAGGCAGTGTAACCCGAAAAAGAAGAAATGAAAGTTTTTCTTATTTTATATTTAGTAATTTATACAGGAGAAAGGGTTACGAGCCTATTACTCCTAAATAATAATAATAATAATAATAATAATAATAATAATAATATACCTGTAACCCAACTGTGTTAACAGTCTAAGAAAGTCAAGTAAAGAAAGGTGACGCAACAAAAAACCTTAAATAAAAAGGACCTGGGAGTTCAGAAACATTTCTGGGCGTCATCGCGTCTCCGTTACAGAACGATACAAAACCATACATAAGTACGTTACGTTCACCAGTGACTATCAGTTCACACAGGACAAGACATGAGGTCCTAAGGTAAGAGAATGAAGTTAAGACACATGAGAGTAGCCAGCCCAGTGAGGTTCTATGATCGCAGTATCAGATACCGGGAAAATTAGCTTCGATAAAACTTCGGAGACTGAATAATCTTGTGGTTTGACTAATGGTATTAGCTGTGGCTGTTACTGCGAATCCTGAGCAGTCGCATAAATGACCGTCACACCAGATTACGTTGAGAATCCGCAGTAATAACCACTCCCAAAATCATCAACCTAAACTCAGAATCATTCACAATCTACGATGCTTTATCAAGACTTGTTTTCTTAGCACCTGATACTGAGATCACCAAACTTCACTTACTGGGTTGGCAACTCATACGTGGCTTCATAATTTCATTCTTTTGCCTCAGGACCCCTCTCTAACCTTAAATACCAATGTTTTTGTTCTTAGTGTGAGCTGATAAAGTCCCTGGTAGCCGAAACGTCTTCACAATAAAATGCCATAACCCACATTGTGTTTTACTGACATACACTAAGAGTTTACTTTAAGCCCGTCTTTGAAGGTTTAAGTATTCCTGGCTGGTGATGAACAGGTGAACAGGTGACACAGACCTGCTGGGACGACGTGGAAGACACAGGGCACACGCTGGGCGTCTACTTCGTTGCGTCCCCAGCACAGCAGGGAGCCGAAGTCGTGATGTGTCTGTGGCGTATAGGTGACCATGCTCCCGCCTCCCCACACCTCAATCAACTCGTCAGGGATCTCCACGTAATCCGTAGAGGTGTTGAAGGCCCAGCGGAAACTGCGAGCCTCCGGGTAGGACTCCACCTGACAGCTGACGTTGACAGCCTGTTGACGGCTGCCCCCGTACACCCACTTCTGGCCAAGCGAGCACACAGGAGAAACTAGAACCCCCACCCCCCCCAATCACACAGTCAGAACAATTACAGAATTTGTGAATACATGTTTGAAAATTTACTAAGAAGGAGGAATATGGGATTCAAACCGGAATCATACGGTCACCAGACACGCATGCTAACACTAAAGGCTCGATCCTCCGTCCAATAATCATAGAAAATATTAATAAAATAATGTGGCTCGTTGCTAGAATCCGCACAACGCAAGTTAAAATCCCCAGAGTCTCCTTCCTTCACGGTAAAGTAAAAAGTTCCGATGCTTCTTATAATACGTTCCATTTTCCTCCAGGTGGACTGTAATGCCAACCAGAGGGAGAGTTCCATAAGTCTTTTATAATAACAAAAGAATAGCTTGACAATATAACACATTTGATAACTAGAAAATTTTAGCTTTACGAACGAACTTTGTTAGAATGACATCAAACAAGGAAACAATTATTTACCAAGTGAATAAAAAACTGAATCACCTATACCACACACACAAACACACACGCACACACACACACACACACACACACACACACACACATATCAATAACAACACTGCGACTAGCCAAGGAGTCGAACCCATATTGCTTTGGCCCGCCTAATGGTGAGCAAAATCTCATGACGCTCTAGTCCACGGAACCACACAATGCTCGGATTGTGTGGTTTCGTAGACTAGAGCGTCATCAGATTTCGCTCACCATTAGGCGAGCCAAAGCAGCATGGGTTCGACTCCTTGGCTAGTCGCAGTGTTGTTATTGGGTACAATAATGTATATATATATATATATACATATATATATATATATATATATATATATATATATATATATATATATATATATATATATATATATATATATATATATATATATATATATATATATATATATATATATATATATATATATATATATATATATATATATATATATATATATATATATATATATATATGTATACACTTACACTTGACACTAAGCTTAAGGTTATTGGAGGTTGCAGAGCCCTGGAGATTGGAGGCGGAGCAGCTGTAGAGGCCAGTTGAGCGTCGAGTAACACCTTGAAGGACAAGACTCTGGTTACTCTGAATGACTCCTGCAGACACGTTCTGCTGGAGCTCCTCTCCCTGTAAGCAAGTACTAGCTGTCGATCATCAGATAACGTAGTCAGAGAGAGAGAGAGAGACAGACAGACAGACAGACAGAGATATTGTGCCTAACATTGATGTAGTAATAGCAACAGAGAAGTGTTAATAGCAATGTTAATGCAGTACTAACAACACTGATGTAGTACTAACATTGATGGGGTACTGACACTGATGTAGTACTAACATTGATGTAGTACTAACACTGATGTAGTACTAACATTGATGTAGTACTAACATTGCTGTAGTACTAACATTGATGTAGTACTAACATTGATGTAGTACTAACATTGATGTAGTAATAACACTGATGTAGTACTAACATTGATGTAGTACTAACATTGATGCAGTACTAACATTGATGTAGTACTAACATTGATGTAGTACTAACATTGATGTAGTACTAACACTGATGTAGTACTAACACTGATGTAGTACTAACATTGATGCAGTACTAACATTGATGTAGCACTAACACTGATGTAGTACTAACATTGATGTAGTACTAACATTGATGTAGTACTAACACTGATGTAGTACTAACATTAATGTAGTACTAACATTGATGTAGTAATAACATTGATGTAGTACTAACATTGATGCAGTACTAACATTGATGTAGCACTAACACTGATGTAGTACCAACATTGATGTAGTACTAACATTGATGTAGTACTAACACTGATGTAGTACTAACTTTAATGTAGTACTAACATTGATGCAGTACTAACATTGATGTAGTACTAACATTGATGTAGTACTAACATTGATGTAGTACTAACATTGATATAGTACTAACACTGATGTAGTATTAACATTGATGTAGTACTAACATTGATGCAGTACTAACATTAATGTAGCACTAACATTGATGTAGTACTAACATTGATGTAGTACTAACATTGATGTAGTACTAACATTGCTGTAGTACTAACATTGATGTAGTACTAACATTGATGTAGTACTAACACTGATGTAGTACTAACATTGATGTAGTACTAACATTGATGTAGTACTAACATTGATGTAGTACTAACATTGATGTAGTACTAACATTGATGCAGTACTAACATTGATGTAGTACTAACACTGATGTAGTACTAACATTGATGTAGTACTAACACTGATGTAGTACTAACATTGATGTAGTACTAACATTGATGTAGTACTAACATTGATGTAGTACTGACATTGATGCAGTACTAACATTAATGTAGAACTAACATTGATGTATTACTAACATTGATGTAGTACTAACATTGATGTAGTACTAACACTGATGTAGTACTAACATTGATGTAGTACTAACATTGATGTAGTACTAACATTGATGTAGTACTAACATTGATGCAGTACTAACATTAATGTAGTACTAACATTGATGTAGTACTAACATTGATGTAGTACTAACACTGATGTAGTACTAACATTGATGTAGTACTAACATTGATGTAGTACTAACATTGATGTAGTACTAACATTGATGCAGTACTAACATTACTGTAGTACTAACATTGATGCAGTACTAACATTAATGTAGTACTAACATTGATGTAGTACTAACATTGATGTAGTACTAACATTGATGCAGTACTAACATTAATGTAGTACTAACATTGATGTAGTACTAACATTGATGTAGTACTAACATTGATGTAGTACTAACATTGATGTAGTACTAACATTGATGTAGTACTAAGACTGATGGGGTACTAACTCTGATGTAGTACTAACCCTGATGTAGTACTAACATTGATGTAGTACTAACACTGATGTAGTACTAACATTGATGTAGTACTAACATTGATGTAGTACTAACATTGATGTAGTACTAACATTGATGTAGTACTAAGACTGATGGGGTACTAACTCTGATGTAGTACTAACATTGATGTAGTACTAACATTGATGTAGTACTAACACTGATGTAGTACTAACATTGATGTAGTACTAACATTGATGTAGTACTAACATTGATGTAGTACTAACACTGATGTAGTACTAAGACTGATGGGGTACTAACACCGATGTAGTACTAACATTGATGTAGTACTAACATTGATGTAGTACTAACATTGATGTAGTACTAACATTGATGCAGTACTAAGACTGATAGGGTACTAACACCGATGTAGTACTAACATTGATGTAGTACTAACATTGATGTAGTACTAACATTGATGTAGTACTAACATTGATGTAGTACTAAGACTGATGGGGTACTAACACTGATGTAGTACTAACATTGATGTAGTACTAACACCGATGTAGTACTAACATTGATGTAGTACTAACATTGATGTAGTACTAACATTGATGTAGTACTAACATTGATGTAGTACTAACATTGATGTAGTACTAACACTGATGTAGTACTAACATTGATGTAGTACTAACATTGATGTAGTACTAACACTGATGTAGTACTAACATTGATGTAGTACTAACATTGATGTAGTACTAACACTGATGTAGTACTAACACTGATGTAGTACTAACATTGATGTAGTACTAACACTGATGTAGTACTAACCCTGATGTAGTACTAACATTGATGTAGTACTAACACTGATGTAGTACTAACCCTGATGTAGTACTAACATTGATGTAGTACTAACATTGATGTAGTACTAACACTGATGTAGTACTAACATTGATGTAGTACTAACATTGATGTAGTACTAACATTGATGTAGTACTAACACTGATGTAGTACTAACCCTGATGTAGTACTAACATTGATGTAGTACTAACATTGATGTAGTACTAACATTGATGTAGTACTAACCCTGATGTAGTACTAACATTGATGTAGTACTAACATTGATGTAGTACTAACACTGATGTAGTACTAACATTGATGTAGTACTAACATTGATGTAGCACTAACACTGATGTAGTACTAACATTGATGTAGTACTAACACTGATGTAGTACTAACACTGATGTAGTACTAACATTGATGTAGTACTAACATTGATGTAGCACTAACACTGATGTAGTACTAACATTGATGTAGTACTAACATTGATGTAGTACTAACATTGATGTAGTACTAACACTGATGTAGTACTAACCCTGATGTAGTACTAACATTGATGTAGTACTAACATTGATGTAGTACTAACATTGATGTAGTACTAACACTGATGTAGTACTAACACTGATGTAGTACTAACACTGATGTAGTACTAACAATGATGCAATACTAACATTGATGTAGTACTAACACTGATGTAGTACTAACATTGATGTAGTACTAACACTGATGTAGTACTAACATTGATGTAGTACTAACATTGATGTAGTACTAACACTGATGTAGTACTAACATTGATGTAGTACTAACACTGATGTAGTACTAACATTGATGCAATACTGACATTGATGAAGTATTAACGCTGATGTAGTACTAACATTGATGTAGTACTAACACTGATGTAGTACTAACATTGATGCAATACTAACATTGATGAAGTACTAACGCTGATGTAGTACTAACATTGATGTAGTACTAACACTGATGTAGTACTAACATTGATGCAGTACTAACATTGATGTAGTACTAGCATTGATGCAGTACTAACACTGATGTAGTACTAACATTGATGTAGTACTAACATTGATGCAGTACTAACATTGATGTAGTACTAACATTGATGTAGTACTAACATTGATGCAGTACTAACACTGATGTAGTACTAACATTGATGTAGTACTAACATTGATGTAGTACTAACGTTGATGCAGTACTAACACTGATGTAGTACTAACAGTGATGTAGTACTAATATTGATGTAGTACTAACATTGATGCAGTACTAACATTGATGTAGTACTAACATTAATGTAGTACTACCATTGATGTAGTACTACCATTGATGTAGTACTAACATTGATGTAGTACTAACATTGATGTAGTACTAACATTGATGCAGTACTAACATTGATGTAGTACTAACACTGATGTAGTACTAACATTGATGTAGTACTAACATTGATGTAGTACTAACATTGATGTAGTACTAACACTGATGTAGTACTAACATTGATGTAGTACTAACATTGATGTAGTACTAACATTGATGGGGTACTAATATTAATGTAGTACTAACATTGATGTAGTACTAACATTGATGTAATACTAATATTGATGTAATGCTACCATTGATGCAGTACTAACATTGATGCAGTACTAATATTGATGCAGTACTAACATTGATGTAGCACTAACATTAAGGAACCACAGGACGTCGAGGGAACGAGGATTGGCTTCGATGTGACAGTCGAAGTAAACATCGTCTCCTTCTCTTATCTTGTTCATGTCCATGTTTCTACCCGGGCGGAGGCGCAGCCGGGGAGAGTCTGTGGGAGAGACGGAGAGAGTGAGAGACTGGGAGAGTGTGCGAGAGAGAGAGAGAGAGAGAGAGAGAGAGAGAGAGAGAGAGAGAGAGAGAGAGAGAGAGAGAGAGAGAGAGAGAGAGAGAGAGAGAGAGAGAGAGAGAGAGAGAGAGAGAGAGAGAGAGAGAAAGAAAGAGGCAGACAGACGGACAGAGTGAGACAGAGAGAGAAACTGGGAGAGAGATTGAGGGGCTGTGAGAGAGGGGCAGTCTGCGTGAAAGAAATAGAGAAGAGGGGAGAAGAATGATGTGGGTTAGTTTACAATATAATTCATTCTCTCTCTCTCTATTTTTGTATCTCTTTCTCTCCCATTCGCATTCATAATAAAACCTTCTAACTTGTTCAAACAGTAACTCTGTCTACTGTGCAAACACACACAAACACACACACACACACACACACACACACACACACACACACACACACACACAAACAAACACACACACACACACACACACACACACACACACACACACACACACACACACACACACACACACACACACACACACACACACACACACAAAAACACACACACACACACACACACACACACACACACACACACACACACACACACACACACACACACACACACACACACACACACACACACAAAAACACACACACACATACAAACAAACACACACACACAAACAAACACACAGACACACACAGACACAGTCGCAGAGCCAGGAATGAGTACGCACAGGTAAGGAGGGAGGCCCAGCGACAGTATGAAAATGACATAGCATCGAGAATCAAGACAGACCCGAAACTGTTGTATAGCCACATCAGGAGGAAGACAACAGTCAAAGACCAGGTGATCAGATTAAGGACAGAAGGTGGAGAACTCACAAGAAATGATCAGGAGGTATGTGAGGAGCTGAACAGGAGATTTAAGGAAGTTTTTACAGTAGAGACAGGAAGGGCTGTGGGAAGACAGAACAGAAGGGAACATCAAGAGGGAATATACCAACAAGTGTTGGATGACATACGAACAACTGAGGAGGAGGTGAAGAAGCTCTTAAGTGACCTTGACACCTCAAAGGCGATGGGACCGGACAACATCTCCCCATGGGTCCTTAGAGAAGGAGCAGAGATGCTGTGTGTGCCTCTAACCACAATCTTCAACACATCCCTTGAAACTGGGCAACTACCTGAGAAATGGAAGACAGCTAATGTAGTCCCCATATTTAAGAAAGGAAACAGAAACGAGGCACTAAACTACAGACCTGTGTCTCTGACATGTATTGTGTGCAAAGTCATGGAGAAGATTATCAGGAGGAGAGTGGTCGAACACCTGGAAAGGAACAAGATTATAAATGAAAACCAGCATGGGTTCATGGAAGGCAAATCTTGTATCACAAACCTCCTGGAGTTTTATGACAAGGTAACAGAAGTAAGACATGAGAGAGAGGGTTGGGTAGATTGCGTTTTCCTAGACTGCAGGA
>NC_091329.1:11841368-11846368 GCF_038502225.1 Cherax quadricarinatus | reverse complement strand
GGACTGCAAGAAGGCTTTTGACACAGTACCACACAAGAGATTAGTGCAAAAACTCGAGGACCAAGCAGGGATAACAGGGAATGGATCAGGGAATATTTGTCAGGAAGACAGCAGCGAGTAATGGTACGTGGCGAGGTGTCAGAATGGGCACCTGTGACCAGCGGGGTCCCACAGGGGTCAGTCCTAGGACCAGTGCTGTTTCTGGTATTTGTGAACGACATGACAGAAGGAATAAACTCTGAGGTGTCACTGTTTGCAGATGACGTGAAGTTGATGAGAAGAATTCATTCGATGGAAGACCAGGCAGAACTACAAAGGGATCTGGACAGGCTGCAGACCTGGTCCAGCAATTGGCTCCTGAAGTTCAATCCCACCAAGTGCAAAGTCATGAAGATTGGGGAAGGGCAAAGAAGACCGCAGACGGAGTACAGTCTAGGGGGCCAGAGACTACAAACCTCACTCAAGGAAAAAGATCTTGGGGTGAGTATAACACCAGGCACATCTCCTGAAGCGCACATCAACCAAATAACTGCTGCAGCATATGGGCGCCTAGCAAACCTCAGAACAGCATTCCGGCATCTTAATAAGGAATCATTCAGGACCCTGTACACCGTGTACGTTAGGCCCATATTGGAGTATGCGGCACCAGTTTGGAACCCACACCTAGCCAAGCACGTGAAGAAACTAGAGAAAGTGCAAAGGTTTGCAACAAGACTAGTCCCAGAGCTAAGAGGTATGTCCTACGAGGAGAGGTTAAGGGAAATCAACCTGACGACACTGGAGGACAGGAGAGATAGGGGGGACATGATAGCGACATACAAAATACTGAGAGGAATTGTCAAGGTGGACAAAGACAGGATGTTCCAGAGATTGGACACAGTAACAAGGGGACACAGCTGGAAGCTGAAGACACAGATGAATCACAGGGATGTTAGGAAGTATTTCTTCAGCCACAGAGTAGTCAGTAAGTGGAATAGTTTGGGAAGCGATGTAGTGGAGGCAGGATCCATACATAGCTTTAAGCAGAGGTATGATAAAGCTCACGGCTCAGGGAGAGTGACCCAGTAGCGATCAGTGAAGAGGCGGGGCCAGGAGCTCGGACTCGACCCCCGCAACCTCAACTAGGTGAGTACACACATACACACACACACATACACACATACATACACACACACATACACACACACACACACACACATACACACACACATACACACACACACACATACACACACACACACATACACCTCACACTTTCACAAGACCACACATTCTTCCAAAATGTATATTGTACGTTCTATGACTTGTAGCTATCGTATGTTACCGTACGTTCTTAATTTTCAAGAGATTAAATACATATTATTATTATTATTATTATTATTATTATTATTATTATTATTATTATTATTATTATTATTATTATTATTATCATCATCATCATCATCATTTTTATTATTAAATTCTAAACAAATTTAGACGGTATATAAAATTAATGAATATAATCCCAAAGTTCTGAGACCCTGAGTAAGACTGAGGAAGCTGAAAAAAATAATATAGCAAGTGCACGCTCCAAATATATATATATATATATATATATATATATATATATATATATATATATATATATATATATATATATATATATATATATATATATATATATATATATATATCACCGGAGGATCTCACCTTCAAGGACCATAACATTGTATCAATCGCATCTGCTAGAAAAATGACAGGATGGATAATGAGAACCTTGAAAACTAGGGAGGCCAAGCCCATGATGACACTCTTCAGGTCACTTGTTCTATTTAGGCTGGAATATTGCTGCACACTAACAGCACCTTTCAAGGCAGGTGAAATTGCTGTCCTAGAAAATGTACAGAGAACCTTCACAGCTCGCATAACGGAGATAAAACACCGCAATTACTGGGAGCGCTTGAGGTTAATAAACCTGTATTCGCTGGAACGCAGGCGGGAGAGATACATGATTATATACACCTGGAAAATCCTAGAGGGACTAGTACCGAACTTGCACACGAAAATCACTCATTACGAAAGCAAAAGACTTGGCAGACGATGCACCATCCCCCCAATGAAAAGCAGGGGTGTCACTAGCACGTTAAGAGACCATACAATAAGTGTCAGGGGCCCGAGACTGTTCAACTGCCTCCCAGCATACATAAGGGGGATTACCAACAGACCCCTGGCAGTCTTCAAGCTGAAACTGAACAAGCACCTAAAGTCGGTTCCTGACCAGCCGGGCTGTGGCTCGTACGTTGGTTTGCGTGCAGCCAGCAGCAACAGCCTGGTTGATCAGGCTCTGATCCACCAGGAGGCCTGGTCACAGACCGGGCCGCGGGGGCGTTGACCCCCGGAACTCTCTCCAGGTAAACTCCAGGTAATAGCTGGAATGGGGACCCTCATCCTCAGAGAAGACAATATACGTACTTCAGGGAAAACTCAAGGTTCTCCCCGGAGCTGTTTAAATATTTTCTTCTCCTACCACCCCCTATATTTTATATTTTATGTGAACATTTATTAAGAAACAGAATACATTTACAGAAAAACATAAACATGAATACAATGGCACAGTGTATCAAAGATCATGAATTTTCTCCGGCTCCTCCAAGGCTGAACGCGAGCCAAGTATGCAGCAAGCATTTCCCCTTTGGATGGCCACGCTTAGGAGCTGGAACATGAAAGTGGCTGCCCTTGGGTCCCTGGTGGTGTCGATGAGTCTGGAACCCAATTCTTTAATGAAACGTGTGGCATTTTTTCCCCATGATCCCAAGGTCTCTGATCCCACTGGGACAAATTGATACTGCTGGCTTATGTCTCTGTACTTGCTGATCTTGTACTCCTCCCTGTGGTCAGCAGCTCCTCCCTGTCGCCCCACACTGTGATGGATATAGGTGTCAGCCAGTGTGGACACACAGGTATAGTCCCATGCTAAGAGCTTGCCATTCTTCCAAGGATAGATGGTGATCCCGTCGGGGCGGTTTGCTGGGTTGTGGGTATTGTTGGCTGCTAGTGATCGGGGCTTCCTCTCGGCTGGGCATCCAGCTGTAACAAGGGTTCTCTTGCATGCCAGCCCTTGGTTTTGGAACAGTTAAGACCATGTAGACCATATTGGTCTGCTTGTGCTTCGCGGCAAATACACGTATATTCTGTGTAAATTGGGGCAGCAAGGTGCAGAGCCATTGCAAAACGGAGGGTCTTAGCGTCGAGTCGCGTTCTCATTGCCGATATGGGAACTGTTTGGAAGAAGTCCCCGGAGTGATGTGCTCTCACAGCCTGGAGACGAGCAGTCTCCCTATCTGATGTTGCAGCCCTGAGCACGTTTCAGCGATCGGGCCTTTCCAGCTTGACTGTTTGTGAGCCAGTGCTGCACTAGGGTTTGGTGCTGGAGCAGCAAGAGTCTCCCATTCAGTGATGGCACTGGCATAGCTAGGGTCTTCTATTCCTGCTGAGTCACTGAGGGTATCAGGAAGAATTTGTCTTATCAACTCGTTTGATGCTAAGGAAGAGGATAGGAAAGCTTGTAGAGCAATCTGGGAGGATCTGCGTACTCCTAGCCCTCCAAGCCTGACCGGAAGTGAGGCTTGCAACCACTGTCCATCTTCAAGGGAAAGATTCAATACACTCTCTAGCATGGTCTTAAGGATAGAGTCATATTCCTTGAGTTTTGGACTGCTGAAGGCTAGGGAGCATCTCAGAAAGTAAGTATGTTTTGGGATTGACAGGCACCTGGTGAGTAGGTAGAAGGCATCGTGTGTGTCAATGTCTTTCATCCTGCTTTCCATCGTCCGGAGGTCTGAGACTCTATTTTCTAGGAACAGATCGATGGCATTGGACCCAAGAGGAGCACCAAGGGGAGTGCTATTGGCTCGATCAATGGCTCGTGCTCCTGGTAAAACGGCGCTAATATATATATATATATATATATATATATATATATATATATATATATATATATATATATATATATATATATATACACCGTGAGGTATATGTTTCCTTTAATCATGATTTTAATGATTTTAAGTATTAATTTTTTTTTGTATTAAAGTCTTAACGACCTCGTTCAGTAGATAGACTTTAAGCCCCAATTAACCAATCAAGTGGGTAAATCATGCTTGGGTCAAGGTATTGTTTGGGAATGATGCAACTCTTTAAGTCAGGTCTGTGGGCAGACAGCACACCAAGCCTATCACCAGAAGGAAGGATGCAGCTGTATAGGTCAGCTCAGTGCACTTATCTCGTATTGTATTGTGGTAGCAGACATGCCGTCGCGACTCTAGCAAATAGTTATAACACTCAACATTATGTACGTCGGATCAGTTTTAGAGTTGGCGGCACCATCTTGGAGCCCCTGCCGAAGAGTTTATAATAGGACCTGGAGCTGTTGCTCACACACCATAGGAACAAATAAGAGAGAAACAAACACACAAGAAACCCATTAAATCCACTTTTAGAACCATACGAAGCTGACAGAAATAGACAGAAATCATACAGCCAGTGACTGCATTTAACAAGAAAAACTGGTAAAGTACTCCTACTCAGCCATATAATTATGATGACAGATCCCGACCAACATCTAAGATCATTGCTTGACTTGATGAATCTTCTTCTTCGATGCTGCTCATCAAAGATGGTATCAGCGCCGCTACACTATCTTGCAAGATGTCCCTTGAGAGTATGTGTGGGGAACCCTCGTACGTGGGGAGATGCAACCCAGCCCTCACGGACGCTCACACTTGAACCCACTACTGGAGAAAAATGTGATAAAAAAATACCCAGAACTACACGTCCTCCATATTACGGGTTTGTTATGCCGTGACCATGTAATCAGCACCTCCCCAGTTGACGAATACCCGAGTACGCAGCACCAGAATGGAACCTTTAGCCTAATCAACAGAGACAGTTATGCACGATAAAATGTGAAGGAATGCGTTGAGAAGAAATATTAGAGGAACTATATCTTCCTTTAGAGGAAG
>NC_091329.1:11823868-11836368 GCF_038502225.1 Cherax quadricarinatus | reverse complement strand
AAAATATAGCCAACACAACTAACGAGAAAGCATAAAGATTCCCTGTATATATCTGGGACGAATCCAGCTCCACCGACCGCGGCTTCTCCCTCCCGTCATTCATGATCCTATTCCATCTATATACTCCACCTTTCTTAGCCTACGATGCTACTCCATCTTTCTTAGAGTACGATCATACTCCATCTCTGTACGCCATCTTGTTTATCCCATGATGCTATACCATTTAAATACTCCATCTTCTGTAGGTTAAGTTGCTACTTCATCTTCCTTGATTTTAACATCTTTCTAGCTGCCTTCTTAAGATGGCTGAGGCCCCTCCATCTACCTCTCCCTCACTGCTTATTTATCGCCTACGTTATCTACGCATATCTTCTACCCCCACGGCATCGCTTGCCTCACACCATCTATTACTATTGGTACTATTACTACTATTACTACTACTACTACTACTCCTATTACTACTACTACTAACTATTGCTACCACTATTGCTATTAATGCTCCTACTGCTAATACTAATACCAGTCCCTACAACCAATAGTACTAACATTACTACCACTACTACTACTACTACCATTACTATTTCCATTACTACTACTACTACTATTGCTACTACTACTACTGCTACTACTACTTCTACTACTACTTCTACTACTACCACAACTACTACTACCACAACTACTACTACTAATGCTACTACTACTTCTACTACTACTTCTACTACTACTACTCCTACTGCTGCTATTACAGCTACTGATACTACCAATACTACTGTCAATACTACTACTACTAATACTAATACCAGCCTCACAACTAATACTATCATTACTACTACTATTGCTACTCCTACTGCTACCATTGCTATTACTACTACTACGACTGCTACTACTAGCACCACCTCTACTACTACTACTACTACTACTACCACTACTACTAATAATAATAATGCCACTACTAAAACTATTACTACTTCTACTACTACTAACATTACTACTACTATTACTGCTACTACTACTATCATGCCTTGTACGTTCCAGTTTTTCCTATCTCTGCCAACGTCACATCAGACGGAAACACTAAAATAATCAGGAATATCCCAACTAGTCTATGTTGATCGATGGTGGACTGTGGCTGCCACTCCAACACACACACACACACACACACACACACGCGCGCGCGCACAGCTATTTTTACCAGAGATAGTGAACCTGTAACGTTACGCCCTATCACATTACTTATGCAACATTAGGTAACTGTTATGGAATCGTATTGTCCACTAGGGACTTTGTCGATACACTGGATTGATTATGTCTCTGGTGTGTGTGTGTGTGTGTGTGTGTGTGTGTGTGTGTGTTTATACAATACAGACACCCATCCTTCACCTCGCCTTACCCCTTCGCTTCATCACCCCCTCCCAATCTTCAATCACCGTTTCTCACGCTCTTCTTCCTATCACCCCCTTCCTTTTTTCCTCCTACCACTCTCCATCACCCTTCCTGGACCCTCCATCACCCTCCTCTCTCTCTCCCTCACAACAAACGAGCCTTCACCTCAGTATCAGCAACATTTGCACTGCTCTCTTCTCACAGTCCCTCACTGCACCATGCAAGACACTACCTCCTTCATCTCACCTCCCAGATTTTCTTTCGAAATTTCCCAGTGCATCCCTCATCATCTTCCACTTTTATTTCCAGATTTTGAAGTTGATGTTATTTCCTCATTATCTTGCTCCTTCACTTCTCAACATAATATCCTATCTTTTTATTTTCTTCCTGATTTCCAGTGCAGCTCCTCCTTTTCCTCCTCGTCATTTCAGGTCTACTCTTCGCTTTCGGATTTTCCAGTCAAAATTTTGAAAAGAAAGTACCATAGGGAAAAGTAGGAAGTATATGTGAGGTTAATATTCCCTGAATTCCTTAATATAGGTTACCATGCTTACACTCTATTAGAAAGCTAGATTTCAAAGCCACTTTTCTACACTTACTCTAACACGCGAATACTTGATAGAAACTTAAGAACTGGTTCATGGGGATTATAACCTATCAACTACACTGTTGTCATTAAGGCTGCAACCAGACGAGATTACTGTAATCCCTAAAACAGGGATTAAAGTAAACTCTCAGTGTATATACGCTGAGAGAAATACACCTCTCTGTGTACATATCCTGTCACCCAAGCTGTAGAGTCTGGACCAATCTCATCCACGCCCTCCTTCCAACCTTTCTTGGGTCGTCCCCTACTCCTATTTACATCAAACCTACATTTCACACCCTTCATATCGACACAAATTGCTGCTTCCTTTTTTCAGATGACTTCAAGAATTCAGCAATCTTTTTTTCAGTCTACGATATGAAAATCCCTGTCGCCATTTTGTCTAATAATTCCCTGATTTCATAGACTTTGCATAATATTCATGCCGAACATCACTTAAAATGCTTTCAGCCTCCTACTTGTGACAACATTCAATATACATACCTCACAAGCATACCAAAGGGCTGGTAATGGTATTCTCTGTGTCAGTCTCTTCTTGTCTTCCAGTCGCAAAATTCGGTCTTTCTGAAGGCTCCTCAACATATTCTTACTCTCGACTATTCTTTAATTTACCTCATTATTCACTTCCAAAAACCTAAATACATTATTTTCCTCCATACTCTATTTTTTTTTCATTCTTGTCTCCGGCCTTTCACCGTCTTTACGTCAACTTAGTGTCATCACCCGGCTCTTTTCTGTGTTCACTTTCAGCTTGTCTTTTACGTTCTTCCAAGACCCTCCTCCAACTTCTGTAAGTTTTCTCCTGAATCTCTCAAAAATACTGTTTAAGCTGCAAACAACAACTTTGTCAACTCTCACTCTACATCAGCTACATGTTATTTAAGGGCCACCACACATATCCCTAGCAGTTTATAATCTACTTCTTCTTGTAACTTCGTCTATTAACACATTGAACAATAACAACATCCCACTCACCTGTATAGTTTACGAAGTCTGCTTTCGCTTTAAAAAAATGTTCTATCTCTCTCTCTCTCTCTCTCTCTCTCTCTCTCTCTCTCTCTCTCTCCCTCACCTACGTACCGTAGCTTCAGTGTCACCTCATAATAATCAAGGAAAGCATTAAGTAAAGTAGTTCCTAGTTTATTTCCCATTGCAACAGATTATCACGGACAGAAACTGTTTATTGTAATCGTGCTCAAGAAAAAGTTTCATAACAAGAGGGTGAAGCCGAATCGGAAATCTGCGAGGATCTACTTCGCTTAATGACTTTCTTGTTGATGATGACGGTGAATGTTAGAATAAATATTGTACTGAGTTTAAGGCATCATTTTGGTGATACCATTTTTATGTACGTCAATAATCTAATATTTTGGTTATGTTCTTGCAATACTTAAACTAATATCCCTCATTAATTATATTAACCTTTGCAAAGTTGCTTAAAGTTTATAGACGTAGACATTTCTATTCTAAATTAGTGATTTTTTTTGTCGTTACCTATATTTTAGTAAAAAAAAAACTGGTAGTTCCAAAAAACATGAATCAAGGAATATTATAATTTCCGAACATTTTCGTAATAGAGATAATAATTTTAGAAGCTCAATATATGCTAAATCTGCGATCATTGTCTCTGCCGTAAGATTCTCTTTATTTATGTCTGTCCATTATAGCGACATTTAATGTCCTCTTTAAACACTTGAGTTTTTCATATATCCTCTTACATATTCAGAGACTTGCTTTTTCTTAATAGATTTAGTAAATATACACTGCAATATATGCCAGTGCTTGGTCACACACATACACACGCACGCGCGCGCACACAACACACAATATATACATACATACATACATTTATATATATATATATATATATATATATATATATATATATATATATATATATATGTGTGTGTGTGTGTGTGTGTGTGTGTGTGTGTGTGTGTGTGTGTGTGTGTGTGTGTGTGTGTGTGTGTGTGTGTGTGTGTCTTTGTCTACATATCTGTGTTTGCTCGCCTCTTTCACTCTTTGTATCACTGTTTCTTGCCTGAGTATGTCTTTCCGTCTGTCATTCTGTTGTCTGTCTGTTTTTCCACCTGTCTGTCTGTCCTCTCCCGGCAGTTCACCTCTACATTGACTGACGTGATAATTCCCTCGACTGACACACTCAGGTTTTGCAGGTGAGATATCAGAGGTCACAGGGTGATGTAAGCAGCCAATCTGACCATACGAAACCACTGACGATGGAAAACTACCATACACGAAAAATTCTGTTTAAAAATAAAACTACCACAGAATTTTCATCAATACTTAAAAATAAAGACGAATACTTTTAAAATTTTATTGATAAAGCTATATTATTATACAAAATTAATATTGTGGTACTCCCCTGAGCCAGGTGTCCTCTTCACCTGACAGATGACAAATGAGAGGTTCACCTGCCAGCCTAACCACACAGGTGTGGACAAAATTACTTGCTGTAAGTGACAATGGAGTCACCTAGCTCTTGTAACCTACTGTAGCCTTACAATTGAAGCAGTTACCTACCTCCTGTGACCTGGCAGGTGAGGGAGAGGGAGTCACCTAACGGATAGGGACCTATCAAGCCTTCTGCTCGCCGCCCCGACCCGTCCAGGATGCTCAGGTGAGTAGGTGATTCTGTGAGCAGGCATGAACAAGGGAAATCAGGTGATATAGGTGACGATTGGTAAATTATAGTATATACATATCTACGTGAGTGGGTAAATTATCTTAGTAATTTGAATAATAATTTTGAGTGAATTAACTTTCTGGGATATTAGGTTATTACCTTAAGATGCAGGTGAATTATCCAAAGATAATTTTTTTTAAATTATCGGCGTTGTGGATGAATTATTGAGTCATGCTGGTGAATGTACAATCTTTGTTTTTATACATATAATTACGCATATAATTATTTGCTGTTGTGATACCCAAATTATTGACGACTGATTATCGACATGTGAATAATCGGAGTTGTAATATAATTTCAGGGAGAGCTAGCGAATTATCCTGGGGAACCGAGTCATCTAGATTGAAGGGGGTGAATTATTTGACCTTCAAATAATCTCTAGATAATCTATAAAACAATAATTGGGAATTATTATCCAACAAAAATAATTTAAAGTTCGTTTGGCTTTACTTGATTGCAAAAAAAAAAGTAGTTATTAGATCGTAAAAATATAATTTTCCAAAGGCAATTATAACAATAATTGCCCCAAAATTATTGACCGCAATGTAAATAATTTGATAATTAGACAGACATGATTAATTCATCATCTCTAAGGTCGGTAAATAAATTATCTGGATTTACAAAAAAAGACACATTTTTCATAATAATTTGCATAGTCAAATTATTCACCTGGGAACACCTGTTAAGTATGTTTTATTAATAATTTATGAAGAGTTAATTGCGCTCTCTCTCTCTCTCTCTCTCTCTCTCTCTCTCTCTCTCTCTCTCTCTCTCTCTCTCTCTCTCTCTCTCTCTCTCTCTCTCTCTCTCTCTCTCTCTCTCTCTCTCTCTCTCTCTCTCTCTCTCTCTCTCTCTCTCTCTCTCTCTCTCTCTCTCTCTCTCTCTCTCTCTCTCTCTCTCACTCTCTCTCTATCCCTCTCATTCTCACTCTCTGTCTGTCTGTCTGTCTGTCTGTCTGTCTCTGTCTGTCTGTCTATCTGTCTGTCTGTCTGTCTATCTGTCTGTCTCTGTCTGTCTGTGTCTGTCTGTCTGTCTGTCTGTCTCTCTCTCTCTCTCTCTCTCTCCCTACTCACCTACGACACGCAGGTACACGCCCAGGTTCCTAGTGGGAGAAGCTACGAAGTCCACTCTGCAGCGGTAGAGGCCTTGGTCTGCGGCAGTGACCTGATTCAGCAGCAGACCGGACGGGGCGGAGGCTGAGGAGGTCATGCGAAAGTGCGCTCGGCCCCCCAGGTCAGACCAGTGCGCAGACCGCAGCAGTGGTCCCGAGCGTGCGTCAATGCTGTCAGGTGTAAGACGCAAAAACGTTGGTCAGTCAGGTGTTATATATGGTTGATGACTGACAACGTTAGTGAGGCAGCAACATCATGGTAACACAGTACAGTCTTCAACAACTATCAGTAACGACAGTTCAACATAACCAGTAACCTCTCTTATGAAACTCTAAATCGCCCAATTTTTCGTAAGTACGAGTGAAAAATTGCATCAGAAATTGAACAACACGTGCCATAAAGTCCTTTTTACATGTTATTTAATTTTGGATGTACCTCTTTTTAACGGAATTTCGGAAAAAAACAAATCCCTTTGAACAGAGGAGCTTTATAAGGAAGTTTACTGTGCTTCCATTAGTGAGCTCAGCTCACCTGTGACCTCTTCTCCATGCTGGTAAAGCTCACTTTCCGGTGTGTAAGTCAATGACTACATGCCTTTACCTCAGGCTGAGGGACTGATCATTTCCCATTAAGTTTGAGGGACTGATCATTTCCCATTAAGTTTGAGGGACTGATTATTTCCCATTAAGTTTGAGGGACTGATTATTTCCCATTAAGTTTGAGGGACTGATTATTTCCCATTAAGTTTGAGGGACTGATTATTTCCCATTAAGTTTGAGGGACTGATTATTTCCCATTACGTTTGAGGGACTGATTATTTCCCATTAAGTTTGAGGGACTGATTATTTCCCATTAGGTTTGAGGGACTGATTATTTCCCATTAGGTTTGAGGGACTGATTATTTCCCATTAGGTTTGAGGGACTGATTATTTCCCATTAAATTTGAAGGACTGATTATTTCCCATTACGTTTGAGGGACTGATTATTTCCCATTAGGTTTGAGGGACTGATTATTTCCCATTAAATTTGAAGGACTGATTATTTCCCATTACGTTTGAGGGACTGATTATTTCCCATCAAAACTGAGGGACTGATTATTTCCCATCAACTTCGAGGGACTGATTATTTACCATCAAGGCTGAGGGTCTGATTATTTCCCATCAAGGCTGAGGTACTGATTATTTCTCAAATCTTAAAGACTGATTATTTCGCACTAACACTCCTCATCATCTCTACGACTGCAGTTCGTCTCTGTCTTCAATAAAGCCCGCAACACAGGAGAAACGTTCCGTCAATAAAGATAAACAAGTGTTGCAACCGTGTGTTTTTATTATCAAAGAGGAGCTACGATCAGGACATAATAGATACTTAGGTTAATTAAGAGGATTGACTGGGATGGGAATGATTTGAAAAATAAAATTTGAGTAAATGGAAGGTAGACACGCAGAAGAGCCACAGGCATGTTAGGAAATACTTAACCATACCACAGGCGGGAACCGAACTCGTGGCGAATGAGTCGACTCACTTGCCACGAGTTCAATTCCCACCCGTGATATGGTTTGTTAAGGCAGTACTTCTTTTAAGATGAGTAGAAAGTGGCATGATTTGGATGAAGAAGTAATGGGAGAAGACTTCATACACAGTTTCAGAAGAAGGTACGAGAGGGTGTCGAGGGAGAAATTACTTGTAGACATATGAACAGTCAATAACACCTCCACCACTATAACAACAACAACAACCACCATCACCACAATAACGACGAACAAGAATCATTCCCCTCTATCACCACAACAACAGCAAGCACCACAACAACAACAACCACCACAACAACAACAACCACCATAACAACAGCCACCACTACCATCACAACAGCAACCACCACCACCACCACCATCACAACCACCATCAACCACCACCACAACAAAAACAACCACAACAACAACAACAACAACCACCACCACAACAACAACCACCACCATCATCACTATTATCTCAACCAACATTGCCCAGCCCTTGCAATCTCCACTTCACCTGAGTCTCAACCATTGCAATTTCTGACAGCGTCGTTATGCGTGACCAAACTACTGAAGCAGCCTTGTTGTGGGCTGTCACTCTGCTTGATAGATACCTTAAATGCCGCTCCCACATCTTTATGGGTTTTAAAACACAGCCTGCTCTGATTTTTATGTTTTTCTCTGATTTAATTGTCTTCGAGTATAGGTCCTGGCAGCGAACACCTGCATGCTGGAGGACGTGTAGGTCCTGGCAGGGAACACCTGCATGCTGGAGGACGTGTAGGTCCTGGCAGGGAACACCTGCATGTTGGAGGACATGTAGGTCCTGGCAGGGAACACCTGCATGTTGGAGGATGTGTAGATCCTGGCAGGGATCACATACATGTTGGAAGAGGTGTCGGTCCTGGCAGGGAACACTTGCATGTTGGAGGACGTGTAGGTCCTAGCAGGGAACACCTGCATGTTGGAGGACGTGTAGGCCCTGGCAGGGAACACCTGCATGTTGGAGGACGTGTAGGCCCTGGCAGGGAACACCTGCATGCTAGAGGACGTACACACACACAGACACACACAGACACACACACGAACACACACACACAAACACACAAACACACACACACACACACACACAGACACACACACACACTCACACACACACAGACACATACACACTCACACACACACACACACACACACACACACACACACACACACACACACACACACACACACACACACACACACACACACACACACACACGTCCTTACGCTCATTATAACTTCATTATCTTCTCATATATCAACATTATAGCCAATTTTATGGTAAAGAATTATATTGACCCGAGATTCAGCAGAGTCGATGATAGAGTGAACACATCCATAATTACTACTATCAACTGAAATGTGTCTGAGAGACGTATTTGTTAAGATATGAGACTGGAAAGAGAGGAGGAGGAGAAGAAGAAGAGGAAGACAGTGACTAGAAAAGAGGACGAGGGGAGAGGGAGAAGCAGATGGAAGAGTGGAAGGGAATAAAGAGTAGCGGAGATGGGAAACAGGTGATATCATGCACTTAATATAACCACATGATAAACAACAATATTCTAAGCACGTTCGTAACTTCTTACATTATTAAGGAACACTAAATCGTGAAAGAGCTTTAGTGTTCCCTAATAATGTGGATATATTTCATATTATTATAGTACCTGTTTCCCTTCTCATTTCTACTACCCTCTCTTCTTTTCCACTCTTCCATCTCCCTCTCCCTCTCATTATTCAAATAAAGAGGACAGACAGGTGGCACTGAATGACAAGGCAAGTGTCACTAACATGCGTAGTGTGGAAGATTATGGAAAAGGTTACCAGGAGAAGAATAGTTTAGCACCTGGAATGGATTTAAAAACAACAACCAACACGGTTTTCGAGAAGGTAAATCCCTTAAAAACCGCACAGAAGGCAGAGGAGGAGGCAGGAATGACAGGGAAATTACTACAGTGATTCAAGGAATACTTAACCAGAGGGAACCAACGAGTTACTGTAACCTGAGGAACAAATTAACCGAATAACTGCTGAATCAAACGCGAGTAGCTTTCAGAAACATCAACAAGGAGGCATTCAAGATCTAATACACAGCATATGTCAGGCCTGTCTTGGAGTACGCAGCGCCAGTATGGAGCCCGCATCTGGTAAATCACGTAAAGATGCTGGGAAAAGCTGGTCTCAGAGCTGAGGGATATGAATTATAACGAGTGGTTAGAGAGCTAAACTTGAGTACAGTCAGGTGAATACCTGTAAATGGGCATGCCAGTCGCCCCATTGTAAAGGAGAACCAAGATTGGGTAGTCGCCTGGGGTAGGGGGCGTGACGTCACAGGGCAGGAGAGCATTGCCACCAATCAGAGACTCCGCTGTCACTGTCGGTTCTGTAAAAAAAAAAAAAAACAGATATAAAACAGACAAGCACAAAAAAAAAAACAGAGGTCAAACAGACAAGCACAAAAACCAAAGGTCAAACAGAAAAACACAAACAGAGGTCAAACAGGAAAACACACAAACAGAGGTCAAACAGAAAAGCACAAAAAATAGAGGCCAAACAGAAAAGCACAAAAACCAGAGATCAAACAGAAAAACACAAACAGAGGTCAAACAGAAAAACACACAGAGGTCAAACAGAAAAACACACAAACAGAGGTCAAACAGAAAAGCACAAAAAAACAAAGGCCAAACAGAAAAGCACAAAAAACAGAGGTTAAACAGAAAAGCACAAAAAAACAGACGTCAAACATAAAAGCACAAAAAACGTAGGTCAAACAGGCAAGCACAAACAGAGGTCAGTTATATGTCATTATCTTACTGACAATGACCTGGCTTCACGAGCTCTCTATAAAGCTGAAATATAATGATATAATGGATCTGGATGCTACTGAATTAAAACATTATTAGAAGGATGTGTTGATATATGATTTTTCACAAATAGTTCGTTTGATTATTTTTGAATCTGATTGTGATTTTAATAGGTTTTTATGTTTGTAGACAGCAGTTTTGATCTATCACAATTTTGATAGATAGTGACTATGACCTTGAAAGATTGTGACCTGGAACCTGATAGATAGTGCCCAGGTCAGAGCTGACTCAAGTACAAGTACCTGGGTTAGCTAGGCTAACCTAGGTGCAGGTAACCAGGTCGCAGCTAGCAAAGGTACAGGTAACCAAAGTCATAGTTAACCCAGATACAAGTAACCCAGATCACAGCTATCACAGATACAGGTAACCCAGGTCACAGCTAACCCTGGTAAAAATAACCCAGGTTACAGCTAACCCAGGTACAAGTAACCCAGATCTAGGCCAAAAATAGGCCATAAAAAGATGAAATAAAAAAAAACGTAAAAATGACTGGCATTAGGAGTGGAAGTCAGGTGTTGTCAATGAGTGAGTTAAGTCAGTCGACACAGTCGACCGAGCACCAGCTCGACCGTGAAGAAATGTATTGGCACTCAATTTGCTCGACTTCAATAATTCTCTAATTGGCATCTCAGACTCTGTCGAATACTGTCAGTGTCAATTTTCTTTTAGATTGAATTTTTTTTCCTCATATTTCGTCTTCCTTCAAGGTGAAAGATATTAGTGATGATTCTTGAAGATTTATAATGGCTTCGTGTGTGTGTGTGTGTGTGTGTGTGTGTGTGTGTGTGTGTGTGTGTGTGTGTGTGTGTGTGTGTGTGTGTGTGTGTGTTTTATGCAGGAGACGGAAAGTCAGTTTGGATTCGTTTGGTGGGCCGGGACAGACGTATTGGCATCCGTAGGAGTGGCGTTACTATTCTTGAAAACCCCCCAAAATTAAATATTCTTCTCTTCAGGTCAATGTTTCTTAGGTTCTAGGAAAGTAAACACACACACACACACACACACACACACACACACACACACCTTGAAAGATTGTGACCTGGAACCTGATAGATAGCGCCCAGGTCAGAGCTGACTCAAGTGCAAGTACCTGGGTTAGCTAGGCTAACCACACACACACACACAGTATATTATAGTTTTCAACTTACAAACACACTGTAGCTACACTCTTCTGAAACTGAACATTTTTAATAAGGCAAATCACAGTGGAGCATTAAACTAACCGAACCTCCTAATCAAAGTCAATATTTCAGAGTAATGACCTCTGGCTATTGACCAGAGGAAACTCAGACGGAGAAAATGAAAGAGGAGGTAGGAGCCTGATGCATATATCAACAAACAATTAAGATTTCTCAATAGATCCCAATGAAGAAGAAGACTTTAATCTGAATATCATCCTTGGAGGATAAATATTCCAAGAAACTCAAGCAGTGTGGGTTGTTTCCACCATAGTTTTCTTATGGGTCTCACCCAGGATGCAGCCCAGGACAGTTAACTTAGTCGCAGGTAGCTATTTACTGTTAGGTAACGGGACATTTGTCCAACTAATGTGACATTTTATTGTGGCAACGTTTAGCGAAACGTTGCCACAGGAAAATTTCTCATTAGTTGTATATGAATCCTTTACTCAACGTATCGTTGGTAATTCTGTGTTTGTTTACTGCCAGGCAGGAAGATATAAGAACATAAGAACATAAGAACGAAGGAACACTGCAGAAGGCCTACTGGCCCATGCGAGGCAGGTCCAAGTCTCCTACCGGCTTAAGCCAATGCACCCAACCTAGTCAGGTCAGGTCACATTGACTTAAGGGAGGAACACGGCAACCGACCTGGTAGCACAAGCTATCAGGTCCAACTCACACCCACCCACATCCACTCATGTATTTATCCAACCTATTTTTAAAGCTACACAACGTTCTGGCCTCTATAACGGTACTTGGGAGTTTGTTCCACTCATCCACAACTCTATTACCAAACCAGTACTTTCCTATATCCTTCCTGAATCTGAATTTTTCCAACTTAAAACCATTGCTGCGAGTCCTGTCTAGGCTAGATATTTTCAGCACACTATTTACATCCCCTTTATTTATTCCTGTCTTCCATTTATACACCTCAATCATATCCCCCCTAATTCTACGTCTTTCTAGAGAGTGCAGATTCAGGGCCCTTAGTCTATCCTCATAGGGAAGGTTTCTGATACATGGGATCAACTTTGTCATCCTCCTTTGTACATTTTCCAGAGAATTTATATCCATTCTGTAATAAGGTGACCAAAAC
>NC_091329.1:11801368-11811368 GCF_038502225.1 Cherax quadricarinatus | reverse complement strand
TTTCACGACATGTTAGAACCATGAGGATCCTTCAGGACTGTCTTTCACGACATGTTAGAACCATGAGGATCCTTCAGGACTGTCTTTCACGACATGTCAGAACAGTCAGGCTCCTTCCGGACTTCGTTCACGACATGTGAGAACAATCACAAAATATAGAATTCTGCCAAGACGTTCACGCCTAATGAATCAGTTCAAAAACTCGAGAAGAACCAAAAGTTAACAACAAGAGTATTTCTGAGGAGATTAAGTTAGGAGGACATACTAAAGGAACCGAACTTAACAAACTTTAAAAGAATGACCAAATAAAACATTCTTACAACGTACAAGATATCCCAAGGATTTGACAGGATGGATAAGGATAGAGCGCTTGAAATTCAAGACACAGGGCCGAGGGGGGATAAAAAATAATGCTGAAGATAAAGATGAATCACAGACAATACGTTATCGAGCATTTCATCATATAAAAATGTTTCCATTTCTCCTGACAAACAAAACACCACCACCAATATTAGTCTCACGGTTAATGAGGAAGCGGTGGAGGCAAAACTTCTTACACAGCTTCAAGAGTAAGTATAATAAAACCCAAGAGACCAGGAGCTAATAACAACAATTAAGTGTAAATTATGAGGCGAGGATCGACCCTCGACAACATAACAAGGTGAGTACAAATCAATGTTCACATATAAACACATAACCTGGCACATAACTCTACATCAGGACCACGACAAAAACATACTATAATATGACCATACGAACTGCACCATAAAAATAATTTAATATACAGACCCTATAATGATAATATACGCCATTAAATAAATATTTCCTTTTATTATTCTAGTTGTCAGCTGGCCGCCGTGATCCTATATTGCTGTGGCCTCCAGCGCCAAGTCGCCATATTTTCAGAGATCTTCGTTTTCCTCTCTACCATTTTATGTTGACGCTGAAGTTTTAAAGACTTTCTTAACTGGTCACATTATCATACTTTGGATTTTCTGAACGATTCGCTTTTCTGTTTAACAACTTCCTAAAAAAAATATATATTAAAAACCTCCAACTCTGATCAGCTGTTAAATTAAATTTTTAGAAATAGTTATCTATAGACGAGATTTTGTAAGAAAAAAAAAATCCTTACTAAATAGAAACTGAACATAATACTGAAACACCATATTTTTTGATAACATTTTCTAAAAACGAGACTTTGAAAGAAAATCATAAATTCTCCTCACAAAATAGAAACTGAACACCCAAAGGAAAATTCTTGACTTTTGTGGTGAGCATCACGTCCTGGGGACGACTGTCTTTTGTTTCAACTTCACTCGTGGTATTTTCCCCACATTTTGAGCAAGTGTCTTTTATTTTATAACACATTTCCCACCCCTCCACCAGTCAACATGTTTGCGTAAAAAAATAAAAAAAATAAGCGTATGGGACTATTTTATTTCTGGTTTATTCCCGGCTTGCGATCGCTGTAGATTACAACTTTCACGAAGGGGCTACATGAAATAACACTAAAAAAACTGACTATAGACCCATAGTGAATGTAGATTGCTACATAACTGAGATTGGTTGATGTGGACAGGAGTTTCAACCCAAAATTTGTTGCTTGACGACCACTGTCATATGCAAGTGCTTTTAAAAGCATATATATGTTTAGATGCATACTTATGCCTAAATATATATATATATATATATATATATATATATATATATATATATATATATATATATATATATATATATATATATATATATATATATATATATATGAATAAAAAGAAATTTATATGATTACATACGTATTTAAGCTTAAATATATTTACTTCCTTAAATACATATTCAGGGTTAAACACATATGCAAAATCTCTGTATAAAGTACAAATAGGAAAAGTTGATGGAGGGTGAGAGTGAGTGTGGTTGATGGAGACGAGAATGTTTGGTTGTGACAACTAAACAATAAGCAACCAAACGACTTTGTCAGTTGTTTCTAAACAAAATAGCCCAGACTATTTTGTCCCTTATTTCTGAAGCCTGTTTAATACAGGTTTTGCCTACACACACACACACACACACACACACACACACACACACACACACACACACACACACACACACACACACACACACACACACACACACACACACACACACATATTGTTGCTGGGAATGCCTTAAGCAACTTCACTCTTCCACTGTGGGTGTTGTTCATATATACTTGTATATACTTAGGTATGTAAAGTATATATACTCTTAAATATAAACTTATATTCTAAAATGCACTTACGTATTCCACTATATATATACTAAAATTTTATGTTTATTATGTATTGAGGTTGAAGCCTTATGATGGTGGCCAGTGGTGGCCAGTGGTGGGTTATGATGGTGGCCAGTGGTGGCCAGTGGTGGGTTATGATGGTGGCCAGTGGTGGGTTATGATGATGGCTAGTGGTGGGTTATAATGGTGGCCAGTGGTGGGTTATGATGGTGGCCAGTGGTGGGTTATGATGGTGGCCAGTGGTGGGTTATAATGGTGGCCAGTGGTGGGTTATGATGGTGGCCAGTGGTGGGTTATGATGGTGGCCAGTGGTGGGTTATAATGGTGACCAGTGGTGGGTTATGATGGTGGCCAGTGGTGGGTTATGATGGTCGCCGGTGGTGGGTTATGATGGTGGCCAGTGGTGGGTTAAAATGGTGGCCAGTGGTGGGTTATAGCAGTAGTAATGTTATGCAGCTGGTTGCTACTGTAATGGTGACACTTGTTAGGTTATAATACTGGTAATATTACTGGAGGAAGGTTGGCACTTTGTGAAGTGGGGAAAGGGGGGGCACTGGCACCTTTGGCAAGGGGAAGGTTAGCACTATGGGTTGACACTCTGGGGAGGGGGAAAGTTTGCACTATTGGGAAGGTAGGTTGGCACTATTGGGGAAAAGTGATTGGCACTTTTGAGTGGGGGAGGTTGGCACTCTGGATAGGGAAAATTGGTCCTATTGAAGCGAGGTTGGCACTATGGATAGGGGGAAATTGACACTACCGGGGGGAAGGTTGGCACTTTAGAGAGGGTGTGAAGATGGCATCAGTAGTGGCAGGGAGGATGGCACTCTGAGGTAGGAAAGTTGGTACTGTTGGGAAGGGGAATGCTGGCACTACTGTGGAGGCTGGAACTCTGGAGGGAAAAAGTTGGCACTATTGGGGGGAAGGCTAGCACTACTGTTGAGGTTGGTACTCTGGAGTGAGGGAAAGCTGGCACTACTGGGGAAAAGGTTGGTACTCTGGGGAAGGGGAAAGTAGTGCCTACTCTGGAGGTTGGTACTCTGGGGAGGAGGGAAAGTTGGCACTATTGGGGGAAAGTCTGGCACTCTGGAGAGGGGGCAAGTTGGCACTACTGAGGGGGAAGGTTGGCACTCTGTGGAGAGGGAAAGCTGGCAATACTGGGAGGGGGGGAGATTGGCACTCTGTTTAGAGGGAAAGCTGGCAGTATTGGGAGTGGAGAGGGAAAGCTGGCAGTATTGGGATAAGATTGGCACTCTGTGGAGAGGGAAAGCTGGCAGTATTGGGAGGGGGGTAAGATTGGCACTCTGTGGAGAGGGAAAGCTGGCAGTATTGGGAGGGGGGTAAGATTGGCACTCTGTGGAGAGGGAAAGCTGGCAGTATTGGGAGGGGGGTAAGATTGGCACTCTGTGGAGAGGGAAAGCTGGCAGTATTGGGAGGGGGGTAAGATTGGCACTCTGTGGAGAGGGAAAGCTGGCAGTATTGGGAGGGGGGGTAAGATTGGCACTCTGTGGAGAGGGAAAGCTGGCAGTATTGGGAGGGGGGTAAGATTGGCACTCTGTGGAGAGGGAAAGCTGGCAGTATTGGGAGGGGGGTAAGATTGGCACTCTGTGAGGAACAGAATCGTTTTAAAATTTAGTATAGAAGAAAATTGAATCATGTTACCAGGGATATTGTGGTGATAAGGTGAGTAAACTGTGTTGTAGTTGTTGTTGTTGTTGTTGTTGTTGTTTATTGTTGTAGTGGTGGAGTGATAGTGATGGTGGTGGTGACAGTGACATTGATGGTGAGAGTGACAGTGGTGGAGGTGATGACAGTGGTGATGGTGATAGTGACTGGTGGTGGTGGTGATAATGACAGTGGTGGCGATAGTGACAACGATGGTGATAGTGACAGTAATGATGATGGTGATAGTGACAGTGATTGTGGTGTTGATAGTGACAGTGATGGTGGTGGTGATAGTGACAGTGATGGTGGTGGTAATAGTGACAGTGATAGTGGTGATGATAGTGACAGTGATGGTGGTAATAGTGACAGTGATGGTGGTGGTAACAGTGATGGTGATAGTGACAGTGATGGTGGTGGTGGTTATAGTGACAGTGAAGATAGTGGTAGTTGTGATAGTGACAGTGATGGTTGTGATAGTGACAGTGATGGTGGTGATAGTGACAGTGATGGTGATGGTGCTCACAGGTACTTGCCTCCCTTCTCACCTTCCTCACACCTGCCCACTCACTGCTCTATCGATTAGATCAACAAGATTCCAAACTTACTTTCTCTCTCTCTCTCTCTCTCTCTCTCTCTCTCTCTCTCTCTCTCTCTCTCTCTCTCTCCCTCTCTTTCTCTAAAACACACACTCACACATACATACACCCACCTACACACACACACACACACACACACACACACACACACACACACACACACACACACACACACACACACACACACAGACACACACACACACACACACACACACACACACACACACACACACACACACACACACACACACACACACACACACACACATACACACACAAATGAAAACCAGCGTGGGTTCATGGAAGGCAAATCCTGTGTCACAAACCTTCTGGAGTTTTATGACAAGGTAACAGAAGTAAGACACGAGAGAGAGGGGTGGGTTGATTGCGTTTTCCTAGACTGCAGGAAGGCCTTTGACACAGTTCCCCACAAGAGATTAGTGCAGAAGCTGGAGGATCAGGCGCATATAACAGGGAGGGCACTGCAATGGATCAGGGAATACCTGACAGTGAGGCAACAACGAGTCATGGTACGTGAAGAGGTATCACAGTGGATGCTTGTGACGAGCGGGGTCCCACAGGGGTCAGTTCTAGAACAAGTGCTATTTTTTATATATGCGAATGCTATGATGGAAGGAATAGACTCTGAAGTGTCCCTATTCGCAGATGATGTGAAGTTGATGAGAAGAATTAAATCGGATGAGGATGAGGCAGGACTGCAAAGAGACCTGGACAGGCTGGACATGTGGTCCAGAAACTGGCTTCTCGAATTCAACCCTGCCAAATGCAAAGTCATGAAGATTGGGGAGGGGCAAAGAAGACCGCAGACAGAGTATAGGCTAGGTGGACAAAGACTATAGACCTCACTCAGGGAGAAAGACCTTGGGGTGACCATAACACAGAGCACGTCACCGAAGGCACACATCAACCAAATAGCTGCTGCAGCATACGGGCGCCTGGCAAACCTGAGAACAGCGTTCCGATACCTTAATAAGGAATCGTTCAAGACACTGTACACTGTGTATGTTGGGCCCATACTGGAGTATGCAGCACCAGTCTGGAACCCACACCTGGTCAAGCACGTCAAGAAGTTAGAGAAAGTACAAAGGTTTGCAACAAGGCTAGTCCCAGAGCTCAGGTGAATGTCGTACGAGGAAAGGTTGGGGGAAATCGGACTGACGACACTGGAAGACAGAAGGGTCAGGGGAGACATGATAACGACATACAAGATACTGCGGGGAATAGACAAGGTGGACAGAGACAGGATGTTCCAGAGAGGGGACACAGAAACAAGGGGTCACAACTGGAAGGAGAAGACTCAGACGAGTCACAGGGACGTTAGAAAGTATTTCTTCAGTCATAGAGTCGTCAGGAAGTGGAATAGCCTAGCAATTGAAGTAGTGGAGGTAGGAACCATACATAGTTTTAAGAAGAGGTATGACAAAGCTCAGGAAGCAGAGAGAGAGAGAGGACCTAGTAGCGATCAGTGAAGAGGCGGGGCCACGAGCTGAGTCTCGACCCCTGCAACCACAATTAGGTGAGTACACACACACACACACACACACACACACACACACACACACACACACACACACACACACACACACACACACACACACACACACACACACTCACACACACACACACACACACACACACACACACACACACACACACACACACACACACACACACACACACTCACACACACACACACACCAACCTACACACAGAGGTATGATAAAGCTCACGGTTCAGGAAGAGTGACCCAGTAGCGACCAGTGAAGAGGCGGGGCCAGGAGCTAGGACTCGACCCCTGCAACCTCAACTAGGTGAGTACAACTAGGTGAGTACACACCCACCCACCTACAAACACCCACTTACACACACACACACACACACACACACACGCACGGAAGGAATAGACTCTGAGGTGTCCCTGTTTGCAGATGACGTGAAGTTGATGAGAAGAATACACTCGATCGAAGACCAGGCAGAACTACAAAGGGATCTGGACAGGCTGCAGAACTGGTCCAGCAATTGGCTCCTGGAGTTCAATCCCACCAAGTGCAAAGTCATGAAGATTGGGGAAGGGCAAAGAAGGCCGCAGACGGAGTACAGTCTAGGGGGTCAGAGACTACAAACCTCACTCAAGGAAAAAGATCTTGGGGTGAGTATAACACCAGGCACATCTCCTGAAGCGCACATCAACCAAATAACTGCTGCAGCATATGGGCGCCTAGCAAACCTCAGAACAGCATTCCGACATCTTAATAAGGAATCGTTCAGGACCCTGTACACCGTATACGTTAGGCCCATATTGGAGTATGCGGCACCAGTTTGGAACCCACACCTAGCCAAGCACGTAAAGAAACTAGAGAAAGTGCAAAGGTTTGCAACAAGACTAGTCCCAGAGCTAAGAGGTATGTCCTACGAGGAGAGGTTAAGGGAAATCAACCTGACGACACTGGAGGACAGGAGAGATAGGGGGGACATGATAACGACATACAAAATACTGAGAGGAATTGACAAGGTGGACAAAAACAGGATGTTCCAGAGATTGGACACAGTAACAAGGGGACACAGTTGGAAGCTAAAGACACAGATGAATCACAGGGATGTTAGGAAGTATTTCTTCAGCCACAGAGTAGTCAGTAAGTGGAATAGTTTGGGAAGCGATGTAGTGGAGGCAGGATCCATACATAGCTTTAAGCAGAGGTACGATAAAGCTCACGGCTCAGGGAGAGTGACCTAGTAGCGATCAGTGAAGAGGCGGGGCCAGGAGCTCGGACTCGACCCCCGCAACCTCAACTAGGTGAGTACAACTAGGTGAGTACACACACACACACACACACACACACACACACACACACACACACACACACACGTATATACAGTGCGTCAGAGGTTGATCCATGGAATTAGAGAACTATATGACCCTTTATGTTTACCTCTTCAAAATAATAATAATACGAAAAATATTATTATTATTACTATTATTGTTATTATTATTATTATTATTATTATTATTATTATTATTATTATTATTATTATTATTATTATTGTTATTATTATTATTACCACTACCACCACTACTATCCCTGCTAGTATTACTACTACAACCACTGCTAGTAATAAGAACATAAGAACATAAAAAAGGAGGAATACTGCAGCAGGCCTACTTGCCCATACTAGGCAAGTCCTTCACAATCCTTCCCACTAACAAAATATTTGCCCAACTCTATTTTCAATGCTACCCAAGAAATAAGTTTTGATGATTATATTTAGTCATTACGCAAGTCTCACTCAAATCCAACCCCTCTCACTCATGTATTTATCTAACCTAAATTTGAAACTACGACCTAAATTTGAAACTACCAACCTAAATTTGAAATTACAAACCTAAATTTGAAACTACCAACCTAAATTTGAAACTACCAACCTAAATTTGAAACTACCAACCTAAATTTGAAACTACCAACCTAAATTTGAAAATACTACTACTACCACTGCTAGTAATACTACTACCATTACTACTATTACTACTACCACTGCTACTATTACCACTCCCACTTCTACTACTACTACTACTACTATTACTACTACTACTACTACTACTACTACTACTACTACTACTACTACTACCACAATCTTTACAACTATACTTCTGGTACATATCATCTGGTTCAACTTCAAAGGAAGAGTCATTTAAATAACCTAAAAGAAAGTGGAAAAAATGTAATTAAAATATTAATAAAAAATGTTTAATAATTCATGCATAGCGATTATATAGTTTGCAATGACTAGCTGTAAATAATTAATAACTATAATATTATTAATAGAACAGTAACAAGGACAAATATCATACTGAAGGCAGATGTCAGTTGAAAAAAATCCTCTCAGATGTCCGTAGCTCACACAACTCATCTCATTCACTGTTAGTTATGTTAAAAATGGTATATAAGACCGACAGGTTGTGGTAAAAAAAAGACACCAGTTGCAAACACTTGCACATTTTATTAGAAATTTCCAGTGACCAAAGTCCCAGGCGCGAAACGTTTGCAATGAAATTTTTTAGTGAAATTTTTTTGAGTTCTGGTGACCGGACACTACATCACACTCGGTCAGCCCTGCTAGCAGCCAGGGGTAAAACACTAGAGGGTCGTATTGGGTTGGGGTGATCACGCAATTCACCTCATCTCCCAGTTGTTATCCCGGGCTAAAACCACTGTATAGTCATTGACAACAATTGATACAGAAAAGAGGTATACTGGTTAACGACATTACTTTTATATAATTAACGAGCGTCCTTTTACGAAATGAAAAATAAAACGTCACAGTAAGGTGGCTGGAAGAATTCTCATTAAGCTCGCACTTAGGAGAGGAAACTTCATGTAGGTTATCAGAGAATTTCTGCACGATAACAACAGCTGCACCCGTCATTTACACTCCGAACACTCATTGGTATAGTCAAAATTGGTCTAGCTAGCCAACAGCATGAATAACTACACAAAGTGTACATGAAAATCCTAGTTTAGTTACCACAGTGTTTAACTGAGTCAATCAAAACATCTCTAATCTTTCTTGTAACTCAGATTACGTCACCTCTGCCAATATTGTCCGACTCCAATATTGCTGAATGCGAAACCAACTGTGTGAAATTTGCAGTTGGATTGTGGTGCCATCTGTCTGTATCTCCGCGTTGAAATCAAAACTGGATCAGTTACACTAAAAATCCTTCTCACCTGTCGATTCTCTAAATGTAATTACTTTTTCACAGTTATTTGTTTTTATTGTTTTGGGATTACAGTGATTACTATGTATCGTTCCATGTTCAGAGAATTGCCGGAGCAGAAGGATTTACTCCCGTGCCTGGCTGACTGATGGAGATGTTCGGAGACAGAGATATATAGATAGATAGATAGAGAGGGAGAGAGAGAGAGAGAGAGAGAGAGAGAGAGAGAGAGAGAGAGAGAGAGAGAGAGAGAGAGGAGAGAGAGAGGAGAGAGAAAGGAGAGAGGGAGAGAGAAGGAGAGGGGAAAGGGACAGAGAGGGAGAAGGGAGAAAAAAAAGAGGATTCTGTACAAAGCACAAGCACGCTCACACCTCGAGTATACTCTACTTTCTTGGTTTGCCTGCCCCCCCCCCCTCTCATCTGCGACTGCTTGACAGAGTAGAGAACAGAGCAAGACGTCTCATCTCTCGCCTGGACCCATCCTGGATAGATCTGTCATTTCAGCAGAGCCTTCAACATAGGAGGGATGTGGGTGGCCTTACTGTTATGTACAAGGCCAATATTGTCAAAGTACAACACTTGGATCCACTTCGAGGACAGCGTGAAACAAGCTTTTATGCCACAAGACGGGCAGAAAGCAGCAACTTCACTCTGGCTCTACCCTTCTCCAGAACATCACTCCATCTGAGATCATACATACCCAGGATGACTCGAGTATGGAACACATTCGTA
>NC_091329.1:11783868-11796368 GCF_038502225.1 Cherax quadricarinatus | reverse complement strand
TTAATAATAAATAATAAAAATGATTTTTGCGAAATTATTGCGCACACATATTTTCGCTTGCTTTATTCGGCAAGATGTACGTTGCTGTTTAAGCCAGAATCGCAAGCTTTACCTATTCGGCACGACATATGTATATATATATATATATATATATATATATATATATATATATATATATATATATATATATATATATATATATATATATATATATATATATATATATATATATATATATATATATATATATATATATATATATATATATATATATATATATATATATATATATATATATGTCGTGCCGAATAGGCAGAACTTGTGATCTTGGCTTAAATAGCAACGCTCATCTTGCCATATAGGACAAGCGAAAATTTGTGTATGCAATAATTTCGCCCAAATCATTATGAACCTTACGAAAAAAATATATTTCACTGTGCTTGTTTAGTATTAAATTATTGTAAACAAATCTAAAATATATTTAGTTGGGTTAGGCTAAAATAAATTGTTTTTGTTATGATAAGGTTAGGTAAGTTTTCTAAGATTCTTTTGATGCAAAATTATAAATTTTTACATTAACATTAATGAAAAAAAATATATCTTTAAACGTATAAGAGAAAGTTTTAGAAAGGGCTTAATTTTAAATGAGTTCTTGCTGACTAGTTTTACCTATTCGGCACGACATATATATATATATATATATATATATATATATATATATATATATATATATATATATATATATATATATACAGAGAGAGAGAGAGAGAGAGAAAGAGAGCCTCCAGCACCACAAACATATATGAGGATGACCTTCCAGGCGTAATGGGTTGATGGTGGCTGGAATACCATGATAACACACTACGAGCGACATTTCGACGCTAAAAAACGTCTTCTTCTGACTTATTGCTCTCATTTGTAGCGTCGTGAGTGCACCAATACACGCACCGAGGATCAGTGCTAAGACCACAGTAATATACTCACGGAGGATCATTGCTAGAATCACGCTAATTTACTCATCAAGGATCAGTGTTAGGATCACGCTAATACACTCACAGAGAATCAGTGTCAGGATCACGCTAATCTACGCTAATCACGCTAATAAGGTTCCCTAAGGAAAGCTTAAATGAACTAAACCTTACGATAACTGAAGAGGAAAAAAACTGGGAAAGAAATTGTAATTACATAAATAATACCAAGTACAATTGATTGTACGGACAGGAAGAGATTGTATGAAATGCTTGTACCAAGATGATGACATTAACGGAGGCTATATTCACAGATCTATCATAAGGAAGTAAAAAATATTTTAAATCCTAGGGTTGTAGGCTAGTGGAATGGACTGGAGGAGGAGGAGGAGGCGGTGAGTGTTGCAGGAATGGGTTTGACTGTGCTCAAGAGGCCGGATGAAAGGTAGTGACGGTCGGGAAATCCTTAGTGGCTCAGTCAGAGGCCAAAGACTGAACCCAGCAGCTACAAATACACACACACACACACACACACACACACAGCTAAGAACAAGATCACTGGAACCTCTATTACACGGGTTACAGCCACTCAGGCCACAATTTATGCCCATACAACTTAGCATGTTTACTAAGGAGAAGCTTAGCCTTAGGAGTCTATCTCCCTGCCTCTCTCTGTCCCTGCCTCTCTCTCTCGCTCTCTCGTACGATGTTCACTAGGCGTTGTTCTTGCTGTTTAACCTAAGACATTTGTTATTCCATGATATCTGACTATAAGAGCAGAGGAAGGGAGGCCGAGGGGAAACGAGGGAAGCGGCAGGAGGCAGGGTTAAAGGAAAGGGGGAGGGGAAGAGAGGAAAGGGGAAGGAGGCAGGGTTAGGGGAAAGGGGGAGGGGAAGAAGGTGAGTGTAAGCTCAGTGGGAAGACAGTGGTCTCCCACACTCTCTGTCTTCTTAATGGGAGCTTCGGTTTAATAATCTTCATTTCCTGTCGTGCATGGTGAGGTGTTGCCTGTCTGGGCGAGGGTGTAATGTGTTGGAAATGTTACGTTAGTGAAGTGTGTGTGTGTGTGTGTGTGTGTGTGTGTGTGTGTGTGTCGTGCCGAACAGGCAAAACTTGCGATCTTGGCTTAAATAGCAACGCTCATCTTGCCATATAGGACAAGCAAAAATTTGTGTATGCAGTAATTTCGCCAAAATAATTCTGAACCTAACGAAAAATATATATTTCACTGTGTTTGTTTAGTATTAAATTATTGTAAACATATCTAAAATATATTTAGTTGGGTTAGGCTAAAATAAATTGTCCTTGTTATAATAAAGTTAGGTAAGTTTCCTAAGATTCTTTTGGTGCAAAATTATAAATTTTTACATTATCATTAATGAAAAAAATACATCTTTAAATGTATAAGAGAAAAATTTAGAAAAGACTTAATTTTAAAAGAGTTCTTGCTAATTGACCAGTTTTACATATTCGGCACGACATATATATATATATATATATATATATATATATATATATATATATATATATATATATATATATATATATATATATATATATATATATATATATATATATATATATATATATATATATATATATATATATATATATATATATATATATATATATATATATATATATATATATATATATATATATATATATATATATAATGTAGCTGGGCTTCAAAACCTTTACTTAAAATAACAAAATTTGTGAATAAATGTATAATATTGTGTGAACACAATTTATTAACCCTGTGAATATTATTCACTGAGTTTGACTTGACAGCTGTCAAGTCTGCAGCTGTTGTCAAATTGAAGGGAATACAATTGTTATAATAATTATATTAATGTTAATTGGGTTATTTAAAGCGAATGCTGAACAGCTGGCAACTTGGGTAATTGATGATGGTAGTTGAGGTTGATGGTGGTGGTGGTTGTAGTCGTGGTGATGGTGGTGATGGTTGTGATGGTGGTTTTAGTAGTTTATCTGAGTTGTGGTTGAAGGTGTAATGACTGTAGTGGTTGTTGGTCGATGATGTTGGTAGATGGTGATGATGCTTGTAGATGATACTGGTAGAAGATGGTGATAATGCTGGTAGATGATGATGCTGTTAGATGATGATGCTGTTAGATGAAGATATTGATGCTTGAAGAACATGGAGATGATGCTAGATGATTCTGGTAGATTATGCTTGTAGATGATGCTGATAAAAGATGCTAGATGATGCTGGTAGATGATGCTAGATAGTGATGCTGGTAGATGGTGATTGTAATAGATGGTGATGATGCTAGAAGATATTGATGATACTGATAGATGCTGGTAGATGATGCTAGAAGATGGTGATGATGCTGGTAGATGGTGATGATGCTAGATGGTGATGATGCTGGTAGATTGTGATGCTGGTAGATGGTGATGATGCTGGTAGATGATGCTGGTAGATGGTGATGTTGCTGGTAGATGATGGTAGATGGTGATGATGCTGGTAGATGGTGATGATGCTGGTAGATGGTGATGCTGGTAGAAGATGATGCTAGTAGAAGATGGTGATGATGCTGGTAGAACATGGTGATGATGCAAGTGGAAGATGGTGATGATTCTGGTAGATGATGATGCTGGTAGATGATGATGCTGGTAGACGATGGTGATGCTGGTAGATAGTGATGGGGTAGATGATGGTGATTATGGTGGTAGAAGATGGTGATGATGGTGATAGACGGGAGCGGTGGTAGTTAATGGTCATAGATGGGTCAAAGAAACAGAGCTGACAGATGATGGTGGTAGATGGTGGTGGATGGGAGTGGTAGATGGGAGTGGTAGATGGGAGTGGTAGATGGGAGTGGTAGATGGGAGTGGTAGATGGGAGTGGTAGATGGGAGTGGTAGATGGGAGTGGTAGATGGGAGTGATAGATGGGAGTGGTAGATGGGAGTGGTAGATGGGAGAGGTAGATGGGAGTGGTAGATGGGAGAGGTAGATGGGAGTGGTAGATGGGAGTGGTAGATGGGAGTGGTAGATGGGAGTGGTAGATGGGAGTGGTAGATGGGAGTGGTAGATGGGAGTGGTAGATGGGAGAGGTAGATGGGAGTGGTAGATGGGAGTGGTAGATGGGAGTGGTAGATGGGAGTGGTAGATGGGAGTGGTAGATGGGAGTGGTAGATGGGAGTGGTAGATGGGAGTGGTAGATGGGTCTCAAAGACACAAGGTAACAAGTTTAGTTCTAACTTGAGAAGCATAACAATTTAACCTGTGATTAATTAACGATATTTTTTAACCTCCTTCGTCTTCCACTCTGCAGTTACGTTAGAAAAATGTAAGTGGTGTAATTTACTTCTTCTTGAGTGCATCTCAAGTTTTCCTCCTCCTCCTCCTCCTCCTCCCCCACTTCTTCTTTTTCTACCTCTTCTAATTCTTCTTCTACTTCTTCTTCTTCTACTACTTATTCTACTTCTCCTTCTACTTTTGCTTCTCCTTTTTCAACAGTCATCCATGATTCTGTCTGCAACAAATGCCAGGCCTAGTTTAGAGTAAGCATCACCAGTATGTAACCTTCACTTGATAAATCATGGTCAATAAAAAAATATGTTATGAAACTCAGATTTTTTTAAGATATGCAACGAGACAAGTTCCAGAGCTCGGGTTACTGCACTTGGGACAAAGACTGAAGGAAGTGAAGTGACGATATTATAAGATAGAATTAATATTGGGAAGACATGATAACGACATACAAAATACCCAGAGGGCTTGATAGTATAGACAGGGATAAACTGTTAAAGAGGCTGGAAACACGTACACATGGGCACAGCTGGATATTAATAACACAGGGATGTCAGCAATGTAAGAGGCAGGATATATATATAGTTTCAATTAGGTATGATAGGGTCACCGAAATCAAGAGGGAATGCACCCAGAAGAGGTCAGTTTCAGAGGCACACTCGCACACACGGGTCTAGGAGCTGTGACTTCACCCATGCAACCAAATATAGGTGAGTACACACACACACACACACACACACACACACACACACACACACACACACACACACACACACACACACACACACACACACACCACCACCACCACCACCACCACCACCACCACCACCACCACCACCACCACCACCACCACCAATAACAACCACAGCAAGAACAAAAGCATTTACAAGACGTGCGTTTTTCATACGCACTAACAATTCATAATGAATAATGTAAGTAACTGTATGAACCTAACTCATCCATAAATTACACTCATAAATTGGCATTACTCCTGCAGGTGTTAGACCGCTCAAGGTCTCGACTGCAGACCAGCAGAGGGACCGTAAATGGTCTACCGCAAGAATATTAGATAACTGGAAAAACTGCTATATTAGACATATTAGCCAATCAAGAGTGGCATATTAGCCAATCAAGAGTGGCAGAGCATAGGTTACAGCAGCAATATTTGCCGATAGCGGGATCAGAAAATTTGATTCAGTAGGAATATCAGCCAATCAGAGAGGGTAAAAAATGATTTACATTTGGAATCTGAGTTACATAAACACTGTGGAATAGTTGGATATTAGCCAATAAGAGAAAAATTAACTAAAGTAGAAATATTAGCCAATCAGAGGGACAGAAAATTAGCTGTAGCACAAAAAGAAGCAAGTCAGGAGGGGAAAATGGTTGGGGAAATTAATGGCCCAATAGAATGGAATGAAAGGTAAAGGTCAGCCAATCAGAAAAAAAGTTTGTGAAATGTAGATATTGCATCAGCCAATAGCATGGGAGAAGGGAAAGGACGAGTTAGTCCTAATGAGAGGGAAAGAAAACGGAAGAACAGATGGTGACAGAAAATGGAAATTCTGACGATGACTGAAAATGAGAGTTCAGAGGGTCACAGAAAACGGGAGTATATAGGGTAATGCAAAACGGAAAACGGGAGCACAAAGGGTGTCAGAAAAAGGGGTTATTGCGTGTGACAGGAAATGGTAGAACAGAGGATGAGAGCAAACAAGATTAAGGAAGGTGACAAAAAACGGGAGTACAGAAGCTGACAGAAAACAGCAATACCCAAGGTAACAGAAAATGAAAGCACAGACGGTAACAGAAAACGAGAGAACAATAGCTCATAGAAAACGGGGCACTGTCACTCAATTTCCTGAGACTTCACTAACAAATATTCTCAGAAGAGCATTACATTCTCAGAAAGATAAACATTCTCAGAAAGATAAACATTCTCAGAAAGATAAACATTCTCAGAAAGATAAACATTCCCAGAAAGATAAACATTCTCAGAGAGATAAACATTCTCAGAAACGAACATTTTCAGAAACACAAACATTCTCAGAAACATAAACAGAGTAGACACGGAGACAGATTTAAATCGAAAAAAAAATCTATCTTAATTAACGTGAGGTTTTTGAGACAATACAATGCTATTCTGTCCTTGGAAAGCTTTGATTAAAGAGTGTGGCATTATTTGACTGTAGTTTAGGGCGACATTACTCCATTTGTTGATTGGATTTTGGTTCTTATCACTCCCTGTAGTTTATTGCCTCTGAAAATTTAACATGTTCTTGAGAAACTATGTTAGCGAAAGAGAGAGAGAATAAATTTAAAACGAATTAAATGTGAAAGATAGGGAAGGTGGAGGAACTGGAAAGAGAAGGAGTAGGACTAAATAAGAAGCAGAGCTAAAAGAAACGAAAGAACTTTAGGGAGAAAGAAGAGAAGGCAAAATCTAAATATCTACGCGACCATCAAACTATACCTACATAGAGAACGCGAATCTTACATACTTGCAGAGTCACCTTTCGGCCAAAGAAGTTGACCGGTATCTTTAACCGAACCCGTTGACCAAACCCGCTGGAAGCGAACCCGTTGATCGCAGGTGTTGGAACAGGTGTGAGGAAATAAGAGCGGAGGTACTGGGTTGGGAGGGACGACTCTGGCAATATTGTCTGGTAATTTAAAGTGTCTCGTAATTTACACTAGTAAGACATTGAGCCTCTCGCTCGTGCGAGTTCACTTGCCGGGGATTCTAACAATCCTTAAACGGGTGTTCTTCCCAAGGAGTTTAGACACTGTTTAACTGAGTAAAACGCTGACGTTTTATCCAGAACCGAACAGTACCATGACAGAAATATGTTACCTCATATCCTCGGGAGAGGTTATGAGGTAACGAGTGAGGTCATGAGGAGACAGATATCACATACAGTAAACATGTTTTAGGTGCTGATGTGCGGGGTTAGGGGGTAGTGTAGGACCTGCCATTGTGTACATTCTCTTGTTATGTTCGATAGTGTCACATAAATGCACAGTGGCTGCATCTAGAATCCTGGGTGTGATTTAATCGTCTTTTTGATGTAACTTGTGCTCCTCCATACTTCATGATGTATGAGTGTAGTTTGTAGTGAACGATTCATGCAATTCTGATTTGATTCGTCCTGAAAATGTATTTGTTTTGGTGCAGGCGAATCTGAAAGTTACGTCCTGTCTCAATGATGTGTTGATGTGTACCTCACTACATACCTCATTCGGAATGTTGTAAATCCCAGTAGCAGTGGTGGTGTTGGTGATGTTTTTGATGGCTTTTGTGGTCAGCAATGTTACTGTTAGCTGTACTGAGGAGGGCGGGGTGATAGCGGAGGCAACCTGCCCTGTGGTGAGGGCAAGACGATCAATGCTATTTCCCTGGGAGTGTTGTGGATGAGTAAGACTGTCTTTTTACAGGCGTGGAATGTTGTGGAAGCTTAAGAGCTCTGAGAGCTTCCTCGGTGAACTTTTGCTCTTCAAGAAATTCCTCCTCACAAATTTGAAGCTCGAGGAGAAAAAAAAATATGACGACTGTGCGTTTAATCTTGGGGTCGCGGTGGAAAAAATAGCCCATCAAGTCATCTTTATTGGTGGATTTACTATAAACCCAGTGTTTCAGTGTTCCCGTTCTTGATGAGCAGGACGTCAATAAAGGATAATTATAAACCGTGTATCTGAACATTCCTTGTTGAAGAGGATTTCATGATATGGTAGGAAGTGGTATTTTCCTTCCTCCAGAATAAACTGTACGGTTAGGTCTACAGAGTTCAGAGTGTCTTTAACTGGTTAATATTAAAGCATCCAAAGACGATGGCCAAAACGTCGTCAGTATATCTCAGCTCTGTGATGTTTTAACATAATGTTTTTTGAGTAATCTCTCTATCGACGTGTTGGAGGTAAAGGCTAGCCAAGACGTCATGCCATATTTCTACTCGAGGACGTCATTACCAAAGAGGAAGAGGGTGAACTTATCACATAATTCTATGAGACCTTTAAAATCCTGTTTAGGAACATCAATACTGGAAGTGAGGAGAAAGTGAATAGCCCTGTCATTGGGAACTGGAGTAAAGAGAGAGGTGAGATCAAGGCTGGCGAGTTATTTATTTCTGATGGTGACCTGGGTAAGTCTGGCAAGAAGGTCTTGCATTAAGTCCAGTCCTGGACCAAACGTAGCAATGAAGGTTTCTAGCTAACATAGTGGCTTACACTATCGCTCATCATTTAGGAGGTTGGAATCTATTTAGTCATTCTGGAGGAAATGAAATGTGCTGGATTCTACCGTGTTGGATTATATTCCTGGCTTGTACATTACATATTTAAGGGTTGGTTAACTCTCTGTTTCTGGTCCCTACCCAGAATATCTCTGATGTTATTTAAGGAACCTGGGTCTTAAGAAACTTAGGATCTATTTAGAGGAATTAAATTCTCCTCGGTGTGATCAGATTCTACTTTCGGAAAAAGATTCAAATTTAATTTTCTGTTTTTATAATGAAGGTATTCAGATGATACTTATGGCGTTTGTATCCTACTTATTGGGATTGAATCCTGTTTAAAATGATTGAATCCTATTTTAAAGAGTACTAAGTTGTTAGGATCCTTTCTATATGGCGTAGATTCTAACTGTGGTCTTTGATTTTATATAAGGTTATTGGATTACACTTTAGGCAGCGATCCACTTCAAAACAATTGTTCACAAATATGATTTAGGAAAACACTTGATCCTCTCATTCGCTTCCCATCCTAAAATCTCCTTGTTCCTCGGCAGTATGACTTTCTCTTCTTCCCCTAACTCTGTCGATAATAATTAGCCCAGTCAGTTTATCCGTTATATACGACAGATATATTTCCCTATAATTATTACACTCTCTCATGTCTCTCCTTATTCAGGGAATATATGCATGCTCTCTCTCCTAGTCTATTGAAACTTTTAATTCTTTCATGCATACATTGCACAAATGTACCAACCACTTCAGCAGTACAACATCCACACTTGATTTCAGCTTCTCAATCTCAACCCCATCTATCTCAGCTGCTTTATCTTCTTTCAATCCGTCCACTCTCACCCACTGGGTATTCAAATCTCCTCCAACCTGAGTCTATTCGTTACTGCCTCATGCATGAAATAAGAAATTTCCTTTCTATCATCCACATTTATCCGTTCCTCAACACATTCTCTCCATATCTGAGATGCATCACCTCCGCATCCGACATTTTTTCGTCTGTTACACATAAATGCCAATTTCGATTTACTGCTCAGGTTTTTCCTTTCATGTTTATCTCACTGAAAAACTTATTTTTTTTCGTATTCGCCTCAGAATTTTCTGACGAAGACTCACCCATTCTCTCATCTGCCCTTCATAATCAATATTTTAATAATTTTTCTCTCAATGTACTCTGCATCCGTACATCAATTTTACACTGTTAAATAGCTTTCACTTGATATCTTCTTTTTTTCTCCTTTATTATCCTTATTACTTTATTCCTCTCCGATCATTCTTCTACCATCTACACCCATTTTCCTTCACGACTCTCACTGACTCATCACACCTCCGATCATTCCTCTACCATCTACACTCACTCTCCTTTACCACTCTCTTCACCTCATCATTTCAATATGTTGAATCTAAATTCGCCATTATACTTGGATGCGTATAACTCACTATATCTCCAGTTCCATGGATCAGGAACCCTTCAACTAAGTTAGGGATCTTGAGCAGCTGTATCTCTGTGTCTTGTGCTCAACGTGGAGTTTTTTTTTTCCTTTAATTAACGCTCATTCCTTAATCTTTACACTCATTCTCTAATTACATTATTATGCGACGCACCTGTTGGCTGGTGAGCCCATTAATTATGTCTGTCTGTATGACAGTCACGTCCTCGGACGACTTTTTTGAACACTGTAGTTGTTTGTAAAATTAAATCATAATTATTATTCTTATTATTATTATTATTATTATTATTATTATTATTATTATTATTATTATTATTATTATTATTATTATTATTATTATTATTATTATTATTATTATTATTATTGCTGTTGTTGCTATTATTATTATTATTATTATTATTATTATTATTATTATTATTATTATTATTATTATTAATGTTGTTGCTATTATTATTATTATTATTATTATTATTATTATTATTATTATTATTATTATTATTATTATTATTATTATTATTATTATTATTATTCGAGAGGTTTAAAACCTAATAAATCAACCAAGTTACCCATCCAGGTAACACCCTGTTTTCATAGCCTCTTTTAATAGGCCTGATCTTATTAAATCGGAGTGAGTGGAGACGAATGAATCTTCGAGATTTGAAGTGCTGTCGGAGTGTTAGCTAGGTAACGTATACCCATCAAACCGAGCTCACTCAGCTCCTGGTCCCGCCTAACCTCAATAATTTGTGGAGGTAAGTATATTCATACGCATGACTTCTCATAATAAATTATACACTAAACTGCGCCAATGATCATCCAAATGTAAAAAGTTTTCTAAATATATGTGAGTGTGATATTACAATATTAGTTTTATTACAGTGTGGTATTACAGTGTGTTATTATTACACTGAGATATTACAGTACTCTTATTATTACAGTCTGATATTAGTGTTATTTATATTACAGTGTTGACAATATTACAGTGTTGGTAATATTACAATGTTGTTAATATTACAGTGTTGGTAATATTACAGTGTTGTTAATATTACAGTGTTGTTAATATTACAGTGTTGATAATATTACAGTGTTGATAATATTACAGTGTTGTTAATATTACAGTGTTGTTAATATTACAGTGTTGTTAATATTCCAGTGTTGATAATATTACAGTGTTGTTAATATTACAGTGTTGTTAATATTACAGTGTTGATAATATTACAGTGTTGGTAATATTACAGTGTTGTTAATATTCCAGTGTTGTTAATATTCCAGTGTTGTTAATATTACAGTGTTGTTAATATTACAGTGTTGATAATATTACAGTGTTGTTAATATTACAGTGTTGTTAATATTACAGTGTTGTTAATATTACAGTGTTGATAATATTACAGTGTTGGTAATATTACAGTGTTGTTAATATTCCAGTGTTGTTAATATTCCAGTGTTGTTAATATTACAGTGTTGATAATATTACAGTGTTGTTAATATTACAGTGTTGTTAATATTACAGTGTTGTTAATATTACAGTGTTGTTAATATTACAGTGTTGTTAATATTACAGTGTTGTTAATATTCCAGTGTTGATAATATTACAGTGTTGTTAATATTACAGTGTTGTTAATATTCCAGTGTTGATAATATTACAGTGTTGTTAATATTACAGTGTTGTTAATATTACAGTGTTGTTAATATTACAGTGTTGTTAATATTACAGTGTTGTTAATATTACAGTGTTGTTAATATTACAGTGTTGTTAATATTACAGTGTTGATAATATTACAGTGTTGTTAATATTCCAGTGTTGTTAATATTACAGTGTTGTTAATATTACAGTGTTGTTAATATTACAGTGTTGTTAATATTACAGTGTTGTTAATATTCCAGTGTTGTTAATATTCCAGTGTTGTTAATATTACAGTGTTGATAATATTACAGTGTTGTTAATATTACAGTGTTGTTAATATTACAGTGTTGTTAATATTACAGTGTTGTTAATATTACAGTGTTGGTAATATTACAGTGTTGTTAATATTCCAGTGTTGTTAATATTCCAGTGTTGATAATATTACAGTGTTGTTAATATTACAGTGTTGTTAATATTACAGTGTTGTTAATATTACAGTGTTGTTAATATTACAGTGTTGTTAATATTCCAGTGTTGTTAATATTACAGTGTTGTTAATATTCCAGTGTTGTTAATATTACAGTGTTGTTAATATTACAGTGTTGTTAATATTACAGTGTTATTAATATTACAGTGTTGGTAATATTACAATGTTGTTAATATTACAGTGTTGATAATATTACAGTGTTGTTAATATTACAGTGTTGGTAATATTACAGTGTTGTTAATATTACAGTGTTGTTAATATTACAGTGTTGATAATATTACAGTGTTGGTAATATTACAGTGTTGTTAATATTACAGTGTTGTTAATATTACAGTGTTGTTAATATTACAGTGTTGTTAATATTACAGTGTTGTTAATATTCCAGTGTTGTTAATATTACAGTGTTGTTAATATTCCAGTGTTGTTAATATTACAGTGTTGTTAATATTCC
>NC_091329.1:11736368-11778868 GCF_038502225.1 Cherax quadricarinatus | reverse complement strand
AAGCTTACAGCACTTCGCCGTATCTCGCATCTGCTTGACAGTAGGGGCTGCAAGATTCTGTACGAGGCACAAGTACGATCACACCTTGAGTATGCTCCGCTTACTTGGTTTCCATGACCCCTTTGATCTGCGACTGCTTGACAGTAGAGTACAAACCAAGACGTCTCATCTTTCGCCTGGACCAATAATGGATAGATCTGTCATTTCAGCAGAGCCTTCAACACAGGAGGGATGTGGGTGGCCTTACTGTTACGTACAAGGCCAATATTGTCAAAGTACCACACTTGGATCCACTTCGAGGACAGCGTGAAACAAGTTTTTGTGCCACAAGACGGGGAGAAAGCAGCAACTTCACTCTGGCTGTACCCTTCTCCAGAACATCACTCCATCTGAGATCATATATACCCAGGATGACTCGAGTATGGGACACATTCGTACAGCATAATGATGTCAACGAGATAAAGTCAGTTGATCAAATGAAAATGCTGGCCCACAGAGGCTCCAACTTCATCCTGTTCCCTACTTGTATGTCTCATAACAATAAAAATGCTTTCAAATGAGTTGATGTAGGTAACAGCTCTTAGCTTGCCAATAAAGTTAGGAATCCTTAACCTGTAAATAGTTTGTCAATAAAGCTAGGGATCCTTAACCTAAGCTTGTCAAACCCTACACAAATAACCCGCACATAAAAGAGAGAAGCTTACGACGACGTTTCGGTCCGACTTGGACCATTTACAAAGTCACACTAACCAGAAGTGGAGCAGGACGGCTATATATAGGCAGGAAGAGGTGGTGGTGGAGTAGTAATAGTAGTAGTAGTGGTAGTAGTAGTAGTAGTAGTAGTAGTAGTAGTAGTAGTAGTAGTAGTAGTAGTAGAGGTAGTAGTAGTGGTAGTTGTAGCAGTGGGGAATAAGGAGGACGAGCCAGTCAAATACAAAGGAAGGGGAGCACTGCAAGGGAGCTAGGTGCCCACAGAGGGAAAATAAGCGCACAGAGGTGGGTGAAAGGGGAAGTGGTGAAATAAATAAGGAAGGAACAGAAACACGAGACAGAAGAGAGAAAGACAACCCAGAGGTTGTCTTTCTTCTGTCTCGTGTTTCTTTGTATTTGACTGGCTCGTCCTCCTTATTCCCCACTACTACCACTACAACTACTACTACCACTACTACTACTACTACTACTCCACCACCACCTCTTCCTGCCTATATATAGCCGTCCTGCTCCACTTCTGGTTAGTGTGACTTTGTAAATGGTCCAAGTCGGACCGAAACGTCGTCGTAAGCTTCTCTCTTTTATGTGCGGGTTATTTGTGTATCGTTCCAGTCACGGTATTGTGCCTTTTTTTGTTACTTGTCAAACCCTGTGTAAAGAGAGAGAGAGAGAGAGAGAGAGAGAGAGAGAGAGAGAGAGAGAGAGAGAGAGAGAGAGAGAGAGAGAGAGAGAGAGAGAGAGAGAGAGAGAGAGAGAGAGAGAGAGAGAAAGAGAGTGTAAAAATAAACTCTCCGATGTAAATTCATGAACATTTTTGCCTACATATCAAAATTAAACTACCAGAATAAACATGTCACTGATTTAAATCAAATCTTATGATGAGAAATCAATTTACTAAAATAAATAAATTTATTGTGAAAGCACGGCATTATATTTTGAGAAGAAATTTTTCATCGGCGTTTCAGTCTGGTTCTCGACCATTTTGAAGTCCCTGAACCATTCGTAAAGTCTTAGACCATTTTAAAAGTCTCTAAACCACTTCCAATGTCTCTGAACCCTTGTCAAAGTTTCAGGACCCAATCCGAGGCACTGTAAAATATAAATAATAAAAAGGAATAATAATAATAATAATAATAATAATAATAATAATAATAATAATAATAATAATAATAATAATAATAATAATAATAGTAACAGTAATAATTATAATAATAGTAGTGATTAAAATAATAATAATTATAACGACTTGGAATTGTTCCGACTTCTGCATTGTGACTTACTGAACAGGCAACTGTCTGGGATCAGACGTTGATTTGTATAGTAGCAACACGAAGACTGTGAATTGTGGATTTGTACTTTGCAGTGAGGTGGCGATTGGCGTCCCCTCCCCACCCCCACACTTGCAATAAATAGCATTCTTCACTCCTTCCTGCCCCTCCTCCACCCCGTCCCCCTCCCTGCTCTCTTCTTCATCCTCTCTCCCTCTCCATCCCCCTTCACCCTCTCCATCCCCTCCCCATCCTCCTCCATCTCTGTGGATTCACGAAGCATTTCTGAAAACTAGGAAATATGGCGAAGGAATATCCTAAAACTTCGCGAACCAGCGCAGCGATGTGGAGGAATATCTCTGTAATCCGCAAACTAGCACGTGACGAGGACGAATATATGCCAAGTTCCCTAACTAGCGAGTGACAAGGAGGAATATGTACCATAGTTCTAAAACTAGTGCATGACACGGAGGAGTATCCCCCATAGTCTTAGAACTAGTGCATGACACGGAGGAGTATCCCCCATAGTCTTAGAACTAGTGCATGACACGGAGGAGTATCCCCCATAGTCTTAGAACTAGTGCATGACACGGAGGAGTATCCCCCATAGTCTTAGAACTAGTGCAAGACACAGAGAGATATCTCCATAGTCCTAGAACTAGTGCAAGACACGGAGGGTTAGCCCCATAGTTCTCGCAGGAGGACAATACTGCCACAATGTTATTTTCCGCGATCAAACATTAACCCCGATGCATATCACAACTACTGGGTCGTGAGAAGAACGAAGTGTTGTTCATCTCAACAACTTATCCGTCATCTGAGAAGCTTGTATCATCCTGGTAATTGAAATGTTTCTCTGGTTTGCTGGTCTTAGAGGAGAGAAAGAGAGAAAGGAAAGGAAAGATAGGGTCTGTCGGCACAATATTTAGGACCAAAATATACTGCGCCAACTACTGGGTATAATTCCGCCATAATATGCGCCAGGGAGCAGATTTAATCTACTCTAGTGGCGGGGGAGTTGAAGCAATCGATTTAATGGTGATTTGAAAGCAGAAGTGAGAGAGAGAGAGAGAGAGAGAGAGAGAGAGAGAGAGAGAGAGAGAGAGAGAGAGAGAGAGAGAGAGAGAGAGAGAGAGAGAGAGAGAGAAAGAGAAAGAGAAAAAGAAAGAACATGGACAAACAAATGCGGCACGGGAAATAACATATGTGTGAGAATGATAGACAGAGATTCATAGAACAAAAAATTAAGTAATAAGAAAAGATGAGACGGAAAAAGATGCTTAATGTGTACATAAGTTATGGAGCTAATAAATAAACCAGTTACTGGTGTCCCGCAGACTAAACCAGTTACATGTGTCCCACAGATTAAACCAGTTACTGGTGTCCTACAGACTAAACCAGTTACTGGTGTCCCACAGATTAAACCAGTTAGTTACTTGTGTCCCACAGACTAAACCAGTTACTTGTGTCCCACAGACTAAACCAGTTACTGGTGTCCCACGTACTAAGCCAGTTACTGGTGTCCTTCACAATAAGTTGAAAAATCAGACCACGTCTGTTCAAAATAGAGTAGCTATCCAACAATAAGAGAACTCGGAAGTGAATCTCGATATTCATGAATTGAAGTTGACAAGAGGCACTGAACTATAGACCTATATTACTTGTAGGCATGCTGACTCAGGTATTATATAATATAATGGAAGATTAGTAGAACGAAGACTAGAGGGATATTTATAACACAGTCAGCACGGATTTCTTTACTTATGAATTTGCTATGATTAATAGGGTCTGTTGAGGACTCCACTCGTAATTCTTGCTGTTTCAAGAATGACTAATTGAGTCCCTCAAGGATCAGTGCTGTGGTACCTGCTGTTTCATAGGTAATGATTGGAATTCTAAAAGGATTAGTGACGGGACTCTTGCTGTTTCAGTAATGACGAGTGGAATCCTTCGAGGGGTAAGTATTGGAACTCATCACGATGGAAGAATTGGGAGTCACACAAGGCTCAGTCCTGGGACCATTGTTGTTATAATAAACATGAAAGATCTGGAAGGGATTGGATTCAATCTTATCCTTGGCTGATAAAATTAACCTTTGACAAATCATAAATAACTTTGTAAAAAGAGAAAGCCTCCATGAAGATTCAGAACACAGACAGGGTTAAACAGGTGGTTAATGGAATTCGATCCCGATAAGTGTAAACAGAGGAGTGAAACAGAGAAGAAACCAATATAGTCTAGGAGGAAAGGCACCATATACATTGCAAACTGGAAAGCTATCACTAGACCATATCACTAGACACACTAAGCTAGCCAATCTAAGATTTATCTTCAAGACCTTAAAGAAAGAACTCTTGTGAAATCTATACACGATACATGATTGAACCACTATAGAATATGAAGCATAGAGAGAGAAGAGAGAAAATCCAAAGGCTTGCCACGAGACCAGAACTAAAAGGTCTAGCGCAGGGTAAGAGCCTAGAGGCACTCAAATTGACAACTCGGTAAGTGAGAAAGAACGGGGGAAACAGAGTTTTAGTTTACAAAATACTCAGAGGATGAGAGGAGAGGAAGACAGGGAACACAGACAGCAGCTCAAGATGCAGGTGATCCACGAGGATGGTCTGTCAGTACCACGAACAAAATGAGAACCCTGCAGACACAAATAACGAAAAAGATAAGAATACCACAGACAAACGATGAAAAAGATGGGACTGCTACAGACAAACAACGAACAAGTTTAGAACGCTACAGCTGCAAACAACGAACAAGATTAAAACGCTGCAGTCAAATAAACAGGATAAGAACGCTACAGACACAAATAACGAACAAGTTGAGAACGCTGTAGTCGCAGACTCAAAACGTAGTTAAAAAAAAGTGTATTATAGATCCCTGAAGGCTAGGAATCAGTAAAACGAGGCGTTGGCAATTAAGAGACGTGGCCAGGAGCTATGACTCGGCCGCCGCTAACACCACTAGAGGAACACACAACACTTACGGCTCCTCACACACCAAACACACATATATCAACAGTTGCTGTATCGTTAAGAAGAAATGTTAATATCTAGTGTTAATTTATCGGGCCAGTGATAGGTTAAATTAGTAGGTAGTGACGTCATCATCGTGCAGAGAGGTAAATAACACGAGCCAATGACGTCAGTGTAAAAAAAAATAATAACAAACATCTGTATTTACCTAGACAAGTAAGGTAATATTAACCAAACAACTTCACATATATTCTTCCGTAATGTGATAAACATTTCAACAACAACAAGGTGAATTACAGCGCATTAAAAACAGTGTATATCACAGAACTTCTGAGGGACCAATGAGAGCGCACTTTACCCCACCAATCAGCTAGCGGCTCTGACGTCATCAATCAGCTGTTTACCCGAGGGGAGAGGGTTGCCAGAGAGGGGATATTTTCTTTCCGCTTACTTTAATAAACTCTAGAATTTAAGACGGAATTTTGGGCGGAATTATAAAAGTTTGTGGAGAGGGACTCTGCAGTGAGGCAAACAGTGACGGAGGTTAAAAATAACCGAGAAGGAATTGGAATGGAGAAAATTATCAGGACAATTAATCATGAGGGATTATTACCCGCTGATTATAGAAGGAATAATTGTGAAGATTAATGGTAATTAGTGCTCTGGGGGACTGTGAGGAGGCAGAGTAGGGGGAAAAAGGGGAGAGAAGGAAGACGAGGAGGAGGCTTAAGAGGATAGGGAAGGAGCGAAAACAGAAGCTGGAGGAGGAGCAAGACGACGAACAGAAGGAAGAGAGTAGTTGTAGTAGTAGTGGTGGTGATGACGATGGTAGTGGTAGTGATAGTAGTAGTAGTAGTAGTAGTAGTGGTAGTAGTAGTAGTAGTAGTGATAGTAGTAGCAGTAGTAGTAGTAGTAGTAGTAGTAGTAGTGGTAGTAGTAGTAGTTGTAGTGGTGGTGGTGACGATGGTAGTGGTAGTGATAGTAGTAGTAGTAGTGGTAGTGATTGTGACAGTAGTGGTGGTGGTGGCGGTGGTGGTGGTGGTGGTTGTGGTGGTGGTGGTGGTGGTGGTGGTGGTGACGGTGGTAGTAATGGTGGTGGTGGCGGTGGTAGTAGTAGTAGTAGTAGTAGTAGTAGTGGCGGTGACGGTGGTAGTAGAAGTGGTGATGGTGATGATCGTAGTAATAGTAGTGGTAGTAGTAATAGTTGTTGGGCCATAGTAGTAGTTGTGATAGTACTAGTAGTGGTAGTAGTAGTAGTACTAGTAGCGGTAGTAGCAGTACTAGTAGCAGTAGTAGTAGTAGCAGCAATACTAGTAGTGATGGTGGTGACGGCAGTAGTACTAGTAGTGGTGATGGTCGTAGTAGTAGTACTGGTAGTGATAGTAGTAGTAGTGGTGGTGGTGGTGATAGTAGTACTAATAAGAGTAGTAGTAGTAGTAGTAGTAGTAGTATGGGGATTTTAGATATGACACTGTTCACCCAGCATTGTTCTTCATTGTTCCAGGGGTTCTGTACTTCCTCAAAGGCTCTGTACTTCATCTTAAGCTCTGTATTTTCTCCTCTAGGGAAATGAACTTCCCAAAACACTGAAAGTAGCGTGCACGCAACCAATTAATACAGCTGGAATACACCTTGCATTTTTCTCACCGAAAAATATGTCTGATCGCAAGTGTGTGTATGTGTGTGTGTGTGCGCGCACGCGCGCGCAAACGGATCATTAAACTCTAGTTAGTGATCGTCACCATTTATAACAAGTGAATTCTAGCAATAAACGACCACTAGAATTTTGCAAAACTATTCTGTTACTAAAAGGCTTCCAGCTCAACCTTACAACGCAAGCTGCGGGCTCCATGAAATATATTCATCCGGTCTATTTTCAGACGTGTATATACTGCATTCTTGGTATAACCTCCCATATATTTCATGTATTTACACACGAGGTTCATAAAAACTTCTTTACTTCTGTGGTCCCCAAATGGTCTGTGTAAGATTTACAGTCCATTGGTGTATCGGGTAAATTTTGAGGCATATCTCATAGCTTATGTACCTTCCATCAGCCTGGTGAGTATATTTTCCTTAGTGCAATTGCGTTAGTACAGTTGAACGAGTACAGGTACTCATGCAACTGTGTACAGGTAAGTGAGAACAGTTTGGTGGCGCGACTGTACCACGGTTAGTGGATGGAGAACCGAGTCTCCACCCATGCGTGTATAGCGCTTCTCATAATAATAATAATAATAATAATAATAATAATAATAATAATAATAATAATAATAATAATAATAATAATAAATATCAATAATAAGAATAAGAATAAATTATTATTACTGTTATTATTATAGTACTAATAACAGAAATAATAATTAACTTCTTAGTTTTTAGTTACGTAAATTTGATTAAAAACAGTGAACACAGAACTGGATATCGCGTCAAATATTGTACTTCCAACAATAATAACAGAAAGACGTTTCACTTCCTACGCAGGCGCAAAACGTTGTCTTCAGCGATGCTTAGCATACTTTCAAAGAAAGAATGTCGGGTTCTTTGAAGCGTGCTTGCGTGATTCATACGTCCGCATTTTTTTAATTAAGCTTGGCAGCCTTGTGCAAAAGAGCTGTAACTTACCTAGCCACAGGTAAGGCTAGTTCCGGCAGGAAAAATTAGTTTAAATTAGAGACCGAGGTTATATGTTCCTCCAGGGAGGCTTGTTAAGGTGAGGTGCCCAGGGCTCAGTGTGCTTTCTATGCTCTCCAGCACTTATTCTTCTTGTTTTTCTTCTTTATCTTGTTTCTTCTTGCTCTCTTTCTTTTTTCTATTCTTCTTCTAAGGGAAATAGGGATCGAAAATACAAAGGTAGGGATTACTTGAGATAGAAATACCAGTGAAAAGTGAGAGATGAAGAAAAGTAGAAATCAGAAAGCTAGAGAGAGAGAGAGAGAGAGAGAGAGAGAGAGAGAGAGAGAGAGAGAGAGAGAGAGAGAGAGAGAGAGAGAGAGAGAGAGAGAGAGAGAGAGATAGAGAGAGAGAGAGAGAGAAAGAGAGATGCAAGTTCTTGAAGCCCAAGTCTACCTTCTGGCCGAGACTCTTGTTGGTTCACTGGGTTTCACGTCTTACCTCCTTAATGTCATTACGCTAAACAGACACCCTCCCTCCCCCATTAATTACATACTTACCAATATTACCTTCCAATAATGTACTTGAATCGCTTTTTCAGGGCTTTGGCTCTCAATTTTTTTTTCATCTCTGGACATTCCGGTGGGAAAATGGGATTGAATCTTTCCTAACAGGTTGCTGAGTACGTCTGGCAACGAGAGTACGAAGAGCGACAAGGGATTTATGCTATCACTCAGACACGTAATATAATGTAATACTTGCCTGTAGAAACAAACATACACAGTTCAGGATATTTACTAAAGGAAACGTTTCGCCACAATTGGCTTATTCAGTCATAATAAACAGACAACTAAGGAACGGGTTGTTAAGTAAGACACAAGGACAATAATTAGGTATCTTTATTCCGAAATATTTCTCCTACACAGTAGGCATCTTCTGTCGAATTCAGATGAGACAACGGAAGTAGTAGAGGATTCAAGATTTTATTGTACACGTCATATGAATTTTTTAAAATCGTATGAAGTGTAGAATGTAATCAGTCCGTCTCCTTCGACGGAGTAGTTGTGAGGTGGTCGGTCCCTCACCATGGGACGCTGTGAAGCAGACGCTTGAAAATAGACTTATGTACCGCCGTAGATGAAATGCAGAAAATCTTGAAAATAGAATATGCGGGGCTACTTCGTCCCGGGTATTGGACTGTCTACATCATCTTTACTCCTCTACTCTTGCTATCTTCTCAGTACTAGAGTGAAGAAGCCTACTGTGTAGGCGAAACGTTCCGGAATAAGGGTACCTAATTGTTGCACATGTTTCTTATTTAACCACTTGTCTGTATTGTCGGTATTTATTCACAAGTAAGGAACAAGTATAAATAATGGCAGGACTCAGGTGGCAGTCTGCAAGAGAGCAGTAGTAGTAATAATAGTGGTAGTAGCAATATGACTGTGGCTGGGTTTGAGAAGGACCTGTCAGCATCACGTTACAGTGAACTCCAGCGTTACTGACTGCCGTCTACACACGTATTTACAAATCTGCTTCCTTAACGACGAACCTAAACTCACTGAACTTCATAAAGTGTCGAACATCGCCTCTCTGAAACAAATGCGTTTTTTGTGGTCGTCACAGTTACAGGCGTTCATTTACTCACGGATCTTAATATCCAAAGATGTAGCAATTTCTCCTATATATATCTTATCACATCCCCCACATAGTATTATGTATAATTCTGCGCTATTGACAGAGTAGCTCTTGTATTTTTGCATCAAGTTTTAATGGTAGGTGAAGTGTTGGTAAATACTGTAAAAAGTTCTAATTTAATCATATATTTTACCTTCTGGATTGATAAAACCACTGGTGGGCGAATCGTCTCCACAATAAATATACCCAAGTGTGGCACATGTTCTTCATTAATTTATGGTAATATGATAATACTGTAACTTAAAAAACACAAGAATTCAAGATACAAAGAGCATTGCAGGAGGCCTATTGACCTTTGCAAAGCTAATCCCTCTCAAATACAATATTTTTTCATTCATAAAACATAAGAACTGAGATGCACTGCAGCAGGCCTGCTGGCCTATTCTAGGAACGTTATTATTAAAATACAGTGAATATTCTCAAGACATGACAGAAGAGATAATTAAGTATAATATTTTCCTGACATGATAGGAGGAATAATTAGGTATAATATTTGTCTAGAATGATAGAATGAGTATTTTTGTTCTTCATCTCCTAGGATATAATTGTAGCTTTAATTGGGAATTATATTTTGCTGGAAGGATGAGAGGAATAATTAAAAATAATTAAACACACGAAAATAGATGAAAACAAAAATTGCAGCACGAGGGAAGAAAGAAGAAATTCAAGACCATAGACAAAGTAATTAAAAACCGTAGAACAAGGAATTAAAAACCGTAGAACAAGGAATTAAAAATTGTAGAACAAGGAATTAAAAACTGTAGAACAAGGAATTAAAAATTGTAGAACAAGGAATTAAACACTGTAGAACAAGGAATTAAAAACTGTAAAACAAGGAATAAAAAATTGTAAAACAAGAAATAAAAACTGTAGAACAAGGAATTAAAAACTGTAGAACAAGGAATAAAAAACTGTAGAACAAGGAATAAAAAACTGTAGAACAAGGAATTAAAAACTGTAGAACAAGGAATAAAAAACTGTAGAACAAGGAATTAAGAACTGTAGAGCAAGGAATTAAGAACTGTTGAACAAATAATTAAAAACTGTTGAACTAGGAATTAAAACTGTAGAACAAGGAAGTAACAACTGTAGATCAAGCAATTCAAGACTACAAAAAATAACTCAGGAATACAATATAATTTAGAACTACAAAACAAGCACTTCAGCACTGCAAACAAAGGGAATTCAGAACTTCGAAACAAATAATTCATAATGACAAAATATGGAATGCAAAAAGGAGCAACTCAGGACTATGAAATGTAAAACTCTGTAGTACAAGACACAGAACGATATTGAACAGTTTACTCAGTACTGTCTAACACGAAACTCGTTAATCCCCCTATCACGCACACACACACACACACACACACACACACACACACACACACACACACACACACTCACACACACAGTATGACTTACCTGTGTCACCTGGACTTTGTGAAGCCACCTTCCCTCGCGTCCAAACCAGAAGCAACAGAGAAACTGTCCTTAGCATTGTGTGATGATGGTGTGTGGTGTGTGGTTTGTGTGGTATGTAGTGTGTGGTATGTGGGGGAATGTGGTTTGTGGTGCTGAGAGTTGTGCTGTTTATGTTGTGTGTTTGTGGCGTGTGATATGTGTGATGAAGGTGTGTGCTGTGTGGTGGTGTGTGTTGTGTGTTGTGGTGTGTGTTGTGTGTGGTGGTGTGTGTTGTGTGTGGTGGTGTGTGTTGTGTGTGGTGGTGTGTGTTGCGTGTGGTGGTATGTGTTGTGTGTGTTGAGTGTGGTGGTGAGTGTTGTGTGTGGTGGTGTGTGTTGGGTGTGGTGTTGTGTGTTGTGTGTGGTGGTGTGTGTTGTGTGCGGTGGTGTGTGTTGTGTGTGGTGGTGAGTGTTGTGTGTGTTGAGTGTGGTGGTGTGTGTTGTGTGTAGTGGTTTGTGTTGTGTGTGGTGGTGTGTGTTGTGTGTGGTGGTGTGTGTTGTGTGGTGGTGTGTGTTGTGTGTGGTGGTGTGTGTTGTGTGTGGTGGTGTGTGTTGTGTGTGTTGGTGAGTGTTGTGTGTGGTGGTGAGTGTTGTGTGTGTTGTGTGTGGTGGTGTGTATTGTGTGTGGTGGTGTGTGTTGTGTGTGGTGGTGTGTGTTGCGTGTGGTGGTGTGTATTGTGTGTGTTGTGTGTGGTGGTGTGTGTTGTGTGTGGTGGTGTGTGTTGTGTGTGGTGGTGTGTGTTGTGTGTGTTGAGTGTGGTGGTGTGTGTTGTGTGTGGTGGTGTGTGTTGTGTGTGGTGGTATGTGTTGAGTGTGGTGGAGTGTGTTGTGTGTTTTGAGTGTGGTGGTGTGTGTTGTGTGGTGGTATGTGTTGAGTTTGGTGGTGTTTATTGACGGTGTGTTGGGTGTATATTGATGGGGTGTAGTTTATATAGTTTTGGAATGTGGTGTGTCGTGGTGGTGTGTAGTGGTGCTGTGTGGTGGCACGTAGTGGTGCTGTGTGGTGGCACGTAATGGTGTGTTGCGGTGATGGTGTATGATGGTGTTGGTGTATTACTGGTGGTGTGACGAGTTGGTGGCGGTGAGTGTTGGTGGGGATTAGGTGATACGTGGTAAGTAGTTGAGTGTGATTCTGATGGTGTGGTTCTGGCTGTGATGGTGAATAGTGGTGTGAGATGGTGTGTTATGGTGGGTGGTAGTGGGTGGTGGTAGTGGGTGGTGCGTGTTGGAGTGTGATAGTTTTTGATGGTGTGTAGTTGGTGTTGTAGTGTGTTATGCGTGTGTTGTGCGTAATGAAGTGTGGTGGTGTGTTTTATTATGTAAAGAGACGTTAGAGTTTGTAGGTGTAGTGTTTTATGGTGTATGGTGGTGTATTGTGGCGTATGGTAGTGTGTGGAAGTGTTTAGCAGTGTGCGATGGTGTGTGGTGGTGTGTGATGATGTATGGTGGTGTGTGGTGGTGTGTGGTGGTGTGTTTTATGTAGTGAGACGTTAGAGTGTGTAGGTGTAGTGTGTTATGGTGTATGGTGGTGTATTGTGGTGTACGGTAGTGTGTGAAAGTGTTTAACAGTGTGCGATTGTGTGTGGTGGTGTGTGATGGTGTATGGTGGTGTGTGGTGGTGTGTGGTGGTGTGTGGTGGTGTATTTTATTATGTAGTGAGACGTTAGAGTGTGTAGGTGTAGTGTGTTATGGTGTATGGTGGTGTATTGTGGTGTATGGTAGTGTGTGGAAGTGTTTAGCGGTGTGCGATGGTGTGTGGTGGTGTGTGATGGTGTATGGTGGTGTGTGGTGGAGTGTTGTAGTGCGCGACGGTGTGTGGTAGTATATAGTGATGTGTTGTAGGGTATGATGATATGAGGTGTTGAGTGGTGGTGTTTGGTGGTGTTTTTTGGTTTGTGGTGATATGTAGTGTCTGATGGTGTATGTTGGTATACGGCAGTTTGTGGTGGTGTGTTGGGGTGTGTGGTGGTGTGTGGTGTTGTGTGGTTGTGTGTGGTTGTGTGTTATCGTTTACGGTAGTGTGTTGTGGTGTGTGATAGTATGTGGTAGTGTGTTTTGGCTTACGTGGTGTGGTGTGTGGCCAAGTGTGGGTGTGTGTTATGGTGTGCTATGATGTGTGGTGGCGTGTTGGTGTGCTTGATGGAGTATGTTGGTGTGTTATAGCGTGTTTTGGTGTGTTGGCGTATGTGTTATGGGTGTTATGATGTGTGATGATGTATGGTGCTGTTTCGGAGTGTGTTATTATGGTTCCGTGTGTTTGTGTGTGGTGGTGGTGTGTGATTGTGTTGATGGGTATTAAGGTGTGGCGCTGAAGGAAGGATGTAGGAGTTTAGTGGTTAATTGTATAGGTGTGTGAAGGAGAGAGGGAGGGCTGTGGGTATTTCGTGGGAGTAGTGGTTGTCGTGGTTATATTAGTGTGGGGTGGTAGTCGTGGGCCTGATAGTCGTGGTAGTATTGCGTATGATAATCTTTCTACTCCATCACCAAGTAATTTAGAACTTTCGCCTTTTCTGATACATCACATCAGTTCTCACAACGTGATTAATTCCATTTTTTCCTACGTCAGAAACGTTTTGCAAATATCACAGTCTCTTGCAACGAAACTTTCAACGCAACTTGCGCTCCGAGTCCACAATAAAACAATGAAGTTCAATAGACACAAGAAAAAAAAACTTCACTTCCTCATCAAGAGTTACTTAAATCTTCAAATTTATAGGTGTAATGCGATTAAAAATAAAATTCTGGTTTTGGGAGTACAAACCACACATACGTTAACAATCCTTCCTGCATTAAACTGTAATAACTGCTTCATGATGAGGCTGTAGGCGTTAGTAACAATCAGCAGGTGACCACCCGAGATCCATCAACGCACTCCCAAAAGTTCGAAACTCAGGACTGATGGGGAATAACGAGGGAGGAATCGAGACGCAGCGAGCACTACCTCACCTCACGGCTGCCACACTGGTACTGACCTCACACATACTCTCACCGTCGCAGGGAAAATCTACGGAGTTCTCCCTTCGCATTTCACTACCTCCTGGTGACAGGTTAGAGAGCCTTGTGTCATCCATATGGAAACTCGTCACCGTTCTTCACCCTCGTCAGTCGCCCATCACACTCGCCAGTCGTCCATCAGACTCATTAGTCGTCCATGACACTAGTTAGTCGTCCAGTACCCGCCACACCAACCTTCTCTTTACTAAATTAATTGCATCTGTACCCAAATATTAATTGTATTTGTACCCAAATATAAATTGTATTCGTATTCATACATAAACTCTATTAATACATAAGTGTAATATGCATCAGTACCCAAAAATGTATTATAAGTTAATCCAAATATAAATTGAATTTGTACACAAATATAAACTGTATTTGTACCCAAATATAAATTGCATTTGTACCCAAATACAAATTGTATTTGTACCCAAACAAAGCTCATCTGAACCAAAATATATTACACGATTTTTAATATTTTTTCTGTGTAATTAATGCCAATTAATCAGTCTATTTTGTTGATGATTGTCAATGTTGATATTTGCAGTGATATCAGACACTGTTGATTTTTGTAGTGATACCAGACACTGTGTTTTTGTTTATGGTGATACCAGACACTGTGTTGATTTTTGCAGTGACACCACACACTTTTGATTTTTGCAGTGATACCAGACACTGCGTTTTTGTTTATGGTGATAACAGACACTGTGTTGATTTTTGTAGTGACACCAGACACTGTTGGTTTTTGTAGTGAATCCAGACACTGTACTGATTTTTGTAGTGACACCAGACACTGTTGATTTTTGTAGTGTCACCAGACACTGTATTGATTTTTGTAGTGACACCAGACACTGTTGATTTTTGTAGTGTCACCAGACACTGTATTGATTTTTGTAGTGACACCAGACACTGTTGATTTTTGTAGTGTCACCAGACTGTTGAATTTTGTAGTGACACCAGACACTGTATTGATTTTTATAGTGACACCAGACTGTTGATTTGTGTAGTGACACCAGACACTGTTGATTTTTGTAGTGAAACCAGACACTGTGTTGATTTTTGTAGTGACACCAGACACTGTTGATTTTTGTAGTGACACCAGACACTGTTGATTTTTGTAGTGACACCAGACACTGTTGATTTTTGTAGTGACACCAGACACTGTGTTGATTTTTGTAGTTGACACCAGACACTGTTGATTTTTGTAGTGACACCAGACACTATTGATTTTTGTAGTGACACCAGACACTGTTGATTTTCGTAGTGACACCAGACACTGTTGATTTTCGTAGTGACACCAGGCACTGTATTGATTTTTGTAGTTGACACCAGACACTGTGTTTTTTTTTGTAGTGAAACCAGACACTGTTGATTTTTGTAGTGAAACCAGACACTGTTGATTTTTGTAGTGAAACCAGACACTGTTGATTTTTGTAGTGAAACCAGACACTGTTGATTTTTGTAGTGACACCAGACACTGTATTGATTTTTGTAATTGACACCATACACTATGTTTTTTCTTTGTAGTGACACCAGTCACTTGATTTTTGTTGTGACACCAGACACTGTTGAATTTTGTAGTGACACCAGATACTGTTGATTTTTGTAGTGACACCAGACACTGTTGAATTTTGTTGTGACACAAGACACTGTTGATTTTTGTAGTGACACCAGACACTGTTGATTTTTGTAGTGACACCAGACACTGTATTGATTTTTGTAGTTGACACCAGACACTGTGTTGATTTTTGTAGTTGACACCAGATACTGTTGATTTTTGTAGTGATACCAGACACTGTTGAATTTTGTAGTGACACCAGACACTGTATTGATTTTCATAGTGACACCAGACACTGTTGATTTTTGTAGTGACACCAGGCAATGTTGATTTTTGTAGTGACACCAGACACTGTATTGATTTTTGTAATTGACACCAGACACTATGTTTTTTCTTTGTAGTGACACCAGACACTGTTGATTTTTGTTGTGACACCAGACACTGTTGATTTTTGTAGTGACACCAGACACTGTTGATTTTTGTAGTGACACCAGACACTGTTGATTTTTGTAGTGACACCAGACACTGTTGATTTTTGTAGTGACACCAGACACTGTATTGATTTTTTATAGTGACACCAGACACTGTTGATTTTTGTAGTGACACCAGGCAATGTTGAATTTTGTAGTGACACCAGACACTGTATTGATTTTCATAGTGACACCAGACACTGTTGATTTTTGTAGTGACACCAGACACTGTTGATTTTTGTAGTGACACCAGACACTGTATTGATTTTTTATAGTGACACCAGACACTGTATTGATTTTTGTAGTGACACCAGACACTGTATTGATTTTTGTAGTGACGCGAGACACTGTGTTGATTTTTGTAATTTTACCAGATAATGTGTTGATATCTCTGGAGATACCTAACACCCGTTGAGAGTCTGTAATTACCACACATCTGATAAATGGTTTGTAGTATATTTATTTCCTAAGTAGTATATAAATAATTTACACACTAAATGAGAGGCAAAAGCTTCCTCTTCGAATACCTTGCTGACTGTCACGCTAGTACCTGTACTACACTTAATATCTGAATGTTAGATGCAAAGTTTACCAAACATTAGCTCCGGGGAACTGCAATAGCTAGCTATTAAAATTCCTTTACGATTTGCCAAGGCAACTGCGATAACTGTGTTTAAGTTATGTTAAATTTAAATTTTTACTGCCATTTATTTATATGTTAAGCTAAACACGTGTTAAATAGGTATACATAATTTGTTCAGAATGTTAAATGTTGATGGCAAATATAAGTTATTTTATAGCTTAAGTTAAAAACAAAGGGTGCTAAATTTAACTTACCCTTGTCATCGGATGGATAGACAGGAAGACAAACATGAACGGATAGGGAGATAAAAAGAAGGCAGACAGGAAGAAAGAAACAAATAAACAAATAGGAACAGACAGTTAGGGAAACAAGGACAGACGCAGAAAGCAGACGGAGGAGATAACGCTAAGCAAGAAGTTAGAGACAGAGATAAAAAGCAGGGAGAAAGAGGCAAAGAGACAGACAGAGAAAAAAAGATAGTCAGAAAAAAGTTCAAAGGATTTAAGCATGTGAATCGTGTCTAAGAAGCACACATAAACACAGGATCAAGGCAGTGAAAGAAGACTGGAGATATGATAAACTCTCTCTCTCTCTCTCACACACGCAACTACGCTCTCTCACACACGCCTAGGCACCTACGTATTCATAACAAGTACCTAACAACAAGCAAGCATAGACTGTTTCATAACCACGTATCCACATACTCACGCATGGTGTCAGGAACGATGACTGGACCACTGCAACACACACACACACACACACACACACACACACACACACACCTTGAGCTATGAATCGACCCTTGCAACCACAATTAAGTAAGTACACACACACACACATACACAACACACACACATACACAACACACACACACACACACACACACACACACACACACACACACACACACACACACACACACACACACACACACACACACACACACAAGACCGCAGACGGAGTACAGTCTAGGGGGCCAGAGACTACAAACTTCACTCAAGGAAAAAGATCTTGGGGTGAGTATAACACCAGGCACATCTCCTGAAACGCACATCAACCAAATAACTGCTGCAGCATATGTGCGCCTGGCAAACCTCAGAACAGCATTCCGACATCTTAATAAGGAATCATTCAGGACCCTGTACACCGTGTACGTTAGGCCCATATTGGAGTATGCGGCACCAGTTTGGAACCCACACCTAGCCAAGCACGTGAAGAAACTAGAGAAAGTGCAAAGGTTTGCAACAAGACTAGTCCCAGAGCTAAGAGGTATGTCCTACGAAGAGAGGTTAAGGGAAATCAACCTGACGACACTGGAGGACAGGAGAGATAGGGGGGACATGATAACGACATACAAAATACTGAGAGGAATTGACAAGGTGGACAAAGACAGGATGTTCCAGAGATTGGACACAGTAACAAGGGGACACAGTTGGAAGCTGAAGACACAGATGAATCACAGGGATGTTAGGAAGTATTTCTTCAGCCACAGAGTAGTCAGTAAGTGGAATAGTTTGGGAAGCGATGTAGTGGAGGCAGGATCCATACATAGCTTTAAGCAGAGGTATGATAAAGCTCACGGCTCAGGGAGAGTGACCTAGTAGCGATCAGTGAAGAGGCGGGGCCAGGAGCTCGGACTCGACCCCCGCAACCTCAACTAGGTGAGTACAACTAGGTGAGTACACACACACACACACACACACACACACACACACACACACACACACACACACACACACACACACACACACACACACACACACACACACACACAAGAATTTCAATAAAATACACATGTACACACACACACACAATAAAAACAAATAGAAGGCAAACGGCTTATTGAAAGGAATTTGGTTGCCGAGGTAACGTCATTGCGTCCGCGAAAGTTTCCGTCAGTCGCGGCCATTTCGCGCAGAACCAATTTCAAGAACCGCAAAAGTCGCGGTAATAATTGTCTTTCTCTAGGTACTAGAATTTGTGAGCATAGAGTGATAGAGTTAGAGAGAGCTAGGGAGAGAGAGAGAGAGAGAGAGAGAGAGAGAGAGAACAATACTACTACTACTACTACTACTACTACTACTAATAATAATAATAATAATAATAATAATAATAATAATAATAATAATAATAATAATGAAAATAATAATAATAATAGTAATAATAATAATAGTAATAATAGTAATAATAATAATAATAATAATAATAATAATAGTAATAATAATAATAATAATAATAATAATAATAATAATAATAATAATAATAATAATAATAATAATAATAGCAATAATAATAATAATAATAATTATAATAATAATAATAATAATAATAATAATAATAATAATAATAATAATAATAATAATAATAATAATAGTAATAATAGTAATAATAATAATAATAATAATAATAATAATAATAATAATAATAATAATAATAATAATAATAATAATAATAATAATAATAATAATAATAATAATAATAATAATAATAATAATAATAATAGTAATAATAATAATAATAATAATAATAATAATAATAATAATAATAATAATAATAATAATCTCGTTACTAATAACTAACGCACGGTTCCTCTCTGTCCTTATCACAGCCATCGGAATTTTCAAGCAAATATGTACATGTTCAACATCATTATAGCAAAAGACATTATTTTTTTTTCATTTTAAAAAGCAAAATTAATTTTCCACGTCTCTAAGCACCGGACTAACTTAACTAACTTAACTAACTTAACTAACTTAACTAACTTAACTAACTTAACTAACTTACTCTGAATTCCAATTGAGATTCACTCTGATGAGAGTTTTTTTTTTGTCTAGTGTTTGTGTGGCTCACACAGTCTGTAAATCAAACATTTATCACTATCACAGACAGACAGACAGACAGACACACACACACACACACACACACACACACACACACACACACACACACACACACACACACACACACACACACACACACATATATACATACACACCAAAAAAAACCATGGTTTAATTAAGAGTGCAGAGAGCCTGCATAAAAATTTAGAGAAAATCAAAATGCAGGAAATCGAGAGACAAGCAGCAGAACTAGAAATGAATATGCAAAGATAGGAAGGGAGGCTAAAATACAGTGTCAAGGTCAAAACTGAACCAAAGTTACCTCGAAGTCACATAAAAAATTCGACTGTGAAGAAGCAGGTAATAAGACTGAGGAAAGAGGAAGGAGCGCTAACAGAGACTGTCAGAGAAGTATGTGAAGTGTTTAGTAAAGGGTTCAAAGAAGAATTTAGAGAAGAAAGTGCAGAACTACCGGAAGACACTGTAGTAGAACCAGAACAAGAGATACTGAAGAGCATTAATACAGCAAAATCCGTGCTAAGACCACTAAATGTACGAAATATAACAAAAACAAAGGCCCAGAAAATATATCCATGGGTGCCGAGAGAAGGGGCAAAACATTTATTTAACCCAAAAGAGAAAGTATTCAACCAATCTCTCCAAATCAGGACAGCTGCCAGAAAATAGGAAAATGACAAATGTGGTTTCTATTTATAAAAGCTAGGTCAGAAAAGTGACTCTGAATTACAGGCCAGAATCTCTGACCTGCATTCTGTCAAAAGTTCTGGAGAAGATAGAAAGGAAGAGTGTACTGACTGACACTGAGATAAGAAGATTCTTAAGAAAAAAATCCGGCGTGGCTTTAGGGATGGAAAATCGTATATTGCGAATTTGCCGGAGTTCTCCGACAGTCACAGTAATAAGAGAAGAAAGATAGGATTGGGTGGATTACATTTTCTTGAACCGAAGAAAATCATTTGATATAATACCACACCAGAGATTAGTCCAGAAAATAGAAGAACAAGTAGGGTTAAGAGGCAGAGTGCTCCAGTGGGTTAAGAGTACTTAAATGACAGAAGGCAGAGAGTAACAGTAAGCGGATGAGACGTCCGAATGGGAGAGAATAAAGTGGGGGAAGGGAAAGGATCCATAAGGAACAGTGTTAAAACCGCTACTGTTCCTGGTCAAACACGTGAAAAAACTTGAAAAGACTCAAAGGTTTGCAACCAGAACTGAGAGGAATGCGCTACGACGAGTGGTTGAAACAAATGAACATTATGAACTTAGGGGAGAGAATTACAAAGGTACGTGCTTACTATGTACAAAATCTTAAGAGGAATTGAAATGGCAGAGAGGACACTTTATTTAAATTAAAAGGACCAGGGTGGATAAAAGTGGAAGCTGAAAACACAGATGAACCATAAGGATGTTAGGAAGTATTCCTTTAGTCTGAGGGAAATAAAGAAAAATGTGGAGAAACTTGGACGAGGGAGCGGTGGAGGCAAAGTCAGTACACAGCTTCGAGAGTAGAAATGATAAGGCCCAAGATTCCAGAAACCAGTGATAGCGATCAAGGTGGTTTAGGAGGCGAGGCCAGGAGCTAAGTTTCGCCCACAGCAAAAGCAAATCGGTAAGTACAAATTGCTGAGTACGTAAACACACACACACACACGCACACACACACACACACACACACACACATACATACACACACACACACACACACACACACACACACACACACACACACACACACACACACACACACACACGCACACACACACACACAGTAACTAAGACTTGACCCCTGCAACCACAAATAGGTAGAGGAAGTAAGTACACACATACGAACACACTTCCTACGAGGAGAGGTGAAGGGAAATCGACCTAACGACACTGGACGACAGGAGAAATAGGGGGGATATGATAACGACATATAAAATACTGAGAGGAATTGACAAGATGGACAGAGACAGGATGTACCAGAGATGGGACACAGCATCAAGGGGGCAAAATTGGAATCTGAAAACCCAGATGAGTCATAGGGATGTTAGGAAGTATTTCTTTAGCCTTAATGGTGTCAGGAAGTGGAATAATCTGGAGAGTGAAGTAGTGGAAGCAAGTTCCATAAATAGCTTTAATAAGAGGTATGACAAATATCATGGAGCAGGGAGAGTGAATTAGTATCGACCAGTGAAGAGGCGGGGCTAGGAGCTATGACTCGACCCCTGCAACCACATATAGGTGAGTACATATAGGTGAGTACATATAGGTGAGTACACACACACACACACACACACACACACACACACACACACACACACACACACACACACACACACACACACACACACACACGCACGCGCACACACACACACACACACACACACACACACACACACACACACACACACACACACACACACACACACACAAATAGGTGAGTACTTCTGGAAACGGGAAAAACTAATTCAGGAAAACATGAAGGAAGGAAAAAAAATTACTATTTTGGTTATACACTTTGCCTTAGAGGTAACAAGGTTGGCAGCCCTTGACTGGGATTTTGTTGACGCACCTGACGTCGGTTTGTGGTTGGTAGTTCTAAGGTTGTTGGGTTGACAACTGAGAGGTTGTTGGGTTGGCAGTTCTGGGCGCTTGTTAAGGGTTTAATGAGGTGTCATCTAGTAAGGTTAGGAAGCTTCCTTGTGGCTGAGAGAAAGAGAGAAAGAGAGAGAGAGAGAGAGAGAGAGAGAGAGAGAGAGAGAGAGAGAGAGAGAGAGAGAGAGAGAGAGAGAGAGAGAGAGAGAGAGAGAGAGAGAGAGAGAGAGAGAGAGAGAGAGAGCGTGCTTGCGTGAGAAGAAGAGATAAAAGCATAAAAGAGAGAGGTGGACAGAGAATGAGAGGGAGAGGAAAATTAAGTAGAGTGGGAGGGTCAGAGAACAAGGGAGACAACCAGAAAATCGATAATTGACCTTAGTTACGACAGACCTAAAGAAAACATTGTAGCATCACCACCTCAGGAGTGAACGTGAAATTGTGAAAAAAACTGAGGGCTACAATTATACAAAGATAAACGAGAGATATACGCGGAATAGAATCCGATGTAAATGATTTACAAAAGCGACAAGTTGAAACGTTTAGGAATCTTTAATGTGAAAATGTTTCGCCAGCCAGTGGCTTCTTCAGTCCAATACAGAAAAGAACGGTGGGAGATGAGAAGGCCTTTGAGGTAATCAGTCCTTCACCTTGGAGTATATGAACCACGGAACGGGTGAGCAAGTTAGTTCTAAAACTGCAGGCCAGTGCGTAAGCCACGAGTTTAAACCCCACCCGTTCCGTGTTTTGTTTGCAATCGTGTTATTACGATTTCGTGAATCATGGGAAAATTGCTCAGGATAATATCTTTTTAACTGACCAACAAGGGGACTTCAGAATCTTAAAGCCCTTTAAAACAGATAAATTTTGTTGAATTATTACTAAGCAAGTGTGTAATGAAAGGCGTGTGGGCTTATTCTTAAAGGTTATTCCAATTCGAATTTAATAGATAATCGATTCAATTGATCAAAGAAGTTGTTGAAATTACGAGCGAATTCTCTCAGATTCCAGAAAATCATTGATCTCAAAGTCTTTGTATTTTCTCGTCAGTTTTCTCAGTCGACAGAGAGTATGATAGCCCACTATTCCATTATCATTTTTTTACGTAAGACTTAGAAGCATCAACTCCAGCACATTAAACCACCAGACATGTTTTATTATAAATCATTGATGATGTTTTCACATCACAGAATCGGAAATGGGGCGATTTCAACAATATCTTCGATAAATAAACTGTCCTCCTATATAAAATTCAAAGTAGAATATAAACAGAATAACACATTGCCATTCTTGGGTTGCAGACTGCACAGTCTGAATGCATGTAGAAAACATCCCCAGGCTCCACTTCTCCTAATCTTGAAGAATTATTTTAATAATTGTCGGAACGTGTAGATTATGTTAAACTGAGAATTCTAGCGATTTTTTCTTGTTGTTATAATTATATTCAGGATAAGCTACCTATCATTTTAACCAGTTTGCTTTAAATTTAATGTGTGCAAAAAGATTTTTTTTATAATTTTTTTAGAGATGTCTCAAGCGCTCTATATTCCTATTTCCAGAAAGCCAAATTTCTTCAGCATACATGTACCAAGTCATGTCCCTAATAATAAATTACTTTCTAACTATCCCATGTTAAGTATGGAGGAGAGAGGAGAGGGCTGGTAGCCAATACTACATGCGTTCTGCCATTATGTAAAATAAGACCCAGGAAGTCAGGAATAATGTTACCATTTCTTAGTAGTTATAAGGCAGCTCCAAGAGCCGAGACTCGAGTACGTCTACAACTACCACCACTCCATTGTAACACCTTTTACCCACTACCACTCTCCACCCCATTCATTCCATCACTTCCACCCTACCAATCACATCATCCCCAATGACACAATACATAACACCTCTCAATTACGGACTTACTTCCAACAAATTCTGTAGGTCACCCCAGCCTCCACTCAATCCCCCAACATAATTGTAGCAGAGGCTAATCAAGCAGGAACAACATCCCTAATAACAAACGGTCAACAAGAGAGTAAGGCTGGTGTACACAAATGCAGATAGCTTCATAAACAAAGGCAATAAACCTGAAAACACAGTGGCTGAGGATAAGCCAGACATAATAGACTATATGGAAACACAACTCAGAGGAGTATAATGCAATATTTTCTAAAGGATACCACATAATAAGAAGAGAGAGGAGATATTTAAGAGCAGGAGAGATAACATTTATTGTCACGCAAAAATAGAGGTATGATAAACTGCAGAAGTTGATCATACGATATTTGAAAGACTATGTAGCAGGAACGTTAATAAGCTGGAAACAATGTAATATTGTCGCTATGAAGCACCAGCCAAATAACAACAGGAGCCTTGGACAAGAGATACAATAAACAGCATATATAAGACAGTACAGCGTCGGAGTATCTCCAGTCTCTCTCTCTCTCTCTCTCTCTCTCTCTCTCTCTCTCTCTCTCTCTCTCTCTCTCTCTCTCTCTCTTCTCTCTCTTTCATATATATATATATATATATATATATATATATATATATATATATATATATATATATATATATATATATATATATATATATATATATGTATATATATGCATTTACAGATACATGTATAATGATATTATGTAAATAGATTTAATTATCTTTCAGCAAAACTACAGCCAAAACTTTAAACCACAAGTTCTGTGAAGAAAATATAACTCGTCAGCTTAGTATGTAAAACAGTTTTGTCATGGAGAGAGAGAGAGAGAGAGAGAGAGAGAGAGAGAGAGAGAGAGAGAGAGAGAGAGAGAGAGAGAGAGAGAGAGAGAGATTCCCTTTTAATCCACTCACCACCAGAGGGGGGTCAACATAGGTCGAACAATGAACGCCTCGTCCGAGTGTCTGTCTCACTCTTGTCGAGTAAATATTTCCAGGGGAGAAAATACTCTTTTCGAGCATTTAAGGAAATCTGGAGGTAAAAATAGGTTGTGTTGTGTCCCTATTTGGGTCATTTTCCTGTGACAGATTTTTTTTAGGATACTCTATTTAAAATAGAAATTTCTTATTTTACACTTATTTCCTTGTCTTATGTAATATTTCAGTTACAGCTGCGCCAATTTTAAGATTTAATAGTGTAAAACGATACCAATTTAGTTAAAATTATGAAGCCTTATAAATTAATAATAAGTTGTAATGAATGACTGTCAGTGAATAAACAGAAACAAGTATAGAAGAACGTCGGTTCGAGTCGTAAATCTATTCATCTGCCTTCTGACATTTTTCTTTGGCCTTTTAAATCTTACTTACACTATTTTTAAATTAGGCCTGTCTCACGAGCATATATTCTTGCCTATAACAAATTATTTTCTCATATTCCTGGAGAGTATATTTGCTTCTCTCTACTTTTCTTATATGTTCTATAATTCCTCCTATTGTTTCTTGCTCACTACTGTGTAAGTGCTCCTGCCCTGTACAACACTCTGGCCCCTAAGATATAATTTCACCTACTCTATACATTATTCCCCTCCCCCTCCCTCACATAATATTCTTTCTTCCCAATACTCTACATTTGCCCAGTCATATAATTCCTACGACCCTCTTGTCTCTAGCATAATTTCTCATAAAATGTACAGGTCACTAGGCACTCTCGAGCAATTTATCTACCTTTTAAGTGTACATATGTATTAGTGGAACATATCTAAAGATTTCTATAAGCTTTAATTATTAGTGAAGTATTCTAGCCTGCGTTTAATAACCTTAATCCTTCATTAAAGCGCTGTTTTTTCTTCAATATAAAAACAAAGAAAAAAGCTTTTATTGTAACAGTTTTTAGGTCTATGTAGAGCTCTATCATGATTTTATAAAGCTCTATACTGAGCGAAACTTTAAAAGATTTTTCTTCAACTTGTTACTCTGCCTTCTTGTGTCAAAAATTTTCATCCTTTTGTGGACATGGACCTAACCTGTAGTTTCTGTCCCCATGGACACGACACCTGCCTCCATTAATTCCTCATTCTCCTGACAATGGATTCAGCCTTAACAAGCAATTCGTACTGCCCTCAGGATCATTTACACTCCCCTCGGGTCAAGTTCCTCTCCTGCGTATTATGTGTTAACACCTGCTGCCTCTGTTGTAGCTATGACTGCCACTGCTGCTGTAACTACTACTGCTTCTGTAACTACTACTGCTGCTGTAACTACTACTGCTGCTGTAACTACTACTGCTGCTGTAACTACTACTGCTGCTGTAACTACTACTGCTGCTGTAACTACTACTGCTTCTGTAACTACTACTGCTGCTGTAACTACTACTGCTGCTGTAACTACTACTGCTTCTGTAACTACTACTGCTGCTGTAACTACTACTGCTGCTGTAACTACTACTGCTGCTGTAACTACTACTGCTGCTGTAACTACTACTGCTGCTGTAACTACTACTGCTGCTGTAACTACTACCGCTGCTGTAACTACTACTGCTGCTGTAACTACTGCTGCTTGTCCTGTATCACTGCCACTGAGGGTATTCGGTTATGAACTGATGGTACAAATTGATGACTTCAAGCCATTGTTACATTCGTCCACTCTGAAGTTGAACCATGTAAATAGACATTATAGCTACTATCAATACTACTAGTAAAACTAATACTTCTATCCCCGCCATCATTACTAAACCTGATACTACTATTACTACTACTACTACTGCTATCATTCCTTCTACTACTATTGCTGCTAGCTACTACTATCATTCCTTCTACTGCTTCTGCTACTACAATTATTATTACTACTATTACCGCCTCTACTACCTCTACAACAACAATTACTACTACTATTATAACCACCATTACTACTACTACCACCACCACTCCCACCATTAGTACTACTACTACATTACTACTACCACAACTACTCTAACACTAACAACAGCAATATCATTCATTCCATATTAATTTTCACTATTATTGCCTGAACTATAGCGAAGACGATATATATATATATATATATATATATATATATATATATATATATATATATATATATATATATATATATATATATATATATATATGTATATATATATATGTATATATATATATATATATATATATATATATATATATATATATATATATATGTATATATATATATATATGTATATATATATATATATATATATATATATATATATATATATATATATATATATATATATATATATATATATATCATATTTTGTATCATATTTTTGTGAATGTTTTGTCAATGTATTTTGTCTTTAAATAAAATATTTATATATATATAATATAGGGGGTGGTAGGAGAAAATTCTCAAACAGCTTCAGGGAGAATCTTGAGTTTTCCCTGAAGCAAGTTTATTCTTTTCTCTGAGGATGAGGGTCCCTACAACAGTTCTAGAGGTGGTGCCTCCCTATATTATATATATATATATATATATATATATATATATATATATATATATATATATATATATATATATATATATATATATATATAAAACACATTGACAACACTGCGAAACGTACTCAGAAGCCCAGCCGCCAACCAGCAGCGTTCGTGAGCGTGAATCCGGATGTGTTTACGTTCGTGGCCTGAGTCGACTACCACGCCTGGAGCGATCTCCTCACCCTCTAATTTTGTCCGCTTTCCACGGGACGTTCTTGGCAATTTTTTTTTATCGCATTTTCTCTCGGTCATTTATACTTTGACGTATGGGTGAATTGTTCCCCCTTTTTTTTTTCTAGGTAGACGTGTTTGTTTAGGAGTTTACGAGTGGGTTTTATCATCCAAAGTCACATCTTACTGTTTTTTCCGACTATGTGAGAGGTAGTTAATTTAATTCTTTATGGAAGGAGTTATCCAACCTTCACATGGATCAAACTTGATTACTTACCATATACAATGTTCTGTACGACCCCCACGTGTGTAGTGCTTTTCCTTGAATATAATAATACCAATACTACTAATAATAATTATAATAATAAAATAGTAATTATTATAATAAAAATAATTATAAAAATGTGAATAATAATAATAATGGCTATAATAAAACTAATTTGAAAATGTTAATAATAGTAATAATTATAATAAAACTAATTATAAAAATGGTAGAAATATTATTAATAATAAAATTAATAATAATAATAATAATAATAATAATAATAATAATAATAATAATAATATTAATAATAATAATAATAAAATTAATAATAATAATAAAATTAATAATAATAATAATAATAATAATAATAATAATAATAATAATAGTAATAAAATTAATAACAAAATAATAATAATAATAATAATAATAATATTAATAATAATAATAATAATAATAATAATAATAATAATAATAATAATAATAATAATAATAATAATAATAATAAAATTAATAATAATAATAATAAAATTAATAATAATAATAATAAAATTAATAATAATAATAATAATAATAATTATAATAATGATAAAATTAATAATAATAATAATAATAGTTTGATCATCTAGTCATTATTGAAAACATATTTTGAAAGATGAGTTGGTCACAAGATCTTCCAATACCAGTTTTATTGCCTCCGGAAAACACACAAAAACATTTGTTTTCTTGTAAACAAGAACAGCTTTACCTGAAAATGTAAAGTCCGATATTTTGTCCTTGTTTACCGTTAGTATTCGTGTCGCTTTTTCTTTCGCTTTTGTTGGTTTTGCTATTTTTTTTTTTTTTTTTTTTTTTTTTTTTTTTTTTTTTGCTTTGTCTCGATATAGCGTTTGTCTTTACTCCTTTTTTAATGTTATTTCTTATGATGTGATTGATGTTTTTTCCTCCCTTGCTTCCTCCCTTTAAGTATTTTTCACTCCCTTCGTTATTCCCTCCCTTCTTATGTCCCTCCCTCCTTTACTCCCTCCCTTGGTTACCCTCGCCCTCCTCAGCGAGATGCAAGGACCTAGAATACCTTAGTCACCATTACAGAAATTTGTGGTCCAAGTTTGAGCTTTCAAGCGTGGGTAACGAGGAGTGGAAGGGTGGGTGGGAGGGAGGAAGGGTGGGACAGAGGGATTGTGGGAGGGAGGGAGGGAAGATAGTGTGGGGAGGGAACGGGAGAGGGAAGGGGGGTTGGGTAGTGGGTAACCACAAGTGGGGGACGTTGTTGGAGGAAGTAAAAGGGGGAGAGGATGGGAAGGAAGAAGGGAGAGGGGTGGGAAGGAGAGGGAAGGGAGGGAAACAGTTAGAAGGGGGAAGGAGGGAGAGGTGTGGGAGGGAGGTAACGAGGGGAGGGGGTTTAAGAGGAAAAAGATAATCACAGAAGTGTTATCTGTAAAATCTTGCTATTGTAAGCTTCCTGGGTCAGTGGTGCAGCGTTGAGCCAGCTACTGCCACCACCACAGTTCGAGTCCCCGAGTTTATGAAATCTCTCTCTTTCTCATATATATATATATATATATATATATATATATATATATATATATATATATATATATATATATATATATATATATATATATATATATATATATATATAAGAAATATTCATATTATTTTCAAAACTGCTTTTTATGAAACAAAATTCAATTATATTTCTGTCGACCATAGACTTGCTTGATACTACTTTCTCAACTTTTTGAAAATCAATTGGATGGTTAAAATCTCTCACATGAATAAATAGAGCATTGGAATCTTGTCCAGTTCTAATGCTATATTTATGTTGTTTTAATCTAAGTTCGAGATTTTTACCAGTTTGACCGTAATAAACTTTATCGCAAATTTTACAAGGAATCTTATAGACTCATCCGTCAGCATTTTGGGGGAAATTCTTTACCAAAAGAATTTTTTTACTGTATCAAGACTTTTAAATACAACTTTAATATTAAAAGTCTGAAGAAGAGAAGGCATATCAACCAAGTTTTCATGGTAATGAAGAACCAACATATTTTTAGTTGAATAAGGCTGGTTGTCCCTTTTTGGGTTGTAAAAAGTATTTCTAGCAATTTTAAATGATTTATCAATTACATTTCTCGGGTATTTCAGATCAATGGCTATCCAAAATTTATGAAATAGCCATTGATCTGAAATACCCGAGAAATGTAATTGATAAATCAATTAAAATTTAATATACTTCAGACTTGCTAGTCATAAACACTTTATTATTACTCCAGAGTTGCAAACCGTAAACATTTAATTATTCCACCAGACTTGCTAGACATTATCACTTTATTATTCCGCCAGACTTGCTAAACATTATCAGACGTTCAGTGTGGTTTACACATAGACAAAAGTGAGTCAAAATTAATTCCCCTAAACTTTCTACAGTCTGAATTAAATTTACCATAAAATTAATTAGTCTCGTTGTAACTAAGCTCTCACGCAAAGCTTCTCTAACAGTAAATGAAAATGAAAAACTGGGATTTATGAATGAGTTTACATGTTAGCAATCTATTGTCGATGTATAATAAAATAAAAATTTCTATTGCTCACTCAGGATATATTCCCCAAAAAGTGTATATCTCTCAGTATATACATGATTAGAATTTACTTTAATCCCCATTTTAAGGATTAAAGTATTCTTGACTTGGTGGTAAACATGTTATATGCGACCTCAGTAACCTTCGTGTAGTCGATTTAACATTAACCTGACCATATTACTCAAAGGATTCATACCAACTGTTATATTTTCAATATTATTAGGAAATACATAATATTTCTAACTCTGGGAGACACAGTATTTCTTTTGATCAATGAATCAATTGTTCTAAAAGTTGATCAGCATAATCACAAGTATTTCTAGCCACACCAACACCCACTTCAACACCCCAACAATGTCACTCAAACTACCCACATCAACACCCACACGAGCTATCCACACTTCAGTATATCTGCGTCTACTACCTCCTCGAGTATAGCTAATAATATCTTTATTTCTACATGTACAAGGTATACAGACCTAGTTGAGAGCAATAACATACTACTATATGGAAAGCCACTTATTATGCAGAGCATTTCGGGCAAATTAGATCAATTTTGTCGCAGGATGCGACCCACACCAGTCGACTAACTCGCAGGTACCCATTTTACTGATGAGTGAAGATAGACAACTGGTGTAAGGAAACACTCCAAATGTTTCCACCCTCTCCGGGAATCGAACCCGGACACTCAGCGTGTGAAGAGAGAGATTTTTCCACCAGGCTACTGCCTCCTCCAGTGTTTCTACGTTTACTACCTCCTCCAGTATAACTGGGTTTGCTGTCTCCTCCAGTATTTGTGCGTCTGCTGCCTCCTCTAGTATTTCTGCGTCTGCTGCCTCCTCCAGTATTTGTGTGTCTGCTGCCTCCTCCAGTATTTCTGCGTCTGCTCCCTCCTCCAGTATTTCTGCGTCTGCTCCCTCCTTCAGCATTTCTGCGTCTGCTGCCTCCTCCAGTATTTCTGCGTCTGCTGCCTCCTCCAGTATTTCTGCGTCTGCTGTCTTCTCCTAGAGCTCAGCACCAACCTTTCATGATAAGGTGCCTCGATTTGTTTCGGGTAAGGAGAGGCGTGCTGTGCCTGCCAGCCTTGTCTGACTTTTTGCCTGCTTGCTTTCATTCTTTGCTTGCCTGCCTGCTTGATTCCTTCCTTCCTTTCTTCCTACAGTCCTTCCATATCTCCGACCTTCCTTTCTTTCTTCCTTCCGTCCTCCATTCCCTCCTTCCTACACTCATCCATTCTATCTTCCCTTTCTGCCTGCCTAAATTTGTTGTGGTCTGTGTATGTTATGTGTGTGATTAGCTGTGTATTAATGTGACAAAAAGTGAGAAGAAGAAGAAGAAGAAGAAGCAATATTTGTAATATAACATAAAATATTAATATCAGTAATAAAAGAAAAATGGGAGTTTAATCAGAGATTCAGCAAAATACCTTTAATTTCGGAATTCTCTGAAATTTTTAGTGATAAGCCTTTGTGCCACTGAGACCTGAGGTGGAACAAGGTGGTGATGTCAACACCAGAATGAGCCCACAGGGGGAAATTGAGGGGTTTTGCTCGCTCTCTTTCTCTCGCTTTCTCTTTAAACGTTCGTACTGTTACTCACAAAAATACACATAGCCCATTGCTTTAATTTTGGGTTAAAATAAGCAATTATATTTTCCCCTAGAACCATCTGCTTCCAAGTGGTGAAGATGAGGTTAGAAAGTACTCGTAAGAGTACATGGGGTGTGCAGGAAAGTAAACGAGAGTACATAAATGTCTTATCACTAAAGCTACTACTCTCATCTACCAGACTTCACTTCTTTGAATCTCTCTTAGATGGAAAATAAGAAATGGATCATTTTAGGGAATAAGCTGCTTCATAGGGTTTGAATTCTATCAACTGCATGAGGGTCATTAAGGCTACAATAAACATTTTCAACACCGGACAAGAATACTACAATCCCTAAAATACGGACTGAGGTAAATTCTCGTTGAATATACGAGGCGAGAAATACACCTCTCGGCGTATACATGCTGTGTAGCGAGGGGGTGGCTTTTGTAAGTTAGTAAAAAAAACTATTTTATTTTACATAGCATTAATCTAAGAAATTACTGAGAAAAAAAAACACGGCTATTAGGATCTTGATACAGTATATCAGATGGGATTTTTTAGGTCATGTTATTTATGTATGTAATTAAAGTAGTAGGTTGGTAGACAGCAACCGCCCAGGGAGGTACTACCGTCCTGCCAAGTGAGTGTAAAACGAAAGCCTGTAATTGTTTTACATGATGGTAGGATTGCTGGTGTCCTTTTTTCTGTCTCATGAACATGCAAGATTTCAGGTACGTCTTGCTACTTCTACTTACACTTAGGTCACACTACACATACATGTACAAGCACATATATACACACCCCTCTGGGTTTTCTTCTATTTTCTTTCTAGTTCTTATTCTTGTTTATTTCCTCTTATCTCCATGGGGAAGTGGAACAGAATTCTTCCTCCGTAAGCCATGCGTGTTGTAAGAGGCAACTAAAATGCCGGGAGCAAGGGGCTAGTAACCTCTTCTCCTGTATATATTACTAAATGTAAAAGGAGAAACTTTCGTTTTTCCTTTTGGGCCACCCCGCCTCGGTGGGATACGGCCGGTGTGTTGAAAGAAGTTGAAAGATAATCCTCGCTAATTATCTCTCATTATCTTCTAATAATTAGGAAATTTAATGGTATTATTCCTAGTAATGGCTTTAGTTTTTATATAACATTAGTGAAATAAAATGAACGTCAATTCAGTCCACATTTTCTACTTTTTGTTATTCCATTTATCATTATTTACAGATGAGTGTCAGTGACCTTCAGACTCTGAGAGTTCTCTCAAGATGAGTGTCAGTGACCTTCAGACTCTGAGAGTTCTCTCAAGATGAGTGTCAGTGACCCTCAGACTCTGAGAGTTCTCTCAAGATGAGTGTCAGTGACCCTCAGACTCTGAGAGTTCTCTCAAGATGAGTGTCAGTGAACCTCAGACTCTGAGAGTTCTCTCAAGATGAGTGTCAGTGACCCTCAGACTCTGAGAGTTCTCTCAAGATGAGTGTCAGTGACCTTCAGACTCTGAGAGTTCTCTCAAGATGAGTGTCAGTGACCCTCAGACTCTGAGAGTTCTCTCAAGATGAGTGTCAGTGACCTTCAGACTCTGAGAGTTCTCTCAAGATGAGTGTCAGTGACCTTCAGACTCTGAGAGTTCTCTCAAGATGAGTGTCAGTGACCTTCAGACTCTGAGAGTTCTCTCAAGATGAGTGTCAGTGACCTTCAGACTCTGAGAGTTCTCTCAAGATGAGTGTCAGTGACCTTCAGACTCTGAGAGTTCTCTCAAGATGAGTGTCAGTGACCCTCAGACTCTGAGAGTTCTCTCAAGATGAGTGTCAGTGACCTTCAAACTCTGAGAGTTCTCTCAAGATAAGTGTCAGTGACCTTCAGACTCTGAGAGTTCTCTCAAGATGAGTGTCAGTGACCTTCAGACTCTGAGAGTTCTCTCAAGATGAGTGTCAGTGACTTTCAGACTCTGAGAGTTCTCTCAAGATGAGTGTCAGTGACCCTCAGACTCTGAGAGTTCTCTCAAGATGAGTGTCAGTGACCCTCAGACTCTGAGAGTTCTCTCAAGATGAGTGTCAGTGACCTTTAAACTCTGAGAGTTCTCTCAAGATAAGTGTCAGTGACCTTCAGACTCTGAGAGTTCTCTCAAGATGAGTGTCAGTGACCTTTAAACTCTGAGAGTTCTCTCAAGATTTGTGTCAGTGACCTTCAGACTCTGAGAGTTCTCTCAAGATGAGTGTCAGTGACCTTTAAACTCTGAGAGTTCTCTCAAGATAAGTGTCAGTGACCTTCAGACTCTGAGAGTTCTCTCAAGATGAGTGTCAGTGACCTTTAAACTCTGAGAGTTCTCTCAAGATGAGTGTCAGTGACCTTCAGACTCTGAGAGTTCTCTCAAGATGAGTGTCAGTGACCTTCAAACTCTGAGAGTTCTCTCAAGATGAGTGTCAGTGACCTTCAAACTCTGAGAGTTCTCTCAAGATGAGTGTCAGTGACCTTCAAACTCTGAGAGTTCTCTCAAGATGAGTGTCAGTGACCTTCAAACTCTGAGAGTTCTCTCAAGATGAGTGTCAGTGACCTTCAAACTCTGAGAGTTCTCTCAAGATGAGTGTCAGTGACCTTCAAACTCTGAGAGTTCTCTCAAGATCTTGTCTGGCTTATATGTTGTATTTATTTAAATATCTGAAGTTTCTTAAAGAATTCATGGGGAGGAGGAGAGTGAAGAATTTAAGATTATTAACCCTCTATATTAATAACCGGGTAGTTTAACAACCCAGGGTATTATAATTAACTCAGGATATCATCGGGGACTGTCAGTCTGATAACCATTAGGATCATTTGATCCTCTCGCCCCCAGGATGCTCCCCACACTAATTGGTTAACTCCCAGACACACTGTTACTGCTAGCAGCTAGCGTAACAGGGGCAGCATATACAACGAAATGCGTTTGCCCAGCGTTCCTACTCGTGCCGGGGATTGAACTTCGGCCCCTCAGCGTGTGAGCTAAGGCAGCTACCACTACACTAATAAGAAAGAGAGTCGAACATACAACAGTGTAGCCTTAATGAGACTTAAGTGTCAGGCTAATTCCCGAGCAGTCAGTCAGCCATCAGCATTCAAGAAGAGTGGTGATGTCTGTAGGGCGTGTACACACGCGCACACGCACACGCACACACACACACACAGCGTCCACAATCCCACAAGAAAAGAGAATTATAGTCTCCGGGATAATATTCCTCCTTTGTTACCGAGATTTACCTGGGAACACTCACATTTGGGAATAGCCCGTCAAGAAGGGGTTCCAGTACTTGTCCTGGAGGCTCCAACACTTGTCCTGGAGGCTCCAACACTTGTCCTGGAGGTTCCAACCGGTGTCGACGGAGGCAGGTGTGGGCGGCTATAGGAGTGGGCATGACAGGTGTGTACGGATGCAGGCGTGGGTGGAAACAGGTGTGGGCGCGACAGGTGTGAACGGAGGCAGGTGTGGGCAGAAGCATGTATGGGCTGGACCGTAGGTACGTGTTTGGGGGTGGGACGGTCACGCTTCGTCTCACATTTACAAAAGTCTGATAACATCATCTCAAGAACAGATGACGGACACACCTTCCACGTTTTGGTCACTTCTCAATGATTTGTGTTCACGATGTTTGTACTGGAGTTGAGTGAGGCAGAAAGTGATGTTTAGTGATTCAGAAAGTGTTTCTGAGTTGATACTAAACTTGCATCTCAAGTGTCTCCCTGTGTAAGAAAAGCACCACATAAGAGCTCTCTCTTACTTGTCCTATCTCTCGTCCTCTAGATTTTCCTCTCCTACCTAGCTTATTCTCTCACTCCTCTCTCTCTCTCTCTCTCTCTCTCTCTCTCTCTCTCTCTCTCTCTCTCTCTCTCTCTCTCTCTCTCTCTCTCTCTCTCTCTCTCTCTCTCTCTCTCTCTGCCTCTCCCACTACCTTCTAAAGTCTAAACATATCTCTCATTTCCTATGTCTCAACCTGTGTCTCCTCCTCTACTTGTCCCATCTTCCTCTACCTATCTATCCCACTCACCCTTCTCACTATATCTCTCCCTGTTCTTGTCCCCTCTCACTTTCCTATATTTTCCTATCTTTCTATCCAATAAACGCCAGTTTCTCCTTTCCTTCCCCTTTTCAAGCTGCAAACACTGTTCTTCACTGCGTATCGAATGCAATAAGTTGACTCTCTCTCTCTCTCTCTCTCTCTCTCTCTCTCTCTCTCTCTCTCTCTCTCTCTCTCTCTCTCTCTCACACATACACACACACACACAGGATTTCATCAATACAGACAGCATATCCATCGCCAGGAATCAGATTAGCCTAATAGCTTAATTAGTGAATTAGTTAATTATTGAATACAAATTAAATAACCCATAATAACTTACTATAAATTACCTGTAAAAAAGAAATCTGAAGTGTTAATACAAATGATAACAATGTTTAATATTACCGCAATTATTGCATAATCGCCTGAGATTCGTCTCTGCGCGCCCTTCTCAATAACAACATTCACGCACGTGATTTTTGTTGTCGTTGGCCCTTTAAACTGCTTGATTTAACTCCCGCCATTCAAGGCCATTTAATTCAGATATCAAACGACGACATTTACGCCAAGTAATTACGCTCTTCCATTTAAACCCTGGCTTTCAGACTGCACCATTTAAACCGCATCATTTAATTCCGTCATTTAAACGTTTGTAGTTCCTTTTGCGAATGATAGTAAAACAAATTTTAATCTCCGATATTTAAACCTTTATTTAAGGAGTAACATTTAAATGAGTCATGTAAATATTTTGCCTTTGTACCAGTGAATAGATTTTTAAAATGATGGCACTGGCGTTCTTGAATGATGGCACTGGCGTTCTTGAATGATGGCACTGGCGTTCTTGAATGATGGCACTGGCGTTCTTGAATGATGGCACTGGCGTTCTTGAATGATGGCACTGGCGTTCTTGAATGATGGCACTGGCGTTCTTGAATGATGGCACTGGCGTTCTTGAATGATGGCACTGGCGTTCTTGAATGATGGCACTGGCGTTCTTGAATGATGGCACTGGCGTTCTTGAATGATGGCACTGGCGTTCTTGAATGATGGCACTGGCGTTCTTGAATGATGGCACTTGCGTTCTTGAATGATGGCACTGGCGTTCTTGAATGATGGCACTGGCGTTCTTGAATGATGGCACTGGCGTTCTTGAATGATGGCACTGGCGTTCTTGAATGATGGCACTGGCGTTCTTGAATGATGGCACTGGCGTTCTTGAATGATGGCACTAGCGTTCTTGAATGATGGCACTGGCGTTCTTGAATGTTTTTATAGTTTCATGTATGTAGGATTACAGCGATGATATACATTACTGTGTTATGTTGTGTTATAGTATGTTATACCATGTTATATTGCGTTATACTTTGTTATAGTATGTTATACCATGTTATATTGCGCTATACTTTGTTATAGTATGTTATACCATGTTATATTGCGTTATACTTTGTTATAGTATGTTATACCATGTTATATTGCGTTATACTTTGTTATAGTATGTTATACCATGTTATATTGCGTTATACTTTGTTATAGTATGTTATACCATGTAATATTGCGTTATACTTTGTTATAGTATGTTATACCATGCTATATTGCGTTATGCTTTGTTATAGTATGTTATACCATGTTATATTGCGTTATATTTTGTTATAGTATGTTATACCATGTTATATTGCGTTATATTTTGTTATAGTATGTTATACCATGTTATATTGCGTTATACTTTGTTATAGTATGTTATACCATGTTATATTGCGCTATACTTTGTTATAGTATGTTATACCATGTTATATTGCGTTATACTTTGTTATAGTATGTTATGCCATGTTATATTGCGTTATACTTTGTTATAGTATGTTATACTTTGTTATAGTATGTTATACCATGTTATATTGCGTTATACTTTGTTATAGTATGTTATACCATGTTATATTGCGTTATACTTTGTTATAGTATGTTATACCATGTTATATTGCGTTATACTTTGTTATAGTATGTTATACCATGTTATATTGCGTTATACTTTGTTATAGTATGTTATACCATGTTATATTGCGTTATACTTTGTTATAGTATGTTATACCATGCTATATTGCGTTATGCTTTGTTATAGTATGTTATACCATGTTATATTGCGTTATATTTTGTTATAGTATGTTATACCATGTTATATTGCGTTATACTTTGTTATAGTATGTTATACCATGTTATATTGCGTTATACTTTGTTATAGTATGTTATACCATGTTATATGGCGTTATACTTTGTTATAGTATGTTATGCCATGTTATATTGCGTTATACTTTGTTATAGTATGTTATACTTTGTTATAGTATGTTATACCATGTTATATTGCGTTATACTTTGTTATAGTATGTTATACCATGTTATATTGCGTTATACTTTGTTATAGTATGTTATACCATGTTATATTGCGTTATACTTTGTTATAGTATGTTATACCATGTTATATTGCGTTATACTTTGTTATAGTATGTTATACCATGTTATATTGCGTTATACTTTGTTATAGTATGTTATACCATGTTATATTGCGTTATACTTTGTTATAGTATGTTATACCATGTTATATTGCGTTATACTTTGTTATAGTATGTTATACCATGTTATATTGCGTTATACTTTGTTATAGTATGTTATACCATGTTATATTGCGTTATACTTTGTTATAGTATGTTATACCATGTTATATTGCGTTATACTTTGTTATAGTATGTTATACCATGTTATATTGCGTTATACTTTGTTATAGTATGTTATACCATGCTATATTGCGTTATGCTTTGTTATAGTATGTTATACCATGTTATATTGCGTTATATTTTGTTATAGTATGTTATACCATGTTATATTGCGTTATACTTTGTTATAGTATGTTATACCATGTTATATTGCGTTATACTTTGTTATAGTATGTTATACCATGTTATATTGCGTTATACTTTGTTATAGTATGTTATGCCATGTTATATTGCGTTATACTTTGTTATAGTATGTTATACTTTGTTATAGTATGTTATACCATGTTATATTGCGTTATACTTTGTTATAGTATGTTATACCATGTTATATTGCGTTATACTTTGTTATAGTATGTTATGCCATGTTATATTGCGTTATACTTTGTTATAGTATGTTATACCATGTTATATTGCGTTATACTTTGTTATAGTATGTTATACCATGTTATATTGCGTTATACTTTGTTATAGTATGTTATATCATGTTATATTGCGTTATACTTTGTTATAGTATGTTATACCATGTTATATTGCGTTATACTTTGTTATAGTATGTTATACCATGTTATATTGCGTTATACTTTGTTATAGTATGTTATACCATGTTATATTGCGTTATACTTTGTTATAGTATGTTATACCATGTTATATTGCGTTATACTTTGTTATAGTATGTTATACCATGTTATATTGCGTTATACTTTGTTATAGTATGTTATACCATGTTATATTGCGTTATACTTTGTTATAGTATGTTATACCATGTTATATTGCGTTATACTTTGTTATAGTATGTTATACCATGTTATATTGCGTTATACTTTGTTATAGTATGTTATACCATGTTATATTGCGTTATACTTTGTTATAGTATGTTATACCATGTTATATTGCGTTATACTTTGTTATAGTATGTTATACCATGCTATATTGCGTTATGCTTTGTTATAGTATGTTATACCATGTTATATTGCGTTATATTTTGTTATAGTATGTTATACCATGTTGTATTGCGTTATACTTTGTTATAGTATGTTATACCATGTTATATTGCGTTATACTTTGTTATAGTATGTTATACCATGTTATATTGCGTTATACTTTGTTATAGTATGTTATGCCATGTTATATTGCGTTATACTTTGTTATAGTATGTTATACTTTGTTATAGTATGTTATACCATGTTATATTGCGTTATACTTTGTTATAGTATGTTATACCATGTTATATTGCGTTATACTTTGTTATAGTATGTTATACCATGTTATATTGCGTTATACTTTGTTATAGTATGTTATACCATGTTATATTGCGTTATACTTTGTTATAGTATGTTATACCATGTTATATTGCGTTATACTTTGTTATAGTATGTTATATCATGTTATATTGCGTTATACTTTGTTATAGTATGTTATACCATGTTATATTGCGTTATACTTTGTTATAGTATGTTATACCATGTTATATTGCGTTATACTTTGTTATAGTATGTTATACAAAGTTATATTGCGTTATACTTTGTTATAGTATGTTATACCATGTTATATTGCGTTATACTTTGTTATAGTATGTTATACCATGTTATATTGCGTTATACTTTGTTATAGTATGTTATACCATGTTATATTGCGTTATACTTTGTTATAGTATGTTATACCATGTTATATTGCGTTATACTTTGTTATAGTATGTTATACCATGTTATATTGCGTTATACTTTGTTATAGTATGTTATACCATGTTATATTGCGTTATACTTTGTTATAGTATGTTATGCCATGTTATATTGCGTTATACTTTGTTATAGTATGTTATACCATGTTATATTGCGTTATACTTTGTTATAGTATGTTATACCATGTTATATTGCGTTATGCTTTGTTATAGTATGTTATACCATGTTATATTGCGTTATACTTTGTTATAGTATGTTATACCATGTTATATTGCGTTATACTTTATTATAGTATGTTATACCATGTTATATTGCGTTCTACTTTCTTATAGTATGTTATTTTGTGCTATATTGTTGTACTGTGTTATAGTATGTTACACTGTGTTATATTGTTATACTATGTTAGATTGTTATACTGTGTTATAGTATGTTATACTGTGTTATATTGTTATACTGTGTTATATTGTTATACTGTGTTATATTGTTATACTCTGTTATATTGTTATACTGTGTTTTATGTTATACTGTGTTATACAGTGTTATAGTATGATATACTGTATTATACTTTGTTATACTATATATTCTGTGGTTTGTGTCTTACACTGCATTATACTGTATTATACAGTGTCATAACATACTGTTATTTTATGTTTAAACTTGTTAAAAACGTGTTGTATTTTTTTTTTGACAAGGTTAGGTTAAGGATTCCTAACTTTATTGGCAAGCTAAGAGCTGTTATCTACATCAGCTCATTTGAAAGCATTTTTATTGTTATGAGACATACAAGTAGGGAACAGGATGAAGTTGGAGCCATCTGTGGGTCAGCATTTTCATTTGATCAACTGACTTTATCTCGTTGACATCATTATGTTGTACGAATGTGTTCCATACTCGAGTCATCCTGGGTATGTATGATCTCAGATGGAGTGATGTTCTGGTGAAGGGTACAGCCAGAGTGAAGTTGCTGCTTTCTGCCCGTCTTGTGGCATAAAAGCTTGTTTCACGCTGTCCTCGAAGTGGATCCAAGTGTGGGACTTTGACACTATTGGCCTTGTACATAACAGTAAGGCCACCCACATCCCTCCTGTGTTGAAGGCTCTGCTGAAGTGAAGCATAATATTTTTTGCCTGTAAATAATATTTGTTGCAACAAGTAAGATACGAAAAGTATATTACATCTCGCTATCCATAAATGTCGAAACACTGGACTGTGTAGTTGACGTGATCCCATGAGCATGGCTTTACTGTGGCTCTTAATCCTCCCGGCAGGACTGAAGTTGCTATCACAGGGGCATTACCACTAAATGGTTATAACTATGGCCGTAATTTTTAAAGGGGTTGACCGGTAAGCCAGCGGAAGGCCTCGGTCAGATGACCAGAAGCTCCAACGGCGGGTCATCATCTGACTAAGACCCGCGTCAGGAAATACTTGTCCTGTTTCCTGACGAACTTTACCTAACCTGGAGGCAAATCCACCATCACACAAAATAGTGTGAGTTCAATCTCAAACTGCGGCAGACCTGGAGGTTCTGCCACACGGGCACCATCACACAGGATGATGAAAAATTTCCTTGAATTCTTCCAGCAGGACTGGAGTTTCTATCACACGGTCCCCATCACTGTCACACAGGATGACACATTATTTCAATCCCAGGTAATGACAACAGGGCAGGAACACAGCACACACTCAGCACGCTGCCATGGCCACTTACTTGCTACAACCACACTTTGGGTGACAATAACAATAAAAATATCGTTCAGGACATACAGATATTAGGGAGAGAGGGACGCGAATCCAACAACAGAGCCCGATACATGACGATAGCACACCATCACTGAATACATTCAATACGTCACATGACAAAGACATTGACAATAACAAAGACACTGAGAATGACAATGACGAAGACACTAACAATGACACTGACAAAAACATTGACAATGACAGTGACTAAAGCAAACTTCAATTCTTTGAATCACGATATATAATTGATTCGGGATTATTTAGCATGTTTAAAACCACTTTATAGAAAATAACATGTTATAAAGAATATTTTGGGCAGACTAAAAATCAACTTATCACTATTGAACATTGGACAGCAATATACACACTGTTTACATACTTGAAAACCAGTAAAAATATCAATAATCGGACGACAGGCGATGATAAATAATTCGGTACAATAATACAACATATACGAG
>NC_091329.1:11726368-11731368 GCF_038502225.1 Cherax quadricarinatus | reverse complement strand
ACAGAAGGGATAGGGGGATATGATAACGACATAAAATACTGAAAGGAATCGACAAGATGGACAGAAACAGGATGTTCCAGAGATGGGACACAGCAACAAGGGGTCACAGTTGGAAGTTGAAGACTCAGATGAATCACAGGGATGTTAGGAAGCATTTCTTCAGTCACAGAGTTGTTAGGAAGTGGAATAGTCTGTAAAGTGATATAGTGGAGGCAGAATCCATACATAGCTTGAAGAAGAAGTATGATAAAGCTCATGGAGCAGGAAGAGTGACCTAGTAGCGACCAGTGAAGAGACGAGGCCAGGGGCTATGACTCGATCCGTGCAACCACAATTAAATGAGTACAACTGAGTACACACACACACACACACACACACACACACACACACACACACACACACACACACACACACACACACACACACACACACGCACGCACGCACGCAAGCGACTCATATTTACGAAAACGTGCAAACAAAATTTTCTCTCAATTATGCAATCAAGCCTCAATTATATCAGACGAATTGTCTCACATGTTTCCCATGAAAATATTAGGAAGTTTTCACATTCCTTGATCATCTGATGTCATGTGAGCCATTAATGTGAAATCCCGTAAAATTACAATACTAATCAAAATTCACCGGCACGAAATGAACGTAAATTATCGGGAATACAAAAGTATTCCCTCACTAGTTACGTGAATACGGATCCCGAAGGAATCATTACGAAACACGATATCTTAAGTGACAGAACAAGACAGTAGTCTTGATTAGGGAACAAATTTGCTATGATTTGTACATTTTTGGTATTATTTTGATTCTAACTGTAATATATTAATTTTTTTTTTTGTGGGTTGTCATTCAAAATGTTTTCACTCATGTAAACAGATAGGATATTTGGTTAATGGAGTTTTAAGCCTATCTACTACACTAGTGAAACTGATGCTGCAGATCACATACTTTCAGTGGACAGATAACCCTCACATAGGAGACCGAAAGTTATGACAACATTTCGGTCCGACTATGACCATTAGCTAGTCACAAGTGATACTAGTTAATGATTCCTCTCTCACAAGAGAGGAATGCCTCTTGTAAGCCTCACAAGAGTCCCATTTAAAAGGGAGGAATTTCTCTTTTAAGCCTCACAAGAGTCCCATTGAAAAGGGAGGAATGCCTTTTGTAAACCTCATAAGAATCCCTTTTAAAAGAGACATATGTCTCCTGTAAGAAAAAAGTAATTTTGAGAGGTTATGGCCTTCTATCATTTAATTTTTCAAATTGCATGAAGGACGTCATTCAGAAAAATCTCTAAATATTTCCCACTCCAACATAAAACACGACACTGATTATAAAATTAAATAGAATCGGATTTAGTCCCACGAAAATCAATCTTCATTATTTAATCGAGTGGTAAAAATGAAATATATTGCCAGAAATAATCGTGAGTAATTCCACATATACATTTTTAAAATAGATCTGATTCATTCCTTTCTATAAGTCGTGACTTACTTGTTTGCTCTTCCTTAAATACTTTACTAAGCAAACAGTTTTGTTTTGGCGTAATGGTCTCTTGCTCTTTGATTTCCTGTTTTTACCATTGTTTACTCTGTTAATAGTCCCTGATAACAGGCTATATTAACTGCTTCATAAGGGGCGCTTTGAAAAAGGTCAATAAATTTATTTTGCAAACCAAGCAAACGAATCTCCAAGAGGAAAAAATACAGAAAAAAGTCATAATATTTAATAGTTTGAAAGATAACTTGAACACATCAAAGTTGGGTTAAGTTATCTCAATGAAAACGCAAACAATGATAACCTGACATCATCACAGATTTAGTGATGACGATGTTTGTCTCTAATCTGCCTGAACATGGGAAAGACATATACCAGAAAACCTTTAAGTCACGAACGAGGTTATCTACTCGAAAGAGTTATCTCTTCTATCTCGATTACTGACTATTAAGGATTAACTTCAACATATCTTACTTTGGAGAAAAAAAATCGAAAATGATTTCAGCAATTCCCTGCAGCAACTGCGACAAGGTAACATGTAGGTGAGGCTGTCAAGGACTTGATATACATCAGACACGCTTGCCGCATCAATGATACTAAAGACACATGCATTAACTACCGTAGTTCACGCCAGCACAGCTTAGATTTGTCAAGAGATAAGCTGGTGGTTTTTAAACACAACAGTACTAGGAGAAGTAAGGGCTTGCGTCGGCTCTCATGCATACCACTGATACCACCGTACAGAGTGAGTACCCTTGGCTAACATGTTACTGAGCAAGCATCATGACCTGGCAGAATGGGTATTATCTTCACTGCTCCTCCCATCCTCACTCTCACTATATATGCTTATGTATCCCTCTTTACTCTCTATGGACTTCAGAAAGTCTGGCCTCACAGTCAAACGTCATCTTATATATATATATATATATATATATATATATATATATATATATATATATATATATATATATATATATATATATATATATATATATATATATATCCACATATATACAACATAAATAATGCACACATATAATGCTATTTCATATTCCTTTCTACACACTTTTCCACTCTGCCCTCACACTCCCATCCGCTTTCCGCCGATTTCCCACACTCCGACGTACTCGTCCTCAGCACAGAAGATTTAAGTAACTTCTCGTGTCACAGAGCCGAGGCTCGAACCGCGCCTCTGCTCCACAGGGTAGAATTTACTGTCTCTTCAGCCAATTTTATCCTATTTTTATGGTGTGAGGATAAGTCACATGAGAACAATACAGATAATGCTGACAATTTTCTCGTTTCTGGGAACCTAGAAATATTAGGAACGTGAAACGTGTGACCTAATTTAGCTTTACAGTGTTCGATTTGAAAACCAATCTACCCGGGTTTCATACCGGGCGGGTCGGGAGATATTTAGGTAAATCTTTTAACTCATTGCCCCCTTGTTCACCTAGAAATAATACCTAAGAGTTAGTTGACTGTAGTGGGTGGCATCCTAGGGAGAACCTAAAAATCTCAGTGGAAATAAACCATACTATTTGACTTTCTTGGGTTATGCTTGGTTAACCTTATTATATTTTTCCGAATAAATTTGTTATTTTCTTCAACTTTTTTTTAGCATGAAGGGGTATTAAGTAGCTCAGTGGTGAGAAAGCTTACATGGTCACAGGTTCGACTCCCTCACCGTCAGAACCTATGAGCAATGTATCCTTACATTTCCTTTCCTACCCACCTAGAACCATCATCCCTTACCCACTTAGCGCCTTCTTTCCCTACCTCTACAGCAATAAACGAGGATACTAGTGTCTCAGTCGACTTTTACACATCCCTACACAAGCGTATGAGAAAGCTTCAGTAACCTCTGCAAATATGAGAGTGCTGTGTAAAACGTATTCGGAACTATGATTTAAAACACTTTTATTCAGATGCGACTGAAAAGGCATTACGTTAAAACCAAACTGTTTTACTATTTATAGCCTCCTACAAGAGATCTGTCTCACATTTTTATGTAAATAAATAGGAAAGTATGATGGAGACATATCTACAAATATGGGGCTGCTATCGTGATTCGTATTCCACGTAAAAAAAGTAGACGCTGGATAATTCAAGAGGAACAAAACTCAACTTTACGAAGAATAGAGCGTTGCTGAACGAGCTGTCGTTATTCTCTGATGGATTATGGCAGCCAAATCGCAGGAGAATACACGACACAAACAACACTCGAAATCAATAGATAACTAAACTGTCTATCTGCTTACCCTCGAGTTCGAGCAAAAAAATCTATCTGCTATTCAATTATGTATAATATTGGAGATAATGTAGTTAGCAAGGCTGCATTACACGATTTCACGTCTGACTAACACCGATTCAGCTGAGTCTGTTTTTAAATGGAGGACCTATCTTGTATCATGATTATTGATATAATCCGGTCAATGAGCTGACCCGACATCCTAATTGCGTGAAAAGGGATTTTAAGGCTTGAATACCTGTGAGGAGCAAGTTGAGTGTTCATTTGTTTACCTGTTCGTCCCAGATAAGTCTTGCGTTGAAATTTCTTGATGCACGAATGTAACAATAAAGACGGAGTGATAAGGTTCGAACTCGCGGTCTAATGAACTTGGAATTACTTGTTCAGCTCCTCGGCACCACTGAACCACTCCATACACTGCCACCCCAAACCCCACCAAAACTCCACACCCCACAACTGCACACCCCCACCATTCAGAGAACCATCCTCCAGGAACATGAATTATCAAAGCGGCCGAACGGAGCTTCGGTTTTACATTCAGTTTCTGCGCCTCTTTAAGTTACGACGTATAAGTAGGGAGAGAGGAGATATTTCCTACACTGTTTTCCCTCTTTACGGTGTATCGGGAGCGCTGGGGAGGGAGCGATACCCCCCACTCTTTGCCTCTCCTGCTGCAGCTGGGGAGGGGGCGATGTCCTCCTCCTGCTTTCCTGCATCTGCTGGATGTAATCTGCTCTACCCTAGGCATCGAACAAAGGAATCTGTTTTGCATCTCTTCCCAGATACGAGTATTTCTCGAATTTTGGGTCATTTTTTTTCCCTGTGAAAAAAAATCCATTGTGGAGTATCGCGATAGAATGTTCTTTCAATGTACTGTTTGCGTTATTATTATTATTATTATTATTATTATTATTATTATTATTATTATTATTATTATTATTATTATTATTATTATTGATGTTGTTGTTGTTGTTGTTGTTTTATTTTTTCACCAAAAATTTCTTTACCATATTCACGGAGAATCGCTAAATCCGTTAGGGTTGTACAGCACCCGAAGTGAAGGTAATCAGGTTTGATCCTAGGAAAAGGAAAGTAGCTCTGATTCCCTGAATCAAGAATCCTGCATCAGCATCAACACAATCCCTTCGAAAGGTTAAAAATTGAGGGTTGTTGCAGTTATATCAACTAATTTGTGGGTTATTGCAAGAGAGGTTGGATGATCTTGCAAGACACGAGG
>NC_091329.1:11646368-11718868 GCF_038502225.1 Cherax quadricarinatus | reverse complement strand
AAATAAGACCACAGACAGAGTATAGGCTAGGTGACCAAAGTCTGCAAATCTCACTTACGGAAAATGATCTTGGGGTGAATATAATACCGCGTACATCTCCTGAAGCGCACATCAACCAGATAACTGCTGCAGCAGATGGGCGCCTGGCAAACCTGAAAGTAGCGTTCCGATACCTCAGTAAGGAATCGTTCAAGACTCTGTACACCGTGTACGTCGGGGCCATGCTGGAGTATGCAGCACCAGTTTGGAACCCACACATGGTCAAGCACGTCAAGAAATTAGAGAAAATGCAGAGGTTTGCAACAAGGCTAGTTCCAGAGCTAAGGAGAGTGTCCTACGACATTCCTCCCCTAACCCTCCTGTCCTCCAGTGCCTGACGGCACTGGAGGACAGGAGGGTTAGGGGAGACATGATACCGGCATACAAAATATTGCGAGGAACTGACATGTGGACAAAAACAGGATGTTCCAGAGATGGGGCACAGAAACAAGGGGCCACAATTGGAAGATGAAGACTTAGATGAGTCAAAGAGTTGTTAGGAAATATTTCTTTAGTCAGGCAAGCGATGTAGTGGAGGTAGAAACCATACATAGTTTTAAGACAAGATATAATCAAGCTCATAGAGCAGGGCGAGAGAAGACCTAGTAGCGATCAGTGAAGAGGCGGGGCCAGGAGCTGTGCTTCGACCCCTGCAACCACAAATAGGTGAGTACACACAAACACACATACCCACACTAGGTTCTGGGAAACATAAACTGGACAATACAGATTTTTTCACATTTTGGTCATAACATTAGTAATGAGGTCTGAAAATGTCCTTTTTTTTTACAAACGGAAAAGTGATCCTTCATATATCTCAATTTATTTGATAAGGAAGTAAAATCTTTTAAATTATTTTCAGGGTATTCTATAACATAAAAAAATGACCAGGATTGGGACAGTGGATTTCCCACTGCACTACCGTAGTTTTACCTGTTAAAAGTATCGTTAATGGGTTCATTGACTCTTTTAGAGAGTTGCAAAAAAATGATGATGTTTCTTGAACTTGGTAATCAAGATTCAGTTGCATCAAGACTAGGTTCAAAGAGATCAGTTTCACTGACCTTAACTTTGGTAACGAGTTATCGTCACTAGTTGGGCTCACTAGCTGGAGGAACTAATTGGGAGGAACTAGCTGGGAGGAACTAGCTGGAAGGAACTAGCTGGGAGGAACTAGCTGGAAGGAACTAGCTGGGAGGAACTAGCTGGGAGGAACTAGCTGGGAGGAACTAGCTGGGAGGAACTAGCTGGGACGAACTAGCTGGGAGGAACTAGCTGGAGGAACTGGTTATTACCTGTAAGTACAGTTTTCTAGTCCTCCACTAACTTCCAGAAGTTTTCACTTTTAACTTTCTGAACAACAGTGAAGTATAACTAGCGTAACGGTCCTGGAAAAAAGTGCTTTAATCCCCATTTTAGGACTTCAGTATTCTTGCGTGGTAGTGACAAGGTTACATGGGGTCTAAAAGACTCTTTAGTACTTGATAAACTACAACCTTTATACAATGTTTTATAGTTCTCCAGAGTAAGGTTTTTTGGTGAATATCTTGGTCTTTCAAACACAACTGCCATTACAGTTATTATAACATCATAACTACAAGAGATATGTACACTACTGTGTATGACTGCCATAACTGTTGCTGCTTCTTTCATTACTACTAGTGCCACAGTTACCATAAAAATCACACACCTAGTAAAACAAATATCGAAACTAAAAGAACTATCACTAGTACCACAACTGCTACAACTACGTTTGTATAATATTTATACAAGTGTTGTTTTTATGTATGTGTGTGTATAACATAGTTTACCCTAAGGCAATCACTCTGTTGGTTATTTATATTTAGTAAACAAAATGTTTTTGGCAAGTTGAATAATAAAATAATTATCGTAGTATTCCTTGAATACTTTTTTCAAATGAATAATGAACGTGTGTGAAAGTCTATGGGTGTAGAGTTAACAGGTAGAAGAGTTCATTAATAAAGACACTTTTGCTTATATATATATATATATATATATATATATATATATATATATATATATATATATATATATATATATATATATATATATATATATATATATATATATAAACTGTAGCTATATCACAAAGCTGTTTCAATAATTCTTGCCAAATACTTACTAAATACAGAACCAGAAAGTTAAAGAAGATTTACACAAATTTAATAAACAAATACGGTATCTCCATTTCGGAAAAAATCCCAAAGGCAGAAAACGTAGAATTCTCATCAAAGAAAACGGATCTGAAGTTTGTAAACAAATGCCATCCCCGGAGACCCGCATTTCGAACATTGGATGCGATAAATTCCTCTGAACAACGACGCCGCAGCTGCTAGGAAATGAGGGCGAGAGGACACTGATGGAGCATCTGGCCCGTACGGAACACCAATGGAGCATTTGGAACAATATTTACGGCACTACATAGTGTGTGAAAGTCGCGTTAAATCGCCAACATTGTGGGATGGATGTTGACGCTCCTAGTGTCGTTGGTTCATGTTATTGTGAGGCTGCTGCTTGATGACCCTTTACCAGGAACTGTTGGAGGAGTATCTCTCTCTCTCTCTCATTCTCTCTCTCTCTCTCTCTCTCTCTCTCTCTCTCTCTCTCTCTCTCTCTCTCTCTCTCTCTCTCTCTCTCTCTCTCTCTCTCTCTCTCTCTCTCTCTCTCGCTCTCTCTCAAGTGGTCACTAGGACTTTAATCACGAAATGTTCAAAACGATGAGAAAAGAGGGAGTGAGATGACCAGACACGGAATACAGCCTGGCTACAGAGAAATGATGGCAACACACAAGATCAGATGAGACACAGGGTCTTTAGGATATACCTTTTCAGTCTCAGGATAATTAATGAAATGAACTTGAGAAAGAAGTGATGAAGGTAAGCATCATACATAGTTTGATGAGTAGAAATGGCTGGTCTATGGAAGCCAGGAACTAATAAAGCTGGTTAATAGCAGTAGAGAGGCAAGTCCAGGAACTATGACTCGACCCCTAAATTATTATGCAAGTAAGGAAGAGTAAACTCCGTAAGGATCATTCAGCTCGTCAAGATCGTGCACAAGCATCGAGGCACCACTACCCTTAAGGGATCAACCCTTGAAAGCCCCATTAGGTGGGAATACACACACACACACACACACACACACACACACACACACACACACACACACACACACACACACACAAAACCACTAACCCAAGTACCAATAAACACAGGAAACGGATAAATAAATATATGAAACGTATCTGATACCTTCTGTAAGCGATCAATGACCCACTGAAGGCGCTTGTGGTCCCACATTAGTTTCTCGTGACTGTCTTAGCTGGGAACAAGGCTAAAAATCTATTCTGAGTGGTATGTTAGAAGAGTGAGAGGTGTGTGAAGTGTGAGAGGGGTGAGAATTTAGTTATAGTGTTCTAGGAATAAAACCTACCCACAGCACGTCGGTCATAAAGGCTGCGTATTACTTCTTCACAGACATTCAAGAATACTTTAATGCATACTCGTTAAGATAAAATATTTCCTATCGGTTTACACAGACTTACACACCTCTCTGCTTATGTACACTTAAGATACACAGCTGTGTATACATATATCTCCGTTTATATACATCGAGAAATGCACGTCCTTCGCCTTAAATACACTCAAACATATACGCTACTTGGTGTATACACACATCTCTCGAGTGAGTAAAAAAAAAAAAAGATCTGAGAGGGGCGAGAAAGGACGCACGCAGCGACCCTGCGTCCCAATAAAAACTAAATTTATTGTTCTGGCTCGGTGTTTAGGTGTTGAAAGTAAATAATGCCGCTCTGAAACACCGTCATTGACGGTTTAACCAATAAGAATACAATTTACGGCGCTACGTGCAGGTTTTTATTGCTTCCTGGGTACGCAGTCACGGACAATGATAAAGTTTTGTTGTATAACTAATAAAAGCCTTACCCATGCAATAAGAAGAGGTGTTTAGCCTCTGTCAGGTTCCTTACTGCTTCAAGACGCTATGATCAGCGTTGTTAATAAGGAGAAAACACGAGAGCACTAGTTGCACCCAATATGGATGCAATTTCAGAGATTCATTTTAATAGCTAACAGTGTATGTATTCACAGTAAATCCCAACGGGCTTAATGCTTCCTTATGATTTTAATAATAAATCTATCTTACGGTAAATAACGATTGGGCAGTAAGGTTCACCACTAACTCTTCAGGAAGTCAATAAGATGAAAGTTTATCGTCACAGAAGAAATTTTATTGGTCCAGGACATGTGTTTAATCGCAGTACATAATGTCAATAGGCAAGACCAGCTAGCCAATAAGAAGGCAGCATATATTCCTTTCCGGCTTCTTATTGGCTCAAACTGTACGTGATTACACTAAATAACGAGTCATAGATGCGGGATATTAGAAACATTAAGTAACCAATAGCCATTTCTTCTTCCCGAAATATTTGTTATTCACTCGGTATATGTTATGAAAGTTCGTAATAAGAGGCAAGAACACACGATAATAAAAACCTAAACTAACCAATACGAAGGGAATTTTAGGTATCAAGCTCCTTGTGATTGGCTCACTACGAATCTAATCAATACTTACAGCCCAATATGATATTCTCTAGTCTAATAACATTAATTAAGGTTATACAACGAATGGGAACGTAAGGTAATTAGTTTTGACCTGAGAAACGTAAGGTAATTAGTTTTGACCTGAGAAACGTAAGGTAATGAGCATTGACCTGAGAAACGTAAGGTAATTAGTTTTGACCTGAGAAACGTAAGGTAATTAGCTTTGACCTGAGAAACGTAAGGTAATTAGTTTTGTCCTGAGAAACGTAAGGTAATTAATTTTGTCCTGAGAAACGTAAGGTAATTAGTTTTGACCTGAGAAACGGAAGGTAATTAGTTTTGACCTGAGAAACGGAAGGTAATTAGTTTTGACCTGAGAAACGGAAGGTAATTAGTTTTGACCTGAGAAACGGAAGGTAATTAGTTTTGACCTGAGAAACGGAAGGTAATTAGTTTTGACCTGAGAAACGGAAGGTAATTAGTTTTGACCTCAGAAACGGAAGGTAATTAGTTTTGACCTGAATAACGGAAGGTAATTAGTTCTGACCTGAGGAATGGAGGGTGATCAGTTCTGACCTGAGAAATGGACGGTCTTGACGTGAGGAATGGACGGTTTTGACGTGAGGAATGGATCGTTTTACCGTTAGGAATGAACGGCTTTGACGTGAGGAATGGACGGTTTTGACGTGAGGAATGGACGGCTTTGACGTGAGGAATGGACGGTTTTGACGTGAGGAATGGATAGTTTTGACGTGAGGAATGGACGGTTTTGACGTGAGGAATGGATGGTTTTGACGTGAGGAATGGACAGTTTTGACGTGAGGAATGGATGGTTTTGACGTGAGGAATGGACGGGTTTGACGTGAGGAATGGGTGGTTTTGACGTGAGGAATGGACGGTTTTGACGTGAGGATTGGACGGTTTTGACGTGAGGAATTGGCGGTTTTGACGTGAGGAATGGACGGCTTTGACGTGAGGAATGAACGGCTTTGACGTGAGGAATCAACTGTTTTGACGTGAGGAATGGACGGCTTTGACGTGAGGAATGGACTGCTTTGAGGTGAGGAATGAACGGTTTTGACGTGAGGAATGGACGGCTTTGACGTGAGGAATGGACGGCTTTGACGTGAGGAATGAACGGTTTTGACGTGAGGAATGGAAGGTAATTAGTTCTGACGTGAGGAATAGAAGGTAATTAGTTCTGACGTGAGGAATGGAAGGTAATTAGTTCTGACGTGAGGAATGGAAGGTAATTAGTTCTGACGTGAGGAATGGAAGGTAATTAGTTCTGACGTGAGGAATGGAAGGTAATTAGTTCTGACGTGAGGAATGGAAGGTAATTAGTTCTGACGTGAGGAATGGAAGGTAATTAGTTCTGACGTGAGGAATGGAAGATAATTAGTTCTGACGTGAGGAATGGAAGGTAATTAGTTCTGACGTGAGGAATGGAAGGTAATTAGTTCTGACGTGAGGAATGGAAGGTAATTAGTTCTGACGTGAGGAATGGAAGGTAATTAGTTCTGACGTGAGGAATGGAAGGTAATTAGTTCTGACGTGAGGAATGGAAGGTAATTAGTTCTGACGTGAGGAATGGAAGGTAATTAGTTCTGACGTGAGGAATGGAAGGTAATTAGTTCTGACGTGAGGAATGGAAGGTAATTAGTTCTGACGTGAGGAATGGAAGGTAATTAGTTCTGACGTGAGGAATGGAAGATAATTAGTTTTGACGTGAGGAATGGAAGGTAATTAGTTCTGACGTGAGGAATGGAAGATAATTAGTTTTGACGTGAGGAATGGAAGGTAATTAGTTCTGACGTGAGGAATGGAAGGTAATTAGTTCTGACGTGAGGAATGGGTCAATACTGAACAAAAATCTTTCAACAGCATCCAGGATAACAAAATCAAAATCTTCCATCATGGCCACCTAAAGCGGCGGGGGTAAATACTTTCACACAGATTACACAATTTCCATCCCCTTTCATCACTTTATGAGCGAATATTTTCCATAAACTAATAGGATAATGTGACACATTTAATGACATAGTACAGAATATACCAGGACTATGTCATATGCAATAACCTGTGGCTTGCTATACTTGTCGTACCTGCCGTGGAGGAGTGACCTGGAGTGTGTGTGTTGAGGCACTCACACAACCTTGGTACACCGATGTACACATAGTTGCTGTGTGTATGCGCACACGGATGTACATAAGACTCTTTCTTGACCATCATTTACATTAAGTACAGCAATGTTGTTCATATATGTTTTCAGCTCGTAGCTTATTTTTATTAATGTCTTTACTAATTAGAGAGAGAAAGAAAGATTATGAAGCGTCACATTATAAAAAATGTTTATTTAGAAAATTATGTGTTGCACACGCAGAACAAGACCACAAGGACAACAGCAGAACAAGACCACAAGGACAACAGCAGAACAAGACCACAAGGACAACAGCAGAACAAGACCACAAGGACAACAGCAGAACAAGACCACAAGGACAACAGCAGAACAAGACCACAAGGACAACAGCAGAACAAGACCAAAACAAGGACAACAGCAGAAGTAGATCACAACAAGGACAACAGCATAACAAGACCACAAGGACAACAGCAGAACAAGACCACAAGGACAACAGCAGAACAAGACCACAAGGACAACAGCAGAACAAGACCACAAGGACAACAGCAGAACAAGACCACAAGGACAACAGCAGAACAAGACCACAAGGACAACAGCAGAACAAGACCACAAGGACAACAGCAGAACAAGACCACAAGGACAACAGCAGAACAAGACCACAAGGACAACAGCAGAACAAGACCACAAGGACAACAGCAGAACAAGACCACAAGGACAACAGCAGAACAAGACCACAAGGACAACAGCAGAACAAGACCACAAGGACAACAGCAGAACAAGACCACAAGGACAACAGCAGAACAAGACCACAAGGACAACAGCAGAACAAGACCACAAGGACAACAGCAGAACAAGACCACAAGGACAACAGCAGAACAAGACCACAAGGACAACAGCAGAACAAGACCAAAACAAGGACAACAGCAGAAGTAGATCACAACAAGGACAACAGCACAAGAAGACCACAAGGACAACAGCAGAACAAGACCAAAACAAGGACAACAGCAGAAGTAGATCAAGGACAACAGCATAACAAGACCACAAGGACAACAGCAGAACAAGACCAAAACAAGGACAACAGCAGAAGTAGATCACAACAAGGACAACAGCATAACAAGACCACAAGGACAACAGCAGAACAAGACCAAAACAAGGACAACAGCAGAAGTAGATCACAACAAGGACAACAGCACAAGAAGACCACAAGGACAACAGCAGAACAAGACCAAAACAAGGACAACAGCAGAAGTAGATCACAACAAGGACAACAGCATAACAAGACCACAAGGACAACAGCAGAACAAGACCAAAACAAGGACAACAGCAGAAGTAGATCACAACAAGGACAACAGCATAACAAGACCACAAGGACAACAGCAGTCCCAAAACAAGGAACAATAGCAGAAGTTCCAATCAAGCACAACAGCATAACCCTCTATCAAGCAATCAATACAGTCCTCCCACCCTCAATAAAACAACAAATACAGTCCTCCCACCCTCCATCAAGCAAACAATACAGTCCTTAAACCCTCCATCAAGCAACCAATACAGTCCTTCCACCCTCCATCAAGCAACCAATACAGTCCTTCCACCCTCCATCAAACAACCAATACAGTCCTTCCACCCTCCATCAAGCAACCAATACAGTCCTTCCACCCTCTATTAAGCAAACAATACAGTCCTTAAACCCTCCATCAAGCAACCAATACAGTCCTTCCACCCTCCATCAAGCAATCAATACAGTTGCAGTCCTTCCACCTATCCTCTCACCCTCCATCAAGCAACCAATACAGTCCTTCCACCCTCCATCAAACAACCAATACAGTCCTTCCACCCTCCATCAAGCAACCAATACAGTCCTTCCACCCTCCATCAAGCAACCAATACAGTCCTTCCACCCTCCATCAAGCAACCAATACAGTCCTTCCACCCTCCATCAAGCAACCAATACAGTCCTTCCACCATCCATCAAGCAACCAATACAGTCCTTCCACCCTCCATCAAGCAACCAATGCAGTCCTTCCACCCTCCATCAAGCAACCAATACAGTCTTTCCACCCTCCATCAAACAACCAATGCAGTCCTTCCACCCTCCATCAAGCAACCAATACAGTCCTTCCACCCTCCATCAAGCAACCAATACTTTCCTCCCACCCTCCATCAAACAACCAATACAGTCCTCCCACCCTCCATCAAGCAACCAATACAGTCCTCCTACCCTCCATCAAACAACCAATACAGTCCTTCCACCCTCCATCAAGCAACCAATACAGTCCTCCCACCCTCCATCAAGCAACCAATACAGTCCTTCCACCCTCCATAAAGCAACCAATACAGTCCTTCCACCCTCCATCAAGCAAACAATACAGTCCTTCCACCCTCCAAGAAGCAACCAATACAGTCCTTCCACCCTCCATCAAGCAACCAATACAGTCCTTCCACCCTCCATCAAGCAACCAATACAGTCCTTCCACCCTCCATCAAGCAACCAATACAGTACTTCCACCCTTAATCAAACAACCAATACAGTCCTCCCACCCTCCATCAAGCAACCAATACAGTCCTTCCACCCTCCATCAAGCAACCAATACAGTCCTTCCACCCTCCATCAAGCAACCAATACAGTCCTTCCACCCTCCATCAAGCAACAAATACAGTCCTTCCACCCTCCATCAAACAACCAATACAGTCCTTCCACCCTCCATCAAGCAACCAATACAGTCCTTCCACCCTCCATCAAGCAACAAATACAGTCCTTCCACCCTCCATCAAACAACCAATACAGTCCTTCCACCCTCCATCAAGCAACAAATACAGTCCTTCCACCCTCCATCAAGCAACCAATACAGTCCTTCCACCCTCCATCAAGCAACAAATACAGTCCTTCCACCCTCCATCAAGCAACAAATACAGTCCTTCCACCCTCCATCAAGCAACAAATACAGTCCTTCCACCCTCCATCAAGCAACCAATACAGTCCTTCCACCCTCCATCAAGCAACCAATACAGTCCTTCCACCCTCCATCAAGCAACAAATACAGTCCTTCCACCCTCCATCAAACAACCAATACAGTCCTTCCACCCTCCATCAAGCAACCAATACAGTCCTTCCACCCTCCATCAAGCAACAAATACAGTCCTTCCACCCTCCATCAAGCAACCAATACAGTCCTTCCACCCTCCATCAAACAACCAATACAGTCCTTCCACCCTCCATCAAGCAACCAATACAGTCCTTCAGCCCTCCATCAAGCGACCAATACAGTCCTTCCACCCTCCATCAAGCAACAAATACAGTCCTTCCACCCTCCATCAAACAACCAATACAATCCTTCCACCCTCCATCAAGCAACCAATACAGTCCTTCCACCCTCCATCAAACAACCAATACAATCCTTCCACCCTCTATCAAGCAACAAATACAGTCCTTCCACCCTCCATCAAGCAACAAATACAGTCCTTCCACCCTCCATCAAGCAACAAATACAGTCCTTCCACCCTCCATCAAACAACCAATACAATCCTTCCACCCTCCATCAAGCAACAAATACAGTCCTTCCACCCTCCATCAAGCAACAAATACAGTCCTTCCACCCTCCATCAAGCAACCAATACAGTCCTTCCACCCTCCATCAAACAACCAATACAATCCTTCCACCCTCCATCAAGCAACCAATACAGTCCTTCCACCCTCCATCAAACAACCAATACAGTCCTTCCACCCTCCATCAAGCAACCAATGCAGTCCTTCCACCCTCCATCAAGCAACCAATACTATCCTCTCACCCTCCATCAAGCAACCAATACAGTCCTTCCACCCTCCATCAAGCAACCAATGCAATCTTTCCACCCTCCATCAAACAACCAATGCAGTCCTTCCACCCTCCATCAAGCAACCAATACAGTCCTTCCACCCTCCATCAAGCAACCAATACTTTCCTCCCACCGTCCATCAAGCAACCAATACAGTCCTTCCACCCTCCATCAAGCAACCAATACAGTCCTTCCACCCTCCATCAAGCAACCAATACAGTCCTTCCACCCTCCATCAAGCAACCAATACAGTCCTTCCACCCTCCATCAAACAACCAATACAGTCCTCCCACCCTCCATCAAACAAGCAAGAGTCCTCCCACCCTCCATCAAACAACCAATACAGTCCTCCCACCCTCCATCAAGCAACCAATACAGTCCTTCCACCCTCCATCAAGCAACCAATACAGTCCTTCCACCCTCCATAAAGCAACCAATACAGTCCTTCCACCCTCCATCAAGCAAACAATACAGTCCTTCCACCCTCCATCAAGCAACCAATACAGTCCTTCCACCCTCCATCAAGCAACCAATACAGTCCTTCCACCCTTCATCAAGCAACCAATACAGTCCTCCCACCCTCCATCAAACAACCAATACAGTCCTTCCACCCTTCATCAAGCAACCAATACAGTCCTTCCACCCTCCATCAAGCAACCAATACAGTCCTTCCACCCTCCATCAAGCAACCAATACAGTCCTTCCACCCTCCATCAAGCAACCAATACAGTTCTTCCACCCTCCATCAAGCAACCAATACAGTCCTTCCACCCTCCATCAAGCAACCAATACAGTTCTTCCACCTTCCATCAAGCAAACAATACAGTCCTTCCACCCTCCATCAAGCAACCAATACAGTCCTCCCACCCTCCATCAAGCAACCAATACAGTTCTTTCACCCTCCATCATGCAACCAATACAGTCCTCCCACCTTCCATCAAGCAACCAATACAGTCCTCCCACCCTCCATCAAGCAACCAATGCAGTCCTTCCGCCCTCCATCAAGCAACAAATGCAGTCCTTCCACCCTCCATCAAGCAACCAATACAGTCCTCCCACCCTCCATCAAGCAACCAATACAGTCCTTCCACCCTCCATCAAGCAACCAATACAGTCCTTCCACCCTCCATCAAGCAACCAATACAGTCCTTCCACCCTCCATCAAGCAACCAATACAGTCCTTCCACCCTCCATCAAGCAACCAATACAGTCCTTTCGCCCTCCATCAAGCAACCAATGCAGTCCTTCCACCCTCCATCAAGCAACCAATACAGTCCTCCCACCCTCCATCAAGCAACCAATACAGTTCTTCCACCCTCCATCAAGCAACCAATACAGTCCTCCCACCTTCCATCAAGCAACCAATACAGTCCTTCCACCCTCCATCAAGCAACCAATACAGTCCTTCCACCCTCCATCAAGCAACCAATACAGTCCTTCAGCCCTCCATCAAGCGACCAATGCAGTCCTTCCACCCTCCATCAAACAACCAATACAATCCTTCCACCCTCCATCAAGCAACCAATACAGTCCTTCCACCCTCCATCAAACAACCAATACAGTCCTTCCACCCTCCATCAAGCAACCAATGCAGTCCTTCCACCCTCCATCAAGCAACCAATACTATCCTCTCACCCTCCATCAAGCAACCAATACAGTCCTTCCACCCACCATCAAGCAACCAATGCAATCTTTCCACCCTCCATCAAACAACCAATGCAGTCCTTCCACCCTCCATCAAGCAACCAATACAGTCCTTCCACCCTCCATCAAGCAACCAATACTTTCCTCCCACCCTCCATCAAGCAACCAATACAGTCCTTCCACCCTCCATCAAGCAACCAATACAGTCCTTCCACCCTCCATCAAGCAACCAATACAGTCCTTCCACCCTCCATCAAGCAACCAATACAGTCCTCCCAGCCTCCATCAAACAATCAATACAGTCCTCCCACCCTCCATCAAACAAGCAATAGAGTCCTCCCACCCTCCATCAAACAACCAATACAGTCCTCCCACCCTCCATCAAGCAACCAATACAGTCCTTCCACCCTCCATCAAGCAAACAATACAGTCCTTCCACCCTCCATCAAGCAACCAATACAGTCCTTCCACCCTCCATCAAGCAACCAATACAGTCCTTCAGCCCTCCATCAAGCGACCAATGCAGTCCTTCCACCCTCCATCAAACAACCAATACAATCCTTCCACCCTCCATCAAGCAACCAATACAGTCCTTCCACCCTCCATCAAGCAACCAATACAGTCCTTCCACCCTCCATCAAGCAACCAATGCAGTCCTTCCACCCTCCATCAAGCAACCAATACTATCCTCTCACCCTCCATCAAGCAACCAATACAGTCCTTCCACCCACCATCAAGCAACCAATGCAATCTTTCCACCCTCCATCAAACAACCAATGCAGTCCTTCCACCCTCCATCAAGCAACCAATACAGTCCTTCCACCCTCCATCAAGCAACCAATACTTTCCTCCCACCCTCCATCAAGCAACCAATACAGTCCTTCCACCCTCCATCAAGCAACCAATACAGTCCTTCCACCCTCCATCAAGCAACCAATACAGTCCTTCCACCCTCCATCAAGCAACCAATACAGTCCTTCCACCCTCCATCAAGCAACCAATACAGTCCTTCCACCCTCCATCAAGCAACCAATACAGTCCTTCCACCCTCCATCAAGCAACCAATACAGTCCTCCCACCCTCCATCAAGCAACCAATACAGTCCTCCCACCCTCCATCAAGCAACCAATACAGTCCTTCCACCCTCCATCAAGCAACCAATACAGTCCTTCCACCCTCCATCAAGCAACCAATACAGTCCTTCCACCCTCCATCAAGCAACCAATACAGTCCTTCCACCCTCCATCAAGCAACCAATACAGTCCTTCCACCCTCCATCAAGCAACCAATACAGTCCTTCCACCCTCCATCAAGCAACCAATACAGTCCTCCCACCCTCCATCAAGCAACCAATACAGTCCTTCCACCCTCCATCAAGCAACCAATACAGTCCTTCCACCCTCCATCAAGCAACCAATACAGTCCTCCCACCCTCCATCAAGCAACCAATACAGTCCTTCCACCCTCCATCAAGCAACCAATACAGTCCTCCCACCCTCCATCAAGCAACCAATACAGTCCTTCCACCCTCCATCAAGCAAACAATACAGTCCTTCCACCCTCCATCAAGCAACCAATACAGTCCTTCCACCCTCCATCAAGCAACCAATACAGTCCTTCCACCCTTCATCAAGCAACCAATACAGTCCTCCCACCCTCCATCAAACAACCAATACAGTCCTTCCACCCTTCATCAAGCAACCAATACAGTCCTTCCACCCTCCATCAAGCAACCAATACAGTCCTTCCACCCTCCATCAAGCAACCAATACAGTCCTTCCACCCTCCATCAAGCAACCAATACAGTTCTTCCACCCTCCATCAAGCAACCAATACAGTCCTTCCACCCTCCATCAAGCAACCAATACAGTTCTTCCACCTTCCATCAAGCAAACAATACAGTCCTTCCACCCTCCATCAAGCAACCAATATAGTCCTCCCACCCTCCATCAAGCAACCAATACAGTTCTTTCACCCTCCATCATGCAACCAATACAGTCCTCCCACCTTCCATCAAGCAACCAATACAGTCCTCCCACCCTCCATCAAGCAACCAATACAGTTCTTCCACCTTCCATCATGCAACCAATACAGTCCTCCCACCCTCCATCAAGCAACCAATACAGTTCTTCCACCTTCCATCATGCAACCAATACAGTCCTCCCACCTTCCATCAAGCAACCAATACAGTCCTCCCACCCTCCATCAAGCAACCAATACAGTTCTTCCACCTTCCATCATGCAACCAATACAGTCCTCCCACCCTCCATCAAGCAACCAATACAGTCCTCCCACCTTCCATCATGCAACCAATACAGTCCTCCCACCCTCCATCAAGCAACCAATACAGTTCTTCCACCTTCCATCATGCAACCAATACAGTCCTCCCACCTTCCATCAAGCAACCAATACAGTCCTCCCACCCTCCATCAAGCAACCAATGCAGTCCTTCCACCCTCCATCAAGCAACCAATACAGTCCTCCCACCTTCCATCAAGCAACCAATACAGTCCTCCCACCCTCCATCAAGCAACCAATACAGTCCTCCCACCTTCCATCAAGCAACCAATACAGTCCTTCCGCCCTCCATCAAGCAACAAATGCAGTCCTTCCACCCTCCATCAAGCAACCAATACAGTCCTCCCACCCTCCATCAAGCAACCAATACAGTCCTTCCACCCTCCATCAAGCAACCAATACAGTCCTTCCACCCTCCATCAAGCAACCAATACAGTCCTTCCACCCTCCATCAAGCAACCAATACAGTCCTTCCACCCTCCATCAAGCAACCAATACAGTCCTTCCACCCTCCATCAAGCAACCAATACAGTCCTTCCACCCTCCATCAAGCAACCAATACAGTCCTCCCACCCTCCATCAAGCAACCAATACAGTCCTTCCACCCTCCATCAAGCAACCAATACAGTCCTTCCACCCTCCATCAAGCAACCAATACAGTCCTTCCGCCCTCCATCAAGCAACCAATGCAGTCCTTCCACCCTCCATCAAGCAACCAATACAGTCCTTCCACCCTCCATCAAGCAACCAATACAGTCCTTCAGCCCTCCATCAAGCGACCAATGCAGTCCTTCCACCCTCCATCAAGCAACCAATACAGTCCTCCCACCCTCCATCAAGCAACCAATACAGTCCTTCCATCCTCCATCAAGCAACCAATACAGTCCTTCCACCCTCCATCAAGCAACCAATACAGTCCTTCAGCCCTCCATCAAGCGACCAATGCAGTCCTTCCACCCTCCATCAAACAACCAATACAATCCTTCCACCCTCCATCAAGCAACCAATACAGTCCTTCCACCCTCCATCAAACAACCAATACAGTCCTTCCACCCTCCATCAAGCAACCAATGCAGTCCTTCCACCCTCCATCAAGCAACCAATACTATCCTCTCACCCTCCATCAAGCAACCAATACAGTCCTTCCACCCTCCATCAAGCAACCAATGCAGTCCTTCCACCCTCCATCAAGCAACCAATACTATCCTCTCACCCTCCATCAAGCAACCAATACAGTCCTCCTACCCTCCATCAAACAACCAATACAGTCCTCCCACCCTCCATCAAACAAGCAATAGAGTCCTCCCACCCTCCATCAAACAACCAATACAGTCCTCCCACCCTCCATCAAGCAACCAATACAGTCCTTCCACCCTCCATAAAGCAACCAATACAGTCCTTCCACCCTCCATCAAGCAAACAATACAGTCCTTCCACCCTCCATCAAGCAACCAATACAGTCCTTCCACCCTCCATCAAGCAACCAATACAGTCCTTCCACCCTTCATCAAGCAACCAATACAGTCCTCCCACCCTCCATCAAACAACCAATACAGTCCTTCCACCCTTCATCAAGCAACCAATAGAGTCCTTCCACCCTCCATCAAGCAACCAATACAGTCCTTCCACCCTCCATCAAGCAACCAATACAGTCCTTCCACCCTCCATCAAGCAACCAATACAGTTCTTCCACCCTCCATCAAGCAACCAATACAGTCCTTCCACCCTCCATCAAGCAACCAATACAGTTCTTCCACCTTCCATCAAGCAAACAATACAGTCCTTCCACCCTCCATCAAGCAACCAATATAGTCCTCCCACCCTCCATCAAGCAACCAATACAGTTCTTTCACCCTCCATCATGCAACCAATACAGTCCTCCCACCTTCCATCAAGCAACCAATACAGTCCTCCCACCCTCCATCAAGCAACCAATGCAGTCCTTCCGCCCTCCATCAAGCAACAAATGCAGTCCTTCCACCCTCCATCAAGCAACCAATACAGTCCTCCCACCCTCCATCAAGCAACCAATACAGTCCTTCCACCCTCCATCAAGCAACCAATACAGTCCTTCCACCCTCCATCAAGCAACCAATACAGTCCTTCCACCCTCCATCAAGCAACCAATACAGTCCTTCCACCCTCCATCAAGCAACCAATACAGTCCTTTCGCCCTCCATCAAGCAACCAATGCAGTCCTTCCACCCTCCATCAAGCAACCAATACAGTCCTTCCACCCTCCATCAAGCAACCAACACAGTCCTTCAGCCCTCCATCAAGCGACCAATGCAGTCCTTCCACCCTCCATCAAGCAACCAACACAGTCCTTCAGCCCTCCATCAAGCAACCAATGCAGTCCTTCCACCCTCCATCCAGCAACCAACACAGTCCTTCAGCCCTCCATCAAGCGACCAATGCAGTCCTTCCACCCTCCATCAAGCAACCAACACAGTCCTTCAGCCCTCCATCAAGCGACCAATGCAGTCCTTCCACCCTCCATCAAGCAACCAATACAGTCCTCCCACCCTCCATCAAGCAACCAATACAGTCCTTCCATCCTCCATCAAGCAACCAATACAGTCCTTCCACCCTCCATCAAGCAACCAATACAGTCCTTCAGCCCTCCATCAAGCGACCAATGCAGTCCTTCCACCCTCCATCAAACAACCAATACAATCCTTCCACCCTCCATCAAGCAACCAATACAGTCCTTCCACCCTCCATCAAACAACCAATACAGTCCTTCCACCCTCCATCAAGCAACCAATGCAGTCCTTCCACCCTCCATCAAGCAACCAATACTATCCTCTCACCCTCCATCAAGCAACCAATACAGTCCTTCCACCCTCCATCAAGCAACCAATGAAATCTTTCCACCCTCCATCAAACAACCAATGCAGTCCTTCCACCCTCCATCAAGCAACCAATACAGTCCTTCCACCCTCCATCAAGCAACCAATACTTTCCTCCCACCCTCCATCAAGCAACCAATACAGTTCTTCCACCCTCCATCAAGCAACCAATACAGTCCTTCCACCCTCCATCAAGCAACCAATACAGTCCTGCTACCCTCCATCAAACAACCAATACAGTCCTCCCACCCTCCATCAAACAAGCAATAGAGTCCTTCCACCCTCCATCAAGCAACCAATACTTTCCTCCCACCCTCCATCAAGCAACCAATACAGTCCTTCCACCCTCCATCAAGCAACCAATACAGTCCTTCCACCCTCCATCAAGCAACCAATACAGTCCTCCTACCCTCCATCAAACAACCAATACAGTCCTCCCACCCTCCATCAAACAAGCAATAGAGTCCTCCCACCCTCCATCAAACAACCAATACAGTCCTCCCACCCTCCATCAAGCAACCAATACAGTCCTTCCACCCTCCATAAAGCAACCAATACAGTCCTTCCACCCTCCATCAAGCAAACAATACAGTCCTTCCACCCTCCATCAAGCAACCAATACAGTCCTTCCACCCTCCATCAAGCAACCAATACAGTCCTTCCACCCTTCATCAAGCAACCAATACAGTCCTCCCACCCTCCATCAAACAACCAATACAGTCCTTCCACCCTTCATCAAGCAACCAATACAGTCCTTCCACCCTCCATCAAGCAACCAATACAGTCCTTCCACCCTCCATCAAGCAACCAATACAGTCCTTCCACCCTCCATCAAGCAACCAATACAGTTCTTCCACCCTCCATCAAGCAACCAATACAGTCCTTCCACCCTCCATCAAGCAACCAATACAGTTCTTCCACCTTCCATCAAGCAAACAATACAGTCCTTCCACCCTCCATCAAGCAACCAATATAGTCCTCCCACCCTCCATCAAGCAACCAATACAGTTCTTTCACCCTCCATCATGCAACCAATACAGTCCTCCCACCTTCCATCAAGCAACCAATACAGTCCTCCCACCCTCCATCAAGCAACCAATGCAGTCCTTCCGCCCTCCATCAAGCAACAAATGCAGTCCTTCCACCCTCCATCAAGCAACCAATACAGTCCTCCCACCCTCCATCAAGCAACCAATACAGTCCTTCCACCCTCCATCAAGCAACCAATACAGTCCTTCCACCCTCCATCAAGCAACCAATACAGTCCTTCCACCCTCCATCAAGCAACCAATACAGTCCTTCCACCCTCCATCAAGCAACCAATACAGTCCTTTCGCCCTCCATCAAGCAACCAATGCAGTCCTTCCACCCTCCATCAAGCAACCAATGCAGTCCTTCCACCCTCCATCAAGCAACCAATACAGTCCTCCCACCCTCCATCAAGCAACCAATACAGTTCTTCCACCCTCCATCAAGCAACCAATACAGTCCTCCCACCCTCCATCAAGCAACCAATACAGTCCTTCAGCCCTCCATCAAGCGACCAATGCAGTCCTTCCACCCTCCATCAAGCAACCAATACAGTCCTCCCACCCTCCATCAAGCAACCAATACAGTCCTTCCATCCTCCATCAAGCAACCAATACAGTCCGCCCACCCTCCATGAAGCAACCAATACAGTCCTTCCACCCTCCATCAAGCAACCAATACAGTCCTTCCACCCTCCATCAAGCAACCAATACAGTCCTTCCACCCTCCATCAAGCAACCAATACAGTCCTTCCGCCCTCCATCAAGCAACCAATGCAGTCCTTCCACCCTCCATCAAGCAACCAATGCAGTCCTCCCACCCTACATCAAGCAACCAATACAGTCCTTCCACCCTCCATCAAGCAAATAATACAGTCCTCCCACCCTCCATCAAACAACCAATACAGTCCTCCCACCCTCCATCAAGCAACCAATACAGTCATTCCACCCTCCATCAAGCAAATAATACAGTCCTCCCACCCACCATCAAACAACCAATACAGTCCTCCCACCCTCCATCAAGCAACCAATACAGTTCTTCCACCCTCCATCAAGCAACAAATACAGTCCTCCCACCCTCCATCAAGCAACCAATACAGTTCTCCCACCCTCCATCAAGTAACAAATACAATCCTCCCACTCTCCATCAAGCAACCAATACAGTCCTCCCACCCTCCATCAAGCAACCAATACTTTCCTCCCACCCTCCATCAAGCAACCAATACAGTTCTTCCACCCTCCATCAAGCAACAAATACAGTCCTCCCACCCTCCATCAAGCAACCAATACAGTCCTCCCACCCTCCATCAAGCAACAAATACAGTCCTCCCACCCTCCATCAAGCAACCAATACAGTCCTCCCACCCTCCATCAAGCAACCAATACAGTTCTTCCACCCTCCATCAAGCAACCAATACAGTCTTCCCACCCTCCATCAAGCAACCAGTACAGTCCTCCCACCCTCCATCAAGCAACCAATACAGTTCTTCCACCCTCCATCAAGCAACCAATACAGTCCTCCCACCCTCCATCAAGCAACCAATACAGTCCTTCCACCCTCCATCAAGCAACCAATACAGTCCTTCCACCCTCCATCAAGCAACCAATACAGTTCTTCCACCCTCCATCAAGCAACAAATACAGTCCTCCCACCCTCCATCAAGCAACAAATACAGTCCTTCCACCCTCCATCAAGCAACCAATACAGTCCTCCCACCCTCCATCAAGCAACAAATACAGTCCTCCCACCCTCCATCAAGCAACCAATACAGTTCTTCCACCCTCCATCAAGCAACCAATACAGTTCTTCCACCCTCCATCAAGCAACAAATACAGTCCTCCCACCCTCCATCAAGCAACAAATACAGTCCTTCCACCCTCCATCAAGCAACCAATACAGTCCTTCCACCCTCCATCAAGAAACAAATACAGTCCTTCCACCCTCCATCAAGCAACCAATACAGTTCTTCCACCCTCCATCAAGCAACCAATACAGTCCTCCCACCCTCCATCAAGCAACAAATACAGTCCTCCCACCCTCCATCAAGCTACCAATACAGTTCTTCCACCCTCCATCAAGCAACCAATACAGTACTTCCACCCTCCATCAAGCAACAAATACAGTCCTCCCACCCTCCATCAAGCAACAAATACAGTCCTCCCACCCTCCATCAAGCAACAAATACACTCCTTCCACCCTCCATCAAGCAACCAATACGGTCCTCCCACCCTCCATCAAGCAACCAATACAGTCCTCCCACCCTCCAGCAAGCAACCAATACAGTCCTCCCACCCTCCATCAAGCAACAAATACAGTCCTTCCAGCCTCCATCAAGCAACCAATACAGTCCTCCCACCCTCCATCAAGCAACCAATACACTCTTTCCACCCTCCATCAAGCAACAAATACAGTCCTTCCACCCTCCATCAAGCAACCAATACAGTCCTCCCACCCTCCATCAAGCAACAAATACAGTCCTTCCACCCTCCATCAAGCAACCAATACAGTCCTTCCACCCTCCATCAAGCAACCAATACAGTCCTTCCACCCTCCATCAAGCAACAAATACAGTCCTTCCACCCTCCATCAAGCACCCAATACAGTCCTTCCACCCTCCATCAAGCAACAAATACAGTCCTTCCACCCTCCATCAAGCAACAAATACAGTCCTCCCACCCTCCATCAAACAACCAATACAGTTCTTCCACCCTCCATCAAGCAACCAATACAGTACTTCCACCCTTAATCAAACAACCAATACATTCCTTCCACCCTCCATCAAGCAACCAATACAGTCCTTCCACCCTCCATTAAGCAACCAATACAGTCCTTCCACACTGCATCAAGCAACCAATACAGTCCTCCCACCCTCCATCAAGCAACAAAATACAGTTCTCCCACCCTCCATCAAGCAACCAATACAGTCCTTCCACCCTCCATCAAGCAACCAATACAGTTCTTCCACCCTCCATCAAGCAACCAATACAGTCCTTCCACCCTCCATCAAGCAACCAATACAGTCCTTCCACCCTCCATCAAGCAACCAATACAGTCCTTCCACCCTCCATCAAGCAACCAATACAGTCCTTCCACCCTCCATCAAGCAACCAATACAGTCCTTCCACCCTCCATCAAACAACCAATACAGTCCTTCCACCCTCCATCAAGCAACCAATACAGTCCTTCCACCCTCCATCAAACAACCAATACAGTCCTTCCACCCTCCATCAAACAACCAATACAATCCTTCCACCCTCCATCAAGCAACCAATACAGTCCTTCCACCCTCCATCAAACAACCAATACAGTCCTTCCACCCTCCATCAAGCAACCAATGCAGTCCTTCCACCCTCCATCAAGCAACCAATACTATCCTCTCACCCTCCATCAAGCAACCAATACAGTCCTTCCACCCTCCATCAAGCAACCAATGCAATCTTTCCACCCTCCATCAAACAACCAATGCAGTCCTTCCACCCTCCATCAAGCAACCAATACAGTCCTTCCACCCTCCATCAAGCAACCAATACTTTCCTCCCACCCTCCATCAAGCAACCAATACAGTCCTTCCACCCTCCATCAAGCAACCAATACAGTCCTTCCACCCTCCATCAAGCAACCAATACAGTCCTTCCACCCTCCATCAAGCAACCAATACAGTCCTTCCACCCTCCATCAAACAACCAATACTTTCCTCCCACCCTCCATCAAGCAACCAATACAGTCCTTCCACCCTCCATCAAGCAACCAATACAGTCCTCCTACCCTCCATCAAACAACCAATACAGTCCTCCCACCCTCCATCAAACAAGCAATAGAGTCCTCCCACCCTCCATCAAACAACCAATACAGTCCTCCCACCCTCCATCAAGCAACCAATACAGTCCTTCCACCCTCCATAAAGCAACCAATACAGTCCTTCCACCCTCCATCAAGCAAACAATACAGTCCTTCCACGCTCCAAGAAGCAACCAATACAGTCCTTCCACCCTCCATCAAGCAACCAATACAGTCCTTCCACCCTCCATCAAGCAACCAATACAGTCCTTCCACCCTCCATCAAGCAACCAATACAGTACTTCCTCCCTTAATCAAACAACCAATACAGTCCTCCCACCCTCCATCAAGCAACCAATACAGTCCTTCCACCCTCCATCAAGCAACCAATACAGTCCTTCCACCCTCCATCAAGCAACCAATACAGTCCTTCCACCCTCCATCAAACAACCAATACAGTCCTTCCACCCTCCATCAAGCAACCAATGCAGTCCTTCCACCCTCCATCAAGCAACCAATACAGTCCTTCCACCCTCCATCAAGCAACCAATACAGTCCTTCCACCCTCCATCAAGCAACCAATACAGTCCTTCCACCCTCCATCAAGCAACCAATACAGTTCTTTCACCCTCCATCAAGCAACCAATACAGTCCTCCCACCTTCCATCAAGCAACCAATACAGTCCTCCCACCCTCCATCAAGCAACCAATGCAGTCCTTCCGCCCTCCATCAAGCAACAAATGCAGTCCTTCCACCCTCCATCAAGCAACCAATACAGTCCTCCCACCCTCCATCAAGCAACCAATACAGTCCTTCCACCCTCCATCAAGCAACCAATACAGTCCTTCCACCCTCCATCAAGCAACCAATACAGTCCTTCCACCCTCCATCAAGCAACCAATACAGTCCTTCCACCCTCCATCAAGCAACCAATACAGTCCTTTCGCCCTCCATCAAGCAACCAATGCAGTCCTTCCACCCTCCATCAAGCAACCAATGCAGTCCTTCCACCCTCCATCAAGCAACCAATACAGTCCTCCCACCCTCCATCAAGCAACCAATACAGTTCTTCCACCCTCCATCAAGCAACCAATACAGTCCTCCCACCTTCCATCAAGCAACCAATACAGTCCTTCCACCCTCCATCAAGCAACCAATACAGTCCTTCCACCCTCCATCAAGCAACCAATACAGTCCTTCCACCCTCCATCAAGCAACCAATACAGTCCTCCCACCCTCCATCAAGCAACCAATACAGTCCTTCCACCCTCCATCAAGCAACCAATACAGTCCTTCCACCCTCCATCAAGCAACCAATACAGTCCTTCCACCCTCCATCAAGCAACCAATACAGTCCTTCCGCCCTCCATCAAGCAACCAATGCAGTCCTCCCACCCTACATCAAGCAACCAATACAGTCCTTCCACCCTCCATCAAGCAAATAATACAGTCCTCCCACCCTCCATCAAACAACCAATACAGTCCTCCCACCCTCCATCAAGCAACCAATACAGTCATTCCACCCTCCATCAAGCAAATAATACAGTCCTCCCACCCACCATCAAACAACCAATACAGTCCTCCCACCCTCCATCAAGCAACCAATACAGTTCTTCCACCCTCCATCAAGCAACAAATACAGTCCTCCCACCCTCCATCAAGCAACCAATACAGTTCTCCCACCCTCCATCAAGCAACCAATACAGTCCTCCCACCCTCCATCAAGCAACCAATACTTTCCTCCCACCCTCCATCAAGCAACCAATACAGTTCTTCCACCCTCCATCAAGCAACAAATACAGTCCTCCCACCCTCCATCAAGCAACCAATTCAGTCCTCCCACCCTCCATCAAGCAACAAATACAGTCCTCCCACCCTCCATCAAGCAACCAATACAGTCCTCCCACCCTCCATCAAGCAACCAATACAGTTCTTCCACCCTCCATCAAGCAACCAATACAGTCTTCCCACCCTCCATCAAGCAACCAGTACAGTCCTCCCACCCTCCATCAAGCAACCAATACAGTTCTTCCACCCTCCATCAAGCAACCAATACAGTTCTTCCACCCTCCATCAAGCAACAAATACAGTCCTTCCACCCTCCATCAAGCAACAAATACAGTCCTTCCACCCTCCATCAAGCAACCAATACAGTCCTCCCACCCTCCATCAAGCAACCAATACAGTCCTCCCACCCTCCATCAAGCAACCAATACAGTTCTTCCACCCTCCATCAAGCAACAAATACAGTCCTCCCACCCTCCATCAAGCAACAAATACAGTCCTTCCACCCTCCATCAAGCAACCAATACAGTCCTCCCACCCTCCATCAAGCAACAAATACAGTCCTCCCACCCTCCATCAAGCAACCAATACAGTCCTCCCACCCTCCATCAAGCAACAAATACAGTCCTCCCACCCTCCATCAAGCAACCAATACAGTTCTTCCACCCTCCATCAAGCAACAAATACAGTCCTCCCACCCTCCATCAAGCAACAAATACAGTCCTTCCACCCTCCATCAAGCAACCAATACAGTCCTCCCACCCTCCATCAAGCAACAAATACAGTCCTTCCACCCTCCATCAAGCAACCAATACAGTCCTTCCACCCTCCATCAAGCAACAAATACAGTCCTTCCACCCTCCATCAAGCAACCAATACAGTTCTTCCACCCTCCATCAAGCAACCAATACAGTCCTCCCACCCTCCATCAAGCAACAAATACAGTCCTCCCACCCTCCATCAAGCAACCAATACAGTTCTTCCACCCTCCATCAAGCAACCAATACAGTACTTCCACCCTCCATCAAGCAACAAATACAGTCCTCCCACCCTCCATCAAGCAACAAATACAGTCCTCCCACCCTCCATCAAGCAACAAATACAGTCCTTCCACCCTCCATCAAGCAACCAATACAGTCCTTCCACCCTCCATCAAGCAACCAATACAGTCCTCCCACCCTCCATCAAGCAACCAATACAGTCCTCCCACCCTCCATCAAGCAAACAATACAGTCCTACCACCCTCCATCAAGCAACAAATACAGTCCTTCCACCCTCCATCAAGCAACCAATACAGTCCTCCCACCCTCCATCAAGCAACCAATACAGTCCTCCCACCCTCCATCAAGCAACAAATACAGTCCTCCCACCCTCCATCAAGCAACAAATACAGTACTCCCACCCTCCATCAAGCAACCAATACAGTCCTCCCACCCTCCATCAAGCAACCAATACAGTTCTTCCACCCTCCATCAAGCAACAAATACAGTCCTTCCACCCTCCATCAAGCAACAAATACAGTCCTCCCACCCTCCATCAAGCAACAAATACAGTCCTTCCACCCTCCATCAAGCAACCAATACAGTCCTTCCACCCTCCATCAAGCAACAAATACAGTCCTCCCACCCTCTATCAAGCAACAAATACAGTCCTCCCACCCTCCATCAAGCAACCAATACAGTCCTCCCACCCTCCATCAAGCAACAAATACAGTCCTTCCACCCTCCATCAAGCAACCAATACAGTCCTTCCACCCTCCATCAAGCAACAAATACAGTCCTCCCACCCTCCATCAAGCAACAAATACAGTCCTTCCACCCTCCATCAAGCAACAAATACAGTCCTTCCACTCTCCATCAAGCAACCAATACAGTCCTTCCACCCTCCATCAAGCAACAAATACAGTCCTCCCACCCTCCATCAAGCAACCAATACAGTCCTCCCACCCTCCATCAAGCAACAAATACAGTCCTCCCACCCTCCATCAATCAACAAATACAGTCCTTCCACCCTCCATCAAGCAACCAATACAGTCCTTCAACCCTCCATCAAGCAACAAATACAGTCCTCCCACCCTCCATCAAGCAACAAATACAGTCTTTCCACCCTCCATCAAGCAACCAATACAGTCCTTCCACCCTCCATCAAGCAACCAATACAGTCCTCCCACCCTCCATCAAGCAACCAATACAGTCCTTCCACCCTCCATCAAGCAACAAATACAGTCCTCCCACCCTCCATCAAGCAACAAATACAGTCCTTCCACCCTCCATCAAGCAACCAATACAGTCCTTCCACCCTCCATCAAGCAACCAATACAGTCCTTCCACCCTCCATCAAGCAACCAATACAGTCCTTCCACCCTCCATCAAGCAACCAATACAGTCCTCCCACCCTCCATCAAGCAACAAATACAGTCCTTCCACCCTCCATCAAGCACCCAATACAGTCCTTCCACCCTCCATCAAGCAACAAATACAGTCCTTCCACCCTCCATCAAGCAACCAATACAGTCCTTCCACCCTCCATCAAGCAACAAATACAGTCCTCCCACCCTCCATCAAGCAACAAATACAGTCCTTCCACCCTCCATCATGCAACAAATACAGTCCTTCCACCCTCCATCAAGCAACCAATACAGTCCTTCCACCCTCCATCAAGCAACAAATACAGTCCTTCCACCCTCCATCATGCAACCAATACAGTCCTTCCACCCTCCATCAAGCAACAAATACAGTCCTCCCACCCTCCATCAAGCAACAAATACAGTCCTTCCACCCTCCATCAAGCAACAAATACAGTCCTTCCACCCTCCCTCAAGCAACCAATACAGTCCTTCCACCCTCCATCAAGCAACCAATACAGTCCTTCCACCCTCCATCAAGCAACAAATACAGTCCTTCCACCCTCCATCAAGCAAACAATACAGTCCTTCCGCCCTCCATCAAGCAACTAATACAGTCCTTCCACCCTCCATCAAGCAACAAATACAGTCCTCCCACCCTCCATCAAGCAACCAATACAGTTCTTCCACCCTCCATCAAGCAACCAATACAGTTCTTCCACCCTCCATCAAGCAACCAATACAGTCCTTCCACCCTCCATCAAGCAACCAATACAATCATCATCACTCAAAACTTCTCTTTCAATGAGTGGAGTTTTAATGTCATCATATAAATCATAAAAATTCTTCCTCGACGACCTCAGGTGCGGCTCTAACTCACAAAAATCTTTTTGCCTCACTCCCGTGTATCTCTAGTGAAGAAAATTGAATTCGGCCCCCCACCCCCTGGAAAAAAATGCTTGGAAAACCTTAAAAAAAAGTGAAATATTGCGAATTTGACACTGGAATTATTTTATGAATATGTGTATTGTAATGTATGTTGTTATTGTTTATCGTAGGATTTCTGTTATATAAATGCATTGTTATTGTTTTTTTGTATAAAGTATATTACGACACAATATGTATTTTTAATTAAAATTATTTATGGTGTTCGATTAAAAGATAATTTGCTTATTTTATCATTATTGTTACGTTAGTATTTGGTTAATGGGTTTTGAAGTGTATCTACTACACGAGGGCCGTTAAGACTATCTACTACACTAGGGTCATTAAGACTATCTACTACACCAGGGTCATTAAGACTATCTTCTACACCAGGGCCATTAAGACTATCTACTACACCAGGGCCATTAAGACTATCTACTACACTATGTTCATTAAGACTATCTACTACACCAGGGTCATTAAGACTATCTACTACACCAGGGTCATTATGACTATCTACTACCCCAGGGCCATTAAGACTATCTACTACACCAGGGCCATTAAGACTATCTACTACACTATGTTCATTAAGACTATCTACTACACCAGGGTCATTAAGACTATCTACTACACCAGGGCCATTAAGACTGTCTACTACACGAGGGCCATTAAGACGATCTACTTCACTAGGGTCATTAAGACTATCTACTACACCAGGGTCATTAAGACTATCTACTACACCAGGGTCATTAAGACTATCTACTACCCCAGGGCCATTAAGACTATCTACTACACCAGGGCCATTAAGACTATCTACTACACCAGGGTCATTAAGACTATCTACTGCACCAGGGCCATTAAGACTATCTACTACACCAGGGTCATTAAGACTATCTACTGCACCAGGGTCATTAAGACTATCTACTACACCAGGGCCATTAAGACTATCTACTACACCAGGGCCATTAAGACTATCTACTACACCAGGGCCATTAAGACTATCTACTACACCAGGGTCATTAAGACTATCTACTGCACCAGGGCCATTAAGACTATCTACTACACCAGGGCCATTAAGACTATCTACTACACCAGGGTCATTAAGACTATCTACTACACCAGGGTCATTAAGACTATCTACTGCACCAGGGTCATTAAGACTATCTACTACACCAGGGTCATTAAGGCTGTACCTAGCCTCTTCTTAGTGCATATTCCGAAAGACACCTGCGCTCTATGACCCTTGTGTTTTAGCGCTTCTTTTTGATAATAATAAAAATAATAATAACAATAATAACAATAACAATAATAATAATAATAATAATTGAAAGACATACACCTCTAGTGTATATACACTGAGAGAAATGCACATTTTAGCGTATATTTCCTTGATTTATATTTATTTGCAGAGCCATATTAATTAAGACATCCATGTCACTCGTGGAAAATATTCTCATTAATATCCTATAATCATTTCATAAGTATTACTTCCATAGTTTGTGATCAACCTCCATCAGCTAAGCAAATGCCATAACTTCTAATGGTTAATACCTGATGGAAAGTAATGGAACAAAATTGTCAGCATAATAGGTGCGTGGAGGCCAGCACTGTCAGCTACTGCTGTGTGCGTTAATAACAACATATGGTTGCCCCTCTTAATTTATGGACCGACCTGACGTTAATTGTCGTTATCAAGCACGCTTCCCATGCTGAGCAAAGCTGTTATATATATATACATATATATATATATATATATATATATATATATATATATATATATATATATATATATATATATATAAATATATATATATATATATATATATATATATATATATATATATATATATATATATATATATATATATATATATATATATATATATATATATATATATATATATATATATATATATATATATATATATATACAATAAGATCACAGTAAACAGGTGATTTCAAAATATGCAAAACAACCACTCTGAAAGAATAGAGAAATTCCAAGCGCTTTCGTGACTACTCACATTATCAAGGAACTATGAAAGTAAAGCATCCAAGGAAGCTATATAAGGGGTCTGGCCAGCACCTCACTATCAGATCCCACAACGGTTAAACACGTGACGCGCGGCGAGCCAACTTGGATAGGTCCTTTGCACAACTCACCCACAAACTATTCTACCCAAGAAAATTTAAAAATTATTATTTGTCCAGTGTATTATATATATATATATATATATATATATATATATATATATATATATATTATATAATGTATATATATACATATATATATAATGTATATATATATATAATGTATATGTATATATAATGTATATATATATATAATATATATATATATATATATAGGATGGGGTCCACCTCTGGTGTAAATTTATATATATATATATATATATATATATATATATATATATATATATATATATATATATATATATATATATATATATATATATATATATATATATATATATATATATATATATGTCGTGCCGAATATGTAAAACTGGTCAATTAGCAAGAACTCATTTAAAATTAAGTCCTTTCTAAAATTTTCTCTTGTACGTTTAAAGATATATTTTTTTCATTAATGTTAATGTAAATTTTTTTAATTTTGCAGCAAAAGAATCTTAGAAAACTTACCTAACCTTATTATAACAAGAACAATTTATTTTAGCGTAACCCAACTAAATATATTTTAGATTTGTTTACAGTAATTTAATACTAAACAAACACAGTGAAATATATTTTTTTCGTTAGGTTCAGAATGATTTTGGCGAAATTATTGCATACACAAATTTTCACTTGTCCTATATGGCAAGATGAATGTTGCTATTTAAGCCAAGATCGCAAGTTCTGCCTATTCGGCACGACATATATATATATATTTAATATATATATATATATATATACATATATATATATATATATATATATATATATATACATATATATATATATATATATATATATATATATATATATATATATATATATATATATATATATATATATATATATATATATATATATATATATATATATATATATTGCAGAATGAGTAAAACTTGCGATTTTCGTTTATTGGCTTAAATAGCAACGCTCTTCTTGCTCAATAAGGCAACTAAAATTTGTGTATGCAATAATTTCGCAAAAATCATTCTGAACCTAACAAAAATAAATATTTAATTATGTCTGTTTATTAATAAATTATTATAAATTTATCTAAAATATATGTAGCAGGATTAGGCTAAATTAAATTACGCTTGTTATAAAAAGGCTAGTTAAGTTCTCTAATGGTCTTTTGGTATAAAATTATTAATTTTTATATTATCATGAATGAAGCCATTAACCAACACCACAGGACTACATAAACTCATCACTTCGATGTTTGTCACTGGGTATATTCTTATGTAAATATTTATACATCTTTGTTTGGGCCTAAGAGAAAAAACTGAGTGTTTTGGGTTAGGAGGAGAAAAAACTGAGTTTATGTACTATTCCTTAGGCCTGGGAATATTAGCAATTGAATTGGAAGAAGGAACTGAGTTAATATACCTTCATGTAGGCCTAGGAAGAGAAAGAACTGCAGACGAATTCAGTCTGTTTTGAAAAATGTCAGATCTTCATTATTTAAGACCAACGAGAAAATTTAGACCATTCCTAAATTTTCTGTTCCATCTGAACAACGTTATTCGAGAGGACTTTCAGTCGGACCGAGGGTCTAGGAGAGATTTATCGGTGCCACCGGTCTCCAGGACCAATATTTGGCCGGATCTACAATCCTACATTCTACGTGGCAAACATATTTGCGGACCCAAACTCTTCCTGACTGGAGGGATTTATCCAACCTGTTCCATTCCTCACACATCGCAGGAAAGTGGCACGAGTTCCATCCCTATCCATTCCATCTGACGAACCCTCTCATGTCCAGCACGGGGTTGAATGCTGAGTATGTAAGGATGGAGGTGGAGGGAGAACAAGGTAGAGGGAGGGGGAAAGATAGGGAGAAGATAAGAAAGGTAAGGGGGGAGGGGAAATGAAACAGAAGTGAAAAGTTAGAGGGAAAGGGAACTGATTTTGATAGGAGAAGGAGTCGTTATGGAAGACCATGAGAGAGAATAGAAAGAATTTATAATATGAGGCGGAGGGAAACGGAAGATAGGGAAGGAGGAATAGGGAAGGTAATGGGAAAGATGAAGTGAGTGAGCTAGGGAAGGGTTGGAGACAGAGAAAGGGAGGTAGGGAGGTATCTTGGAAAGGAATGGGAAGAAGCAGGGGATGGAGTGGGAGAAAGAGAGGAAGCGAGAGAGATAGGAAAGAAGTAGGAGGGACAAAGGGAGCAAATAAGCAGAGCGAGAGCTTAACTAACTGACTGGCTGGAGGGAATCTATACCAATAATCAAATCTTCATCCACTGGTAACAGCTCGCCATACCAACACACGCCTCTCACACCCACCTACTACCGTCCACCCTCTAATACACACCCACCCACTACCGTCCACCCTCTAACGCCCACCCACTACCGTCCACCCTCTAACACCCACCCACTACCGTCCACCCTCTAACACCCACACACTACCGTCCACCCTCTAGCACCCACCCACAAACCACCTCCACTGCTACTTTCTCACCCTCAAGTGTCAAACTACTGAAGTCTCCCAGAACACACTGACAGATTTCATTACCTACTTTACGAAACTTATCTCGGATGATTGAATATAACAGGGAAATATGATAAAATATGACAGAGAAAGTCCATCCTGTATGATAGAATATGTCTACACATGCCTACCAGAAACCCTCTAAATCTAACCCGTTCAGTCAAACCACTCACTCAACCATTCATTTCCTCCTTCCCCTCTCTCTCACCACAGCTGATCCTCCACATTTATCACAACCCAATAAGCATTCCACCCAGTCTACCCACCCACTTCTCTACCCATCCACCGTCTCTCGGTGCTCAACACTCTGCTAACCACTCTCCCCACCATCTGAAAATAAAGCATCAGCAAGAAGAGTGAGCGAACTACAATTAGAGTACTGTACATAAACATAGTCTCCCAAATAAGACCTCTAAACTCAGAGAAACTATTGAGGATCCTAAAAAAAAAGTAATCAATAAGTGAGGAAAGGTTCACAGACGTTATCACAGACACAGTATTCCTAACGGGATTTTAATTAAAAGCGTCTACTAAAGCAGCAATTGCAGAGAAGCAGCAGTAGCAGTAATAGACACAGCAGGAGTGTCAGCAGCACTAACACATTTTAGCAAGATATTCTGCAACAACATTAAGCAAGAGTGGACCCAAAAGACCACAAAAGACTGGAACTGAGAGGAATAGTAGATCTTAATTAATTACTGGACGATCACATAAGTGCAGTACCGAGACACTCATAAACTACTCTGGTGCGCCTCAAAACAGTCTTAGGGTATATGAATGGTAAAGCAAAAAAAAAAAATACAAATTACACCAGTCAAAATATATACTCACAGAACTGAACCCTGGCTAAAAGATGAAGAATAAAATAGAAATGATTACAAATAAATGATTACACACACACACACACACACACACACACACGCAACAGAGCAATGGTGGACACACTTGCTGAGGTGGCAAGAAGAGCTCACTCCAGCAGAGCAAAGTTGCTGGTTATGGGGGATTTCAACCACAGGGAGATTGACTGGGAAAACCTGGAGCCACATGGGGGTCCCGAAACATGGAGAGCCAGGATGTTGGACGTGGTGCTGGAAAACCTCATGCACCAACATGTTAAGGACACTACCAGAGTGAGAGGGGAGGATGAACCAGCAAGATTGGACCTTGTGTTCACCCTGGGCAGCTCAGATATTGAGGACATCAAGTATGAGAGTCCCCTAGGAGCTAGCGACCACGTGGTTCTGTGCTTTGAATACATAGTAGAGCTGCAAGTGGAGAGAATAACAGGAGTTGAATGGGAAAAGCCTGACTATAAAAGAGGGGACTACATAGGGTTGAAGAACTTCCTGCGGGAGGTCCAGTGGGACAGAGAACTGGCAGGAAAGCCAGTAAATGAAATGATGGAATATGTAACAACAAAATGCAAGGAGGCAGTGGAAAGGTTTATTCCCAAGGGCAACAGTAACAACGGGAAGACCAGAACGAGCCCCTGGTTTACCCGACGGTGTAAGGAGGCAAAAACAAAATGCAATAGAGAATGGAAAAAGTACAGAAGGCAGAGAACACACGAAAATAGGGAGATCAGTCGCAGAGCCAGGAATGAGTACGCACAGGTAAGGAGGGAGGCCCAGCGACAGTATGAAAATGACATAGCATCGAGAATCAAGACTGACCCGAAACTGTTGTATAGCCACATCAGGAGGAAGACAACAGTCAAAGACCAGGTGATCAGATTAAGGACAGAAGGTGGAGAACTCACAAGAAATGATCAGGAGGTATGTGAGGAGCTGAACAGGAGATTTAAGGAAGTTTTTACAGTAGAGACAGGAAGGGCTGTGGGAAGACAGCACAGAAGGGAACATCAAGAGGGAATATACCAACAAGTGTTGGATGATATACGAACAACTGAGGAGGAGGTGAAGAAGCTCTTAAGTGACCTTGACACCTCAAAGGCGATGGGACCGGACAACATCTCCCCATGGGTCCTTAGAGAAGGAGCAAAGATGCTGTGCGTGCCTCTAACCACAATCTTCAACACATCCCTTGAAACTGGGCAACTACCTGAGAAATGGAAGACAGCTAATGTAGTCCCCATATTTAAGAAAGGAAACAGAAACGAGGCACTAAACTACAGACCTGTGTCTCTGACATGTATTGTGTGCAAAGTCATGGAGAAGATTATCAGGAGGAGAGTGGTCGAACACCTGGAAAGGAACAAGATTATAAATGAAAACCAGCATGGGTTCATGGAAGGCAAATCTTGTATCACAAACCTCCTGGAGTTTTATGACAAGGTAACAGAAGTAAGACACGAGAGAGAGAGGGGTGGGTAGATTGCTTTTTCCTAGACTGCAGGAATGCCTTTGACACAGTTCCCCACAAGATATTAGTGCAGAAGCTGGAGGATCAGGCGCACGTAAAAGGGAGGGCACTGCAATGGATAAGGGAATACCTGACAGGGAGGCAGCAACGAGTCATGGTACGTGAAGAGGTATCACAGTGGGCGCCTGTTACGAGCGGGGTCCCACAGGGGTCAGTTCTAGGACCAGTGCTATTTTTGATATATGTGAACGACATGATGGAAGGAATAGACTCTGAAGTGTCCCTGTTCGCAGATGACGTGAAGTTGATGAGAAGAATTAAATCGGACGAGGATGAGGCAGGACTGCAAAGAGACCTGGACAGGCTGGACATGTGGTCCAGCAACTGGCTTCTCGAATTCAATCCAGCCAAATGCAAAGTCATGAAGATTGGGGAGGGGCAAAGAAGACCGCAGACAGAGTATAGGCTAGGTGGACAAAGACTACAGACCTCACTCAGGGAGAAAGACCTTGGGGTGACCATAACACCGAGCACATCACCGGAGGCACACATCAACCAAATAACCGCTGCAGCATACGGGCGCCTGGCAAACCTGAGAATAGCGTTCCGATACCTTAATAAGGAATCGTTCAAGACACTGTACACTGTGTATGTTAGGCCCATACTGGAGTATGCAGCACCAGTCTGGAACCCACACCTGGTCAAGCACGTCAAGAAGTTAGAGAAAGTACAAAGGTTTGCAACAAGGCTAGTCCCAGAGCTCAAGGGAATGTCGTACGAGGAAAGGTTAAGGGAAATCGGACTGACGACACTGGAGGACAGAAGGGTCAGGGGAGACATGATAACGACATACAAGATACTGCGGGGAATAGACAAGGTGGACAGAGATAGGATGTTCCAGAGAGGGGACACAGGGACAAGGGGTCACAACTGGAAGCTGAAGACTCAGACGAGTCACAGGGACGTTAGGAAGTATTTCTTCAGTCATAGAGTTGTCAGCAAGTGGAATAGCCTAGCAAGTGAAGTAGTGGAGGCAGGAACCATACATAGTTTTAAGAAGAGGTATGACAAAGCTCAGGAAGCAGAAAGAGAGAGGATCCAGTAGCGATCAGTGAAGAGGCGGGGCCAGGAGCTGAGTCTCGACCCCTGCAACCACAATTAGGTGATTACAATTAGGTGAGTACACACACACACACACACACACACACGCACTCACACATACACACACAAACACACACACACACACACACACACACACACACACACACACACACACACACACACACACACACACACACACACACACACACACACACACACACACACAGTATAGGCTAGGTGGCCAAAGACTTCAAACCTCACTCAAGGAGAAAGATCTTGGGGTGAGTATAACACCGAGCATGTCTCCGAAAGCACACATCAATCAGATAACTGCTGCAGCATATGGGCGCCTGGCAAACCTGAGAACAGCATTCCGATACCTTAGTAAGGAATCGTTCAAGACACTGTACACCGTGTATGTTAGGCCCATACTGGAGTATGCAGCACCTGTTTGGAACCCGCACTTGATAAAGTACGTCAAGAAACTAGAGAAAGTACAAAGGCTTGCCACAAGGTTAGTTCCAGAGCTAAGGGGAATGTCCTATGAAGAAAGATTAAGGGAAATCGGCCTGACGACACTGGAGGACAGGAGGGCCAGGGGAGACATGATAACGACATATAAAATACTGCGTGGAATAGACAAGGTGGACAAAGACAGGATGTTCCAGGGAGGGGACACAGAAACAAGAGGCCACAATTGGAAGTTGAAGACACAAATGAGTCAGAGAGATATTAGGAAGTGTTTCTTCAGTCATAGAGTTGTAAGGCAGTGGAATAGCCTAGAAAATGTAGTGGAGGCAGGAGCCATACACAGTTTTAAGACGAGGTTTGATAAAGCTCATGGAGCGGGGAGAGAGAGGGCCCAGTAGCAACCGGTGAAGAGGCGGGGCCAGGAGCTAATACTCGACCCCTGCAACCACAAATAGGTGAGTACAAATAGGTGAGTACACACACACACACACACACACACACACACACACACACACACACATATTTTCCACACAGTGTCAAGCTGTTTCTGTGCAGGACATGTAATTGAATTTCTTCGTCAGTAACACCAGCTGAATGAACGATGAAGAGACAGTTGCTTGCCACCTGACTCTTCTGCGACTAAAGAAATGGTATTGTGATTCTGAAAACATTAATTAGGACTCTATAAACATTTGTACCTCTAAACAATCTCTTTCAGACTATTTAAACACTAATTTTAACTATATAAAGATTATCTATAACTCAATGAATACTATTTGTGACTTTCTCTAATTCCTTTACTCTTATCCTTTCTTCCTCTCTCATACTCTGTCTGTCTGTCTCTCTCTCTGTCTGTCTGTCTGTCTCTCTCTCTCTCTCTCTCTCTCTCTCTCTCTCTCTCTCTCTCTCTCTCTCTCTCTCTCTCTCTCTCTCTCTCTCTCTCTCTCTCTCTCTCTCTCTCTCTCTCTCTCTCTCTCTCTCTCTCTTCCTCCCTCCCTCCCTCCCTCTCTCCTTCCCTCCATCTCTCCCTCACACAACAAGAAAAACTGACGGTAATATTGGATTAAAATTCTGTCCATGATCGTACTGCACATTCAGTGTGGCAGTAATGGAAGTTTTCCTTTCTAAGCTGAGAAAGACAGCGTCACGGAGTGTCACAATAACTCCTGAGAGCCAGTGTTACCTTCGACTGTGTGTTACGAACCACAGAGGAAGAAATTACAACAGAGGCGCAAGAACATTACAGTAACACCTGAGAGTTAGCGTTCCTGTGGCTGTTTTTTTTTTACGATAGCAAAAAAAAAATGTTATTCATTTTGAGACTTTTAGCAAGGCTATATTAGAACTTAACTAAAACGTTGACTATCTAGCAAAGGCGAGTTACTGATACTCATAGAAGTAACCCAGCGGTTCTTGAATCACTAATTAACCAGCCCAGGCAATCCAGGGGTAACTTGATCACTGATAACCTAGCAAAGATAACCCAGGGATAGCTTACTCATTGATAAACCCAGAAAAGATAACCCAGCGATTGCTTACTCACTGATAAACCCAGCAAAGATAACCCAGCGATTGCTTACTCATTGATAAACCCAGAAAAGATAACCCAGCGATTGCTTACTCACTGATAAACCCAGCAAAGATAACCCATTGATAGCTTACTCATTGATAAACCCAGGAAAGATAATCCAGGGATACTATAATCAGCGATAACCCAGCAGAGGTAATCCTTGAGTTGTTCGTTCATTCAGCAGTGACATTTTCCCCTAAGAAACGAAAAACCAACATTACACATTACACTTATGTCTGTTTATGTATTTTTTCATTTTTTTCAGTCATTTTTCCTTACTTCTCGTTTCCTGTCATTAAGTTTCATCTCTACTTACTTTCTTCTCATTATCGTTCACCCCTGTCAAGTTTTTTTTTTTTTTTGTCTCTCGTCTTCGTTTGTCAATTCTCTTACGAGTAGATCAAGAACACACACACACACACACACACACACACACACACACACACACACACACACAAAAACACACACACACACACACACACACACATACACGCACACACACACACACACACACACACACACACACACACACACACATACACACACACACACACACACACACACACACACACACACACACACACACACACACACACACACACACACACACACACACACACACACACACACACACACACACACACACACACACACACACACACACACACACACACACACACACACACACACACACACAACCAGCAGCTGTCGGAGTTCTACAATAGCGAAGCAAACACAATTTCCCAACATTTTCCTCGTGTTGTTGATAGTCTCTTTACACTTTGCTGACTACTTATTAGCGTGTGTGTGTATGTGTGTGTGTGTGTGTGTGTGTGTGTGTGTGTGTGTGTGTGTGTGTGTGTGTGTGTGTGTGTGTGTGTGTGTGTGTGTGTGTGTGTGTGTGTGTGTGTTCTTTATCTGTTCTGTGTGTGTGTGTGTGTGTGTGTGTGTGTGTGTGTGTGTGTGTTCTTTATCTGTTCTGTGTGTGTGTGTCTGTACAGAATTTTTCTTATCCAAATGATATTTATCCATGGAGGCGGCTAGTGTGATGACCAATGCACTTAAGACGCTGATGGTATTTTGTCTCTCATGAGACACGGGGAAATCTCTCCTTGCACTATCCTAGCACTAACAGCCTGGTTAATCAGTCCATCCACCGGGATACGTGGTCTGGGGCCACCCCGCCAGGGCGTCGACCCTTGAAATACTCTTTGGGTAACCTTCAGGTCATTCCTTCATGTTACACCTCCAGGTTACACCTCCAGGTTATACCTTCAGGTCCAACCCCTTAAAAATATACCACATCCTAAGCTGTCATATTCCAGTTTCTCCAGTTCCATAAATTAGTGGCAACTTTTTCTTGTCTTTTGATCTACAAATTTTAACGAAAATTAGAAAACAGTCATTCAAATATATACATTACTTTTCTCAGAAAATATACTATTTTTTTTTTTTGGTGTTCCTCTACGCCAGATAACGAAAAGTTGTAATCTAGCAATGAGGGAGGGGGTCAAGAGAGCTTTATCTCCCCGAAATCTCTATCAACCCCACCCCCTCAGCTTCACCTTCTGACCCGCTGTCTTTTCTAATCCCCTCCAATATAGAAATTAGGAAGCATCGAATATAAGCATCTGCTTAGAATTCGATCATATTTTTAATTTTAATTTTCCTTGGGAATCTCAGCAGAGGTGCTATACTCTGTCTTGATTAAGTCTTCAGAATAAACAAAGTTTTAATTAAACATATTACTAAACTCTCGTGAAGAGAATATTAATGACGCTTGTAGTATTAGTGTAATTTATTTATCCTAAGTTTAAAAACAGATATACAAAATTCAAAGAAGTATAAATCCCACAGAAATACGCTCATTAAAGTTCCGAGATAAAAGTTAAACAAACGAAAGTTGCACGTGATGAAATAAGATATAATAAGATAGATTGGTGAATTGAATTTAGAGCCTATCGGCTTTTCTAGCTTCATTAAGACTACGCGTAGGCTCATTATAATTAATTACTAATGCTTTCTATATGGTTAACTGGGTTTCAAGCCTAGTGACTTCTCAAAGGGTCACTAAGGCTCCCATGGCGATACTAAAGGAATTCTTAATTGGGTTTCAGAACCCCATAACCTCCATTAGCTTCCTCAAAGGGACCCAATAATAATAATAATAATCATAATCGTAATAAATAAAATACTGTTACGACTAATAATTATAATAATAATAGTGGAATTTTTCTTAGAATTTTCTTAAATGCATCATGATTAAATATGAATAACATAACACTAATTGTGTATTGAAATGTGACGCTGATTTGACCCTTCAAGAAATTTTGTGTGAAGAAGGGTGCGCAGCAGCCGCTGAGTGATATAGGGGAGGACTCCATAGTTTTATGTGTGAGCACTAGTCTGTTAATAGTGAAATTTAATCCGGCGTCATCGAGGCCATAATGGGATGCATCAGCCCAAATTTATAATAGGAATCCATATAAATGTCCCCTGCTGAAGAACTGGGACAGGAAATTTACGGGACCTTCAGAATTACTTGTGGACAGTAAAAAATGTAGGAGATTACACCATCACTCACACAGGGAAGTACGCCATAAGTCCTTTCATTTAGATTTCTCGCTGGTCAGTGAAGGTTTCTATATATTAGGTAGGCGTTGCGGCACGATCCAACTATAATAATTTAATGGTAAGTGGTAATAAGAATTTCTTTTCTAATAACACTATTATATTATATGTATTGTATTAATAGTTATATTTTGTGTACTCAGCAAGCAAGCCAAAATAACATATAGTCCACAGAATTTTAATTTACCAGACTTGCCTGTTTCGTTAAATGATAATTATCAATTTAATGTTAGGTCTAGCATTTTGTGAGCATGGTGAAGGAGTGGACATCGAGGGAGTGACAGTCTTGCGACATACTGTGACCAAGTCCCACTTACCTCACCCAAATTACTAACATGCAGGTAATTTCTCACAATAATAATTAATGAAGACAATAGAAATTTATCTAGAAAGTTTCTTGAGATACAGTGAGGGTAGGGTTGTGAAGTTGAAGGGCAACACCAGGCCGGATGGTCTGTGGGTCGAGGCCTGTTCCAAGGGAGGAATTGGTGACAGCAAACATTAAATACCCCATAGGATGAGCTTTCACTGCCAGGAGGCAAGGCCTCTACTTTTCTATATATTCTCAAGGATTTTAGAAGCAATATACTCCACTGTTGAGCTATTCCAGAGTGACTGTAATCAGATTATCCCAGAGTCTGGCTCTGTTAGGGAACTTCTGCCCATGAACCCCAACATTGGCCCTAAATTGTTCAGGGAGAATCACTTCAGCATGTTCACTGGATGCCACACATGAAAACAGAAAAGATGGGAGTGTAATCTTTGAGGTCATCCGGACGCCAATGCCTCACTCTGACAAAGTTTATTTGGTCCCACTGTCAGTCTTCTAGTGTGAGATTGAACACTTTTGTGTTTATCAACCTCAGCAGACTGTCGTGTTATCATGTGAGAGTGGACATATGACACTCTGAAAACTTGTAATACTATATTTAGTAAAAACAATAAAGTATTATTTCATAAACTAATGATGATATATTTGGTAAGTTGGGGGAAAATTGCTACTCCACTTCTGTGGAGCACCACAGGTGTGGGTTCAGCTTAAACAACAGCCGGTCACACCTTTGTACACCTTTCCTTGTATTTTATTATACTAACATTTTTAGGTATTCCATACTGCAGAAACCAGTAGACTGGTTAATTAGTTTTTAAAGTATACCGACTAAGCAATAGTCATTTAGGTTTTAAGTCACCAGTATAACAGTCAGAAGCGTTAATCTCTAAAACAGTTGAAGTCTTGAATATTTACACTGGCATATATGCATCTCTTAGTGTGCACATATGCCTGCGTATATACACAAAACTTAGTCTTAATTACACAGGTGTTCTTGGCCACCTCACCTCACACACTGGGGTACGGGGCTTCAACCCTCGGTGAAGTGGAAATACTGGGCATGTTTCCTTACCGCTGATATTCATGTTCTTCTAACAGTAAGTAGGTACCCAGGTATTATCCCAGCGGTGAGGGTCGCATACACAGTGTTGCGTCGCCTGGTAGCCAACGCTCTTGCTTCACACACTGAGTGTCCGTGGTTCGACCCTCGGCAAGGGTGGAAACGTTGGGTGTGTTTCCATACACCTGTTGCCTCCGTTCACGTAGTAAGCTTAGGTACCGGGGTGTTCATCGACTGTTCTGAGGGACAAGAATGAAGGACACCAATGGAAACAAGACAGTCCTCAATGAAGCACTGACATTCTTAAGAGTTATCCTGGGTGACTAACCCTCCGAGGTTAAAAATCCGAACAAAATTTGATCTTATTCTGGGGGAGACGATAAAATTGCCTCCTCTGGAAATAAGCCAGTCAGCCCGATGATATGGTTTTACTGGTTTATCTTTGGGTACTAACCCTTTAAGCGAATAATCTACCAAAATACTCTGCAAGGTACCACCTTTTTATTCTCTTTACTGATAATAGAAGGCTCATGGCCCCAATATCACCATAGGTAGTATTCCTATGAAGAAAATACAAATATAATAGCTATGCATCAAGTTCATTTTCTATGGTTGACAAAATTGTGGTTTTTTTTTATTATTACTATAGATGGGTAACTCTTTCAAGTAAACAATGTGCTTGATTAAAACCCATAAACAAGTCAGCGTCTTGAGGCCTGATGCATATAATGGATTTATATAGTAAATTGTGTAAAACTTAATCTAGGATTACCAAATAAAATCAGTGTGACTTATTTACACTGGAATCTGGAGCTCAGTATTTTCTCAGAATAGTATTCTATACAATTCTTTCATCCATAAAACGGAGGATCAGCCACCCAGGATAACCCATTGAAAGTCAGTGCCTCATCGAGGACTGTCTGTCTTATTTCCACTGGGGTCCTTAAATCTTGTCCCCCACGAAGCAACCCCCATCGACTAACACCCAGGAAACTACTTACTACTAGGTGAACAGGGACAGCAGGTTATAATGAAGAAAATCAGCCCCTCAAGCCTTACCTATGTTAAGATGTGATAAATATTCGTTGTGAAAATTTCATGACTGTCCTTAATGTGTATTTCCTATATTCTTCCCTGTTTATTGTGTGCATGGTTCTGTAACTCAAGTGTGGCAAATGAATGCAGTATTAGGACGTGCTTCCATAAGACACCGGTTGTCCATGTTCACCCATCAGTAAAATGGGTACCTGGGTGTTAGTCGACTGGTGTGGGTCGCATCCTGGGGACCAAATTGACCTAATTTGCCCGAAATGCTCTGCTTAAAACAAGCGGCTTTCTATATAGTAGTATGTCACTGATGTCAGGTAGACCTGTATACCTTGTACATGTACTTGTAAGTAAGTAAGTAAGTAAGTTTATTCAGGTATACACAAATACAGTTACATAGAATTATCATACATAGCAGCATATGTGTAGAGAACCTAGGATAACCCAAAAAAGTCAGACAGAGTGACTTATTTCCCTTGGGGTCCTTTTACCTTATTATTATAATACAAAGGTTATAATATTTTCTTATTATTCTATAATGAAGATAACATCTTATTATCATAGTAAAAAGACTATCTACTACACGAGGGTCATTAAGACTATCTACAATACGAGGGTCATTACTAGGAATAAGGTAAAATTTACACGTATGTTAGCTAAAAAAATAGAAAATCATTCCCCTCTCTTTCTGTAGCTACATTCATCAGACACCTTTTGGCACTCTTCTTGAACTGGTTCATGCTATGACTGGCTTTGACATGTGCGGGTAGTCTGTTCAATTCCTATATTGCTGTACAATAAAAGGTGTTTGAAGCCTGGCCACTGACTGTGGGTACTACAAAGTTGTGCTCTCTCCCCCTAGTACTATGATTGCTTTGGTTCCCAACCTTGACAAAATTGACAGCAAGATATTCTGGACACTGTTTGTGAGCAATTTTATAAACATGATTTAGCTTCAGTTGTTTTACTCTGTCTTCAACATTCAGCATATCCAACTGCTGTAATTCATCCTGGCCTACATGTTCTCTTGGTCCCAGCCCCAGGATGAATCTTACGATTTTGTTCTGGGTGATTTGCAGTCTATCTTTCAGTTTTTTTGTCAAGGCAGAGTACCATGAAGAGCAAGCGTAATCCATATGGCATTGTATAAGGGCTAGACATAGGGTCCTGCGAGCCTCAGTAGGTAGACACTGTGCTTGTCTATACAGGAACTTCAGTCTGGCATTCGCTTTCTGTACTACACTGTTCCCTATCAATTATCCTGACATGCATGGGTCAAAGAGGATTCCCAGACATTTTACAGATGAAACCAAAGTGATGGGCTCCCCATTACACTGGACATTAAAATTATTTACCCTTCTCAGTTTATGTTTCGTGCCAAAGAGAATGGCTTCAGTTTTCCCGAGGTGTAATGATAGTTTGTTGTCTACTAACCATTTGCAGCAGGACTCCAGTTCCAGTGTTAAAACATTAGCTATATCTTGTGTACAAATAAACATTTTTATATATTTTTTGCTTATCACGCAATATACATATTACAGAGATATATCACACAAAACATGAAAAAGTAATGCTATAATCCCCCCGCAACAAGGAATATACACCTCAAGGTGCATATAGCTTGTATATATAGTACACCTCCAGTGTACTACATATACGTACGAAAGGCTACTAAATATGCCTTCACAAATTTCTCACAAATTTTTTCACTTTTTCACAAATTATTTACGTTGATGGTTCTGTTCACCAATCTACTGGTGCAGCTGGTAGTGCTGCTGTTGTCATACACAGTGATGGCTCTCAAAGAAATTGGACCATGCATCAATGACTGGGCCTCTGCCCTTCAAACAGAACGGTTTGCCATACTCCTTGCACTTAAATGCGTCCATGTATCTAAGGGTGACACTTTAACTGTAACTGATTCTCTGTTGTCCATAAATGCTCTCAACTCATTAAGTATAAATTGTAGCATGCTTGTGTCAGAAGCCAGACACAGGTATGGCAGGATTGTGGACAGTGAAGTCTGAGTGCACATGCTGTGGATTCCATCTCACATTGGTCTTCAGATGCATGATAGAACTGATGAATTGGCCAAATTATTCACTCTCATCAAGGGAGTAGATTACAATCGTGGGTTGTCAGTTAGCAGTTTGAGAACAATAATACGAAAATAACTTCAATTGAAGTTTATTGACTTAAGACTCAGGGAGAGTGACACCAGTCAGTCCATCTATAATCATTCTATCTTGCAGGAGGAGCCACAACGCAAAAGTTGTCCCTGGATCAACTACATATATATATACAGATATATATACCGAAAAATAGCTTAACTCTTTGGCAACACAATGGTACCAGAATGAATGTTCTACGACATTTCTACAAGAAATTATAGTCATTTATATCAGGTATGGTGTGTGTTGTTTGTCCGTCGATTCGACGAGGACCATCTAGTCATCCTGGGGTCGAAGTTGGTGGGTACGCAGATAACTTGTCAGGCCAATCCGGGCACGAAACGCTCTCTGGCAGTGTGGACAGGGAAGGGTGGCGGCATCGAGGGGTCTGATGGCTCTGGTGTTCCTCGCCTGCCTGCGCTGCTCAGCTAGTGAGATTCTGCTTGCCTCGCAGGATGTTGCCCCTTTCTGGACAACTGCTCGCCAGTCATTCCTGTCCTGAGCTATCAGCTCCTACATGGTGTGGTTGATGTTGAAAGCTTTCAGAGCAGTCTTAAGGGTGTCCTTATAGCGCTTCTTTTGGCCTCCTTGAGAGCGCTTTCCATGCTGCAGTTCGCCAAACAAGAGTTTCTTTGGCAGCCGGTGGTCTGGCATGCGAGCAACGTGACCTGCCCAGCGAAGCTGTGTCTGCATTAGGATGGTGTAGATGCTAGGCAGGCCAGCTGTAGTCAGCACTTCTGTGTCTGGGATCTTATCTTGCTATTTGATGCCAAGAATTTTTCTGAGCCGTGTGGTGTGAAAGTGGTTCAACTTTCTGGCGTGACGTTTGTAGACAGTCCAGGTATGGTGACACCGATGTGGGTAGCGAGTCTGCTCACAGCCCATATATCTCTTTTTCTTGCATTATTCTTTCTAATATAATAACTGGCAATTTGGCATCATAAAACAGTAGGCGGAGCTTATCCGTAGACTTAGAGACAACCAGGAACAGTATGGGAACGCTCGGCAGTGTTCCCGCTCCAGAGAGCCAGGAGAAATCACTTCATTATTACGCTTATATCAGCTTATATATCAACTCTACGGCTTATTTATCTATCAGAATTGGTCTAATATGATATAATAAACACTATAAATAACATACAAACATGTTATATACTCTAGACTGAATAAAATAAGCCATAATATGGCGAGAGACCATCGGGAATATTTAGATATAAATGAGTGAATCCTCTCATGTCGTATTCTTTGGTCTCTGAGTAAGAGAAAACTTAGAAATACTGCACCCAAACAAACGCGATTTTCGCGAAAAAAAAAAAAATTGAGACGGTGGGCCGGCCGGCGCTCCAGGCCGATATCTCGGAAGTAACTTATTCACCTAAATTCCATAATTCTTCCTTTATTACTTAATTAAATGGAATAATATTCACAGAATAATGATTTCTCTATTTTCCTCCATTTCATTTTTAGAAATATTCCAAATACTTTCGGAGTTATGTGGGAGTAAAGGGCAGATTTTTTGCAACATTCCAGGAACTAACAAACTTTATTTTTTTTTTGTGAAATAAAGATAAGTTATTTAGAGGCAACGTTCTGGAGTAAATTCGTATAAGCATTGTTCTCTCGGCACCAAGTGTCCAAACAGCCTTACGTAGTCCCATATAGGAATAAATTTGGCCACAAGGACATTTTCAGTAAATCAGTCCTTTTTCAGTCTTTTCTAAGTTGCTGTTTGAGGTATATTTTTGATAAATATTTTCAAGAAAGAGTGAAAACACTTTGTCTTGTGCACCAAAACTGGAGGAAATCGGACGGTAAATAAAAGAGCTACAATTTTTTGACCGACGCCCCCCTAAGCCCCCGGTACAGCGTGTCACCTCACCCCACTATTTCCTCCCCAAAGCCCTGGCTGAGGAGAATTCTTCTCATGGCATCCTGTTCAACAGAATCATATGCCCCCTCCAGTCTAGGGCCAATAAAGATAATTTTCTTTCTCTCCTACTCATGTCACCCACAAAATCATCAATAACCGAATGTCCAGAAAGCATTGACCTACCCGGAAGGCCATACCGTCCCGATGAGACAACACGATCCACGACACACTTAATACATCTTGGCAAACAATCTGTAGTCAGCACACAACAAAGAAATCGCTCTACAATCCCCAAGATTTCTCTGCCTCTCCCCCTTCGGCACCAACACTACCACCGCCGTTAACTGCACCGATCCCAGCATACCTCCATCTTTCCTTTGCATTCAACTATTGCACCAAAAACCCACGCAAAACATTCCAGTGCTGAACATAAAATTCCACCGGCATCCCATCCAACCCTGGGATTTACCCTTCGTCATCACCATCAATGCACTCCAAATTTCTCCCTCCTCAATCACCCCCTCCCCAACGCCTTCTTGTCACTGACCCAGGTTGCATAGTATTCCCTCAAGAGCTTCCATTACGTCCCTTTCCCCCAAACTTTTCCACCCCAAAAGCACTCATACCACCATACATATACTAAGGACATAGGTTCATTCTGCCAGCTCCCATCCACTCGGCGTACTCTTCCATCCTCTCCATTTTCACTACGGTAATATACAAACGGGCTTGCTTCACTCACCAAAATGGCCACACCCCTTTTAAGCCCACAGTAGGAATCGCATATACCACATAACCAGGTGCCACGAAATCCTGACCCTCATTAATATTGTGCTCCTGCAGAAATACAACATCATACCACTTCCACTATGAAGTTCGGTTTCTTGTACCACTCTCTCCCTTTCTGGTATCAATGACATGTACACACCCAATGGATACCCTCGTCGATCACACTCCGCTGCCTCATGGTCGTACTCCCCACAAATCCTGCATGTGCGGCGTTCCCCGGCTTATGTCACCATTATTTGCTTACAAAAGTCAGATAGGAACACGTAGGAAGTCACAGGATGGCGAAAAGACATCTTGAGGGAGAAAGTTTCTTCTGACAAACCTGCATAAGCACCATCAACCTACTTCCCACAGCGCACAACGCCATACTTACTGAACACCTGTCGGAGATCTGTTTCTGTTGGTTGGTTAATGGTGTATATGTGTGTAGTGTCTTGGTATTCTCTATAGGGTACACGCACACTTTTGTGTGGATTGTTGTGTTGGAGTGTTTCTCACAGTGTGCAGTGTGTTTTGATTTACTGATGCTCCTTAGACGAAACACTTGTGTGTTGCCAACATAACAGAAAGATTACTTGAACGCTTCTATATTGAACTCAATGAATTAGTAGAGCCCAAACAGCTACCCAGCTGGTATTCCGAGGAATTCTTGTTTCAATATTGCCGGTGTATCAGAGTGCATGAATCTCGGTGCGTTGTGGCAGATATTGGGGCAAGGAATCATGTGGAGCGGGTCAGGGTTTGCATTTTAGAGTGAGTTTTGGTAAGCGACTCTCCATGTGGCTATCTCTCTTGGCAGATGTATTGTAAGATGATAACACCAGCTCTGCCATAAAGGTGATACTTGCCAACATCATACCAAATGCCAACACGTAGAACGCTCCCTGGGTCTGCAAAACAGAGAGTGAACGAGACAGAGAAACAGGGACAGAAAGAGACCGAGAAAAGCAGATACAGGGAGACAGAGACTGTGAGAAAAATAAACAGATTTATGGAAAGAAAGTTAAACTTTTCTAATTACGTAACAGTGATCAGAGAAAATATCTGAAGAATCTATCACTATATGCAATAGCAACCTGGCAAGACATTAGTAATAACCCTCAAACATCCACTTACATTCGCCAACACTCACCATCACTCACCTAAACCAACCTACACTCGGCTTCACCTTACACCCTCTTGTCATTCACCTACCACGCATCTACTGCCACTTACACCCACGTACCTGATGTAGTGTCAGAGCCTGGGGCTGGTCGGAGCAGACATGGGTCATACATGGAACAGAGTAGTAGGGTTTCTTGAGCTGTTCTATTATACCATAGCAACGAAACCACCTCAAGCTGTGGGAGGAGGTTAGATGTGGGTGAGAAGCTTCTTGCAGGTGAAGGAGACGGGGTATTAGTGGGTGACGAAGAAACGGAGTTTGTGGTGGGGAAATCGAAATGCAAGAATAAATATCGTTTTAATTATTATGTGAGGAATTATTATATAAAATGTATAAAAACTCAAGTTGTGTTAAACTTAATTTAGCCCTAGTGAAGGGCTCTTGATCTACGGAACAGGAGCTTCCCTTCTCTTTTTAGTATGAAACCTGATAGAGCACACACAAAGCCCACCAAAAGAAAGATCTCATTCACTTTTGCTGGGACCACGATACAAGAAAGCAAGAGAGGTAGTATTCATTGTTTTCTTCCATAGAACACATATGATATCCAGCTAGCAGTACATCAAAGATAAATGCAAGAACATCTCACCTTTACCCTTGCTGATGATCTCCCACTGGATATAATGGCGATAGTAATGCGGGAAAGGCACAGGTGCACAACAAGCATTGTAGCGGCATCGCATCGCTTATTTGATAAAGAAAAGGCTTATGTCACTATTGAACGAAAGAAGTCGTTCTTAGCGAAATGTTTTCCCCATATCCTAACACTGCACCTGTGTTTATTTCACATTTGTTGGTATTTTCTACTATCTCTCACCCAAGACCATACTCTGTTTTTTCTCCTTTACTCTCCTTAATAAAAATAATAATAATAATAATAATAATAATAAGGCTTACGTACACTTTATCAACTTGAGTCTTTAAGAAGCTGTTCTTGGCGAAGACGATGGCGTCTTGATCGACCTTTATGGATTTCTTGGCCAGGTGGAAGAGACACTTTTTGCCTCGACGCTCGTACAGCTGTGCTCGACCCACCGCTGAGCTGTATGTATCTGATGGGGAAGAGGTGTTATGCAGATTGGTAAGTCCAGTTGGAAGTGTTGGAGGTACACGTAGAGCTGTTCAAGATAAGAGAATGAAGGAGCACTGCAGCAGGTTAACCCATGCTAGGCAGGCCCAACTCACACCTACGCCACACCAACCCATGTACTTACCCAACCTGAAGTTGTGGAGTTAAACGTATAGATAGAGTGATACAGGACACTATTTGTCATAAAAGTCAACGGATAAAGCAACCCAAATGTCATTACTATTACTCGATTAAGTCTGCGGATAAAGCAACCCATGTTTCATTACTATTACCTATGCTAGTCTACGAATAAAGCAACCCACGTTCCACTACTATTACCCGCTTTAGTCTACGGATAAAGCAACCCATGTTTTATTACTATTACCCGTGTAAGTCTACTGATAAAGCAATTCACGTTCCATTACTATTACCCGCTTGAGTCTACGGACAAAACAACCCACGTTTCAGTACCATTGCCCGAGTTAGTCTACGGATGAAACAACCCATTTTTCACTATTACCTGTGTTAGTCTACTCTACAGTTAAAGCAATCTACATTTCATTACTATTAAACGTATTAGTCTACGGATAAAGCAACCCACGTTTCACTACTAACCTCGCATAATTCTTTGAATACTAATATTTTAGTCCGAGGCATTATTGGACTCACCGACCAGGGCGTAGGTACCGTCGGCGACCTTGCTGAAGAAGTCCCATGACCCTATATCTTCCTCACTCAGTGCCACCATCCGTTCCTTGACTTCTCCTAGCAGCCCTTCCTTCTGACACTGACAGGGATACACCTATTATTAACATTCTTGCTATTAAATAATAAGCAATTATTATTATTATTATTATTATTATTATTATTTTTTATTATTATCATTTCGACAATTATTATTATAAATAATATTTATATTACCCTTATCGTTATCCGAACCATTATTATATTTACAGGAAGCACTAAGCCTGCATAGCACACCAGTGTATCATTGATGCCATCTAGGCCTGTATACTTTATACATGTACTTATAGATATAAAGATATTATTATAATCAGGTTTGATCCGAGTAAGGTATATAGCTCCAGTTCCCCGGAGCAAGAACCCTTCATCATCAAGAAGGTAATCCCTCCCATTCAAAATAAAGTCCAAGGAAACCAAAGACGAGGTAGTTTAGGGACATCAAAGTATTTCCGTTGAAGGGTGCTTACTATGAGGAAGTTGTAGACAGTGACTCTGCTCCTGACGACAGGAATCATGTTACTGTCTACCAGGTCCTCTAGCGAGTCCACCGGCTTGTTCCTGTAACAGAGAGCTACCTCGTTAGTACTGCACAGCCATATCGTTAGTGTCTGTCAACCACTTCGTTAGTACCTCGCAACCACCTCGTTAGTACCTCGCAACCACCTAATTAGTGCCTTTTAATCACACAAACCACTCTCAATTGCCTAGTCTGTGCCACACAACCCACTCGTTACTGCTTATATACTACACAGTAACCGCATAAGTGCCTCAAAAGTACATCGTTAGTGTCTCTCAATCACACGGCTACCTTGTTAGTGCCTGTCTACTACCGCGTTTTAACTACGCAACATTCTTATTAGAATCACACAACCACCGCTTTCCACATAGCTGTGTGCGCGCCACATAAGCCAGAGCTGCAATTGGCATTGGTTTATTAATATGAAATAGTTTATATCAAATAGTTGAAAATAAATGAGTTGCCACACTAGCGGCTCTTATCAGAGAGTCTTACTCAAGATAGTTCTTACTTAAGATAGAAATTGATAGTTCCCAGTAGATAGTTTCGGTGTGAGCTTTCTAGTCCTCTGCTATATGTCTCTTCCTTGTACTTCCATTAAGTCAGTACTTACCTGAAGGGGATAGCAAGAAAGGCAGTAATGGAGCTGCAGTAGATGGAGCCAATCACAATAGCGGCTCCCATCATAACACAGCTCACCAAGCGGCCTCCGAAGCTCCTTGGCCACTGTCTTCTGCCTGAGTGAGGAAAGAAGCTAATACAGACGCTGCTGTAATGACTAACAAGAGACAAGAATGTTATTACAGTTATTACTGTGATTATAAAGGTTGAAAGAGAGTTTATAGACCTGACTTCAGCTACCTGACTTCAGCTACCTGACTTCAGCTTACTTTGCTGTGACTACACTGGCTATAATTGTTCCCAGTGATTTTGATGCTAATTGAGTGTAAATATAAGAAGGTAAATATAACCCATCAATCATGTGAACAGGTCGTTAGTATGGACCTTTAGTTATGAGACTCACCCAGTCACCCTGCAAGGCTGTCGCAGGGTGATTGGATAAGTGATTACAACCCATCAATCACGAGACAGTAGGGTTACTGCATCGTCCATCGTCTCTTGTGTTGATGTAAGCTGTAAATGTTTCACCTATGTAAATATTTGCATTTCTAGACAGGATTGTTCTGGGTATAGCACTATTGATGTCATCATTAACAAACATTCTGTTGTTGGTGTGTAGGATGTTCTTTTTGAAATTTGCGCTTAATGAAGCAATGTGCCTAAAATCTCAGTAATTGACGCAGGATCAAGAATATGCTTTATGCAAACTCTGAGATTTTAAAGAAGGCGGGTGTGGCCAGATTCACTGGCCACACTCACTGGCCACACTCATCGGCCACACTCACTGGCCACACCCACTGGCCACACTCACTCTGGTAGACAAATATTGAGAGAATTGAAGCCAGGTAAACACCCACGGGAGTGGGAGGTGCTAGTCCAATCAGTCGCTCTTCCAGGCGAACCATCTTGCTCAGGAGCACGCCCACCACTACCGCCACGCCCACCACACACGCCCACATCTGATGCGAGAGAGAGAGAGTGCGAGATGTAGACAGATAGATACAGGAGAGAGAGTGAGAGAGAGAGAGAGAGAGAGAGAGAGAGAGAGAGAGAGAGAGAGAGAGAGAGAGAGAGAGAGAGAGAGAGAGAGAGAGAGAGAGAGAGAGAGAGAGAGAGAGAGAGACATCTTATATATAATATCGCTTCTTCGGTTATGTAACTAAAATCCTTTATCAGTGTCAAATATAATGGCAAGTTACTCGGAACAGAAATAGTCTAAGAAAAGAGAAGCAACAAAGATCAAGAGGAAAGCAGAAAAGAAAGGAGGGGAAGAAATAAGATCTAAGAAGTTTAAGAAACAGCTGGAAGCAGTACCTGAAGCGAGAAGATCTGGAGGAGGAGAAACGGCCTGATGAGCGTTAATGGCGCCTTGACGAGGATGACCACCACGTCTTGACTCAGAGACCGCGAGAAGTCCACTTCTCTTTCACGCTCCAGCATGGGCGTGAAGTCTAGAGGCGCGATGTCAGCTTCCTACAAACACAAAAATTAGCTTTAAAGTATTGTGAAGAAGTTTATATTATCACACTGATTCACAAACCTGCCATCTACATTGTTTCACAAACCTGCCATCTACATTGTTTCACAAACCTGCCATCTACATTGTTTCACAAACCTGCCATCTACATTGTTTCACAAACCTGCCATCTACATTGTTTCACAAACCTACCATCTACATTGTTTCACAAACCTGCCATCTACATTGTTTCACAAACCTGCCATCTACGTTGTTTCACACACCTGCCATCTACATTGTTTCACAAACCTGCCATCTACATTGTTTCACAAACCTGCCATCTACATTGTTTCACAAACCTGCCATCTGCATTGTTTCACAAACCTGCCATCTACATTGTTTCACAAACCTGCCATCTACATTGTGTCACAAACCTGCCCTCTACATTGTTTCACAAACCTGCCATCTACATTGTTTCACAAACCTGCCATCTACATTGTTTCACAAACCTGCCATCTACATTGTTTCACAAACCTGCCATCTACATTGTTTCACAAACCTGCCATCTACATTGTTTCACAAACCTGCCATCTACATTGTTTCACAAAACTGCCATCTACGTTGTTTCACACACCTGCCATCTACATTGTTTCACAAACCTGCCATCTACATTGTTTCACAAACCTGCCATCTACATTGTTTCACAAACCTGCCATCTGCATTGTTTCACAAACCTGCCATCTACATTGTTTCACAAACCTGCCATCTACATTGTTTCACAAACCTGCCCTCTACATTGTTTCACAAACCTGCCATCTACATTGTTTCACAAACCTGCCATCTACATTGTTTCACAAACCTGCCATCTACATTGTTTCACAAACCTGCCATCTACATTGTTTCACAAACCTGCCCTCTACATTGTTTCACAAACCTGCCCTCTACATTGTTTCACAAACCTGCCCTCTACATTGTTTCACAAACCTGCCATCTACATTGTTTCACAAACCTGCCATCTACATTGTTTCACAAACCTGCCATCTACATTGTTTCACAAACCTGCCCTCTACATTGTTTCACAAACCTGCCCTCTACATTGTTTCACAAACCTGCCATCTACATTGTTTCACAAACCTGCCATCTACATTGTTTCACAAACCTGCCCTCTACATTGTTTCACAAACCTGCCATCTACATTGTTTCACAAACCTGCCCTCTACATTGTTTCACAAACCTGCCCTCTACATTGTTTCACAAACCTGCCATCTACATTGTTTCACAAACCTGCCCTCTACATTGTTTCACAAACCTGCCCTCTACATTGTTTCACAAACCTGCCCTCTACATTGTTTCACAAACCTGCCATCTACATTGTTTCACAAACCTGCCATCTACATTGTTTCACAAACCTGCCATCTACATTGTTTCACAAACCTGCCCTCTACATTGTTTCACAAACCTGCCATCTACATTGTTTCACAAACCTGCCCTCTACATTGTTTCACAAACCTGCCATCTACATTGTTTCACAAACCTGCCATGTACATTGTTTCACAAACCTGCCATCTACATTGTTTCACAAACCTGCCATCTACATTGTTTCACAAACCTGCCATCTACATTGTTTCACAAACCTGCCATCTACATTGTTTCACAAACCTGCCATCTACATTGTTTCACAAACCTGCCCTCTACATTGTTTCACAAACCTGCCATCTACATTGTTTCACAAACCTGCCCTCTACATTGTTTCACAAACCTGCCATCTACATTGTTTCACAAACCTGCCCTCTACATTGTTTCACAAACCTGCCCTCTACATTGTTTCACAAACCTGCCCTCTACATTGTTTCACAAACCTGCCATCTACATTGTTTCACAAACCTGCCATCTACATTGTTTCACAAACCTGCCATCTACATTGTTTCACAAACCTGCCCTCTACATTGTTTCACAAACCTGCCATCTACATTGTTTCACAAACCTGCCCTCTACATTGTTTCACAAACCTGCCATCTACATTGTTTCACAAACCTGCCATCTACATTGTTTCACAAACCTGCCATCTACATTGTTTCACAAACCTGCCATCTACATTGTTTCACAAACCTGCCATCTACATTGTTTCACAAACCTGCCATCTACATTGTTTCACAAACCTGCCATCTACATTGTTTCACAAACCTGCCCTCTACATTGTTTCACAAACCTGCCATCTACATTGTTTCACAAACCTGCCCTCTACATTGTTTCACAAACCTGCCATCTACATTGTTTCACAAACCTGCCCTCTACATTGTTTCACAAACCTGCCCTCTACATTATTTCACAAACCTGCCATCTACATTGTTTCACAAACCTGCCCTCTACATTGTTTCACAAACCTGCCATCTACATTGTTTCACAAACCTGCCCTCTACATTGTTTCACAAACCTGCCCTCTACATTGTTTCACAAACCTGCCATCTACATTGTTTCACAAACCTGCCATCTACATTGTTTCACAAACCTGCCCTCTACATTGTTTCACAAACCTGCCATCTACATTGTTTCACAAACCTGCCATCTACATTGTTTCACAAACCTGCCATCTACATTGTTTCACAAAACCTGCCATCTACATTGTTTCACAAACCTGCCCTCTACATTGTTTCACAAACCTGCCATCTACATTGTTTCACAAACCTGCCCTCTACATTGTTTCACAAACCTGCCATCTACATTGTTTCACAAACCTGCCATCTACATTGTTTCACAAACCTGCCATCTACATTGTTTCACAAACCTGCCATCTACATTGTTTCACAAACCTGCCATCTACATTGTTTCACAAACCTGCCATCTACATTGTTTCACAAACCTGCCATCTACATTGTTTCACAAACCTGCCCTCTACATTGTTTCACAAACCTGCCATCTACATTGTTTCACAAACCTGCCCTCTACATTGTTTCACAAATCTGCCATCTACATTGTTTCACAAACCTGCCCTCTACATTGTTTCACAAACCTGCCCTCTACATTGTTTCACAAACCTGCCATCTACATTGTTTCACAAACCTGCCCTCTACATTGTTTCACAAACCTGCCATCTACATTGTTTCACAAACCTGCCCTCTACATTGTTTCACAAACCTGCCCTCTACATTGTTTCACAAACCTGCCATCTACATTGTTTCACAAACCTGCCATCTACATTGTTTCACAAACCTGCCCTCTACATTGTTTCACAAACCTGCCATCTACATTGTTTCACAAACCTGCCATCTACATTGTTTCACAAACCTGCCATCTACATTGTTTCACAAACCTGCCCTCTACATTGTTTCACAAACCTGCCATCTACATTGTTTCACAAACCTGCCATCTACATTGTTTCACAAACCTGCCATCTACATTGTTTCACAAACCTGCCATGTACATTGTTTCACAAACCTGCCATCTACATTGTTTCACAAACCTGCCATCTACATTGTTTCACAAACCTGCCATCTACATTGTTTCACAAACCTGCCATCTACATTGTCTCACAAACCTGCCATCTACATTGTTACACAAACCTGCCATCTACATTGTTTCACAAACCTGCCATCTACATTGTTTCACAAACCTGCCATCTACATTGTTTCACAAACCTGCCATCTACATTGTTTCACAAACCTGCCCTCTACATTGTTTCACAAACCTGCCATCTACATTGTTTCACAAACCTGCCCTCTACATTGTTTCACAAACCTGCCATCTACATTGTTTCACAAACCTGCCATCTACATTGTTTCACAAACCTGCCATCTACATTGTTTCACAAACCTTCCATCTACATAGTATTTAAGGTGAAAATTTAGCAAAACCTTAATAATTATTTGAAATGATAATTCTTGATATTTCGCAACATTTTTTCTTCTGTTCTTTACACTTAAATTTGACCTCCGCCACCAGTCTTTTTCGTCCTTTAGCCTCTCACGTTTATATCTCTGGTACTCGTCTTTTTGACTTTCAGGAATCTGTTACTTATGCACTTAATGTACAATTATCAGGTACTCAATCGTCTTTCACTTAGCTCTGTCACGCAGTCGTCTCGACCAGACCACTCAATCATCCTTATCACTTGGGCATCAGTTCTTACCCCTCTAGCGATGACTCCCATCATGCCGTTCCAGGAGCCGTCGGCTGTGACCGAGCCGAAGCCTTTAGTGGGGACGAGAGTCGAGGTGAAGTTTAGGCGTTTCTGTAGTTCCCGCATGAGTTCACCCAGGTACCCCTCAGCCAGCTCCAGTCCTCCTTTACCAGAGTGTGTGAACACGTGGGGCTTCTACACCATGAGTGTGTTTGTGTGCATGTGTGGGATGTGTGTGTTGCTGTGTGTGTGTGTGTGTGTGTGTGTGTGTGTGTGTGTGTGTGTGTGTGTGTGCGAGTAAAACAGAGGGGAAAATATATATACAATAACGATAAAGTTGAATCCTTAAGCTATAAATACAGTCACAAGATTAGTTAATTTTTTATTTTTGAGGAAAGAGGTTTACGTGTAAACTATAAAGAAGTCTACATTTAAACCATATAAGTGGCCTACCTGCAAGTCATAAGTGCACTAAAGATTATATCGATCTCTTCTTTCTCTTTTTCGAGTTAAGAAAGATCACTCTTACTAAGCTCACATGCTCTTAGCTTTCTCTTTCTCTCTCCTAATCTTCTCTTTTTCATCTTCCTCTCGTTCTCATTAAGTCACTTTCCCTCCCCTCACCTTCACCCCAGGACTCACACTGGAATACGTGAACCTGACAAGGCGGCCCTGCAGGTCGACGGGAGGTACTGGCCACAGGGGACCATTCACCTGAAGTTGTCCATCACTCCACCAGCCAGCCTCCTGCAGACGCCACTCCCCTCCTCCAGAGGCCTGCACGCCACTTATTACCACTTTTAACCTGCAGAAACACCACTTAGCGTCACTTTAAGAACGATGACGACCTTAACCTGTTTTGGTGAGGAAAGCTACACTTATTGAATATAATAAATATATAATTTTCGATTTATATCTGGTGAAATTACTCTAAAATAGAAGAATTTTGAAAATCCTGGCGCTTCCATTAGAGGAAAAGCTAACCTGTTCATTTCCGTTACTCCCGAATGGGAGCGAGATAATCGCACACCTGTTTCATATGCGGATGTGGGCCTGGGTGTGGGCGTGGGTGTGGGAGTGGGTGTGGGCTTGGGAAGCACCTCCCCAACTGCTATTCCCATCATCCCCTCCAGAAGGGCATCAGCAATGGCCTCTAGAGCTAACGAGAACGATTGGCTTGTTAAATCAACATTGGTATTGGCGCTGTGATTCGTGCTGTGGATGCCGCTGTGGCCCACTGAATCAACGTCGAAGCTGTGATTGGCACACCCGCACACATCCGGCACACCCGTACAGACCCACACCCAGTGTGTATGCTGTAGAAGAGACAGCAGTTGGGTAAATCACAAGAGATGACCAAGGTACAGAACATTAAAGAAAATATTGATAAGGTAGGTCAGAGAGAAGGTGTTTAAATACATGTATGCAGATAAAACATTGAAATGATCTTACCAGAGCACCGAGTTGGCCTGATTTGTAAAGTTCTCGGACCTGCAAGGATTAGGAGAATAATTATAACAATGATAGTAATTATACTTCTACTGCTGCTACTACTACTACTACTACTAGTAATTATCAAAACAGTAATAATAATAGTAATAATAATAATAATAATAATAATAATAATAATAATAATAATAATAATAATAATAATAATAATAATAATAATAATACAAATTCTGATAATAATATAATAATAATAATAAAATTCAGGTTTTATTTTTAAAAAGTTTAAAAGGATTTCTTCACAATGTTTTTCATTACATTCACATGGCACTGAACCTATCCTGCTCTTCCCTGAATGAACCCTGGATAACTTTTACATACAAAAATGACCACTATATAGAATGTATGTAGAAGCACCTTGACCATTATTCGGACGAGCCAGTTGAGGTGTCCAACGAGGAGGTGTTGTGAGGGTGTAGTGTAGTGGATGTGACTCACTGCCCCCCACCACTCTTCCTCCTCCAGCCCCACCACACCAACACCCCTCTCCCACAACACCTCCAACAAACACATATCTGCCCCAGGAGAGAAGAGAGTTAGTGTTTACTATCTTTAAAGGTTTGTTTGGTGATAAATGTAGATATAAACAAGTCCTTCTTTTCCTCTCACCCCTCATCCAGTCCTTTCATCTCTTACCCATTCCCGTCACCCCTCACCCATTTCTGTCACCATTTATTCCAAGAAAGCGCTCACCAGGTTCCCCCTCAAAGAGGACGTGAAGGTATGTAGGGGATATGGTCTCTAACACATGCTTAGTGGCAGCCAGCAGGTGTGGATTGAGCGTTACACACCTATGCTTTCCTGGCAGGTGTTGGAGGAAGTTTTGACTGGAGGATATTGCACCTGCAAAAAGGTACCTGTATTAAGAAAGTAATTTACACATGTTTTTATGAGTGGAACTACATCTTTATAATCATGTTGGTATGTTGGAGAGGATCTTTAAATGAGAATATGTTGTTGAAGGGGTTTAGCAGTACCTTCCATCCTGCCGTACTTGTTGGCAATACCTGCTATTCTTCTATACGTGTAGGTAATACCTGTTTTAAGGAATGTTTCTAGCACTTTGTTGAATCCATGCCATGAAGAATTCAGGTTGTTCTTGGGGCAAAGGGGTGGACGGGACCGTACACAGTATTAGAAGGGTGTATCTAATAAAGTGGCTACAGAATCCAGCCACTAGGATATGTAGGATGGCAATACCTGCCATCCTACACATGTTGCCGGGGTTGCTTATGTACAGTGTGCTCACCATGTCCTGTCCGGGACCTGAACAATACTCAATCTGTGTTTGTCTATGACTCTGGAGGTTCAAGTGTAGCGCGGAGACTTGAACCTGCGTATCAATTCAGTCAATGATCCGGTAAAAGCCATAGCTGAGCGAATCAATATTTCTGACGAGAAAAAATCTGGATGGAAGTAGACTACCGGAAGAAGATTCCATATATAGGATTTTAAGGGTAGATATGATAGAACTGAAGATGTAGTTAAGAGGCAGGTTAAGAGGCTCGACCCTGGACATTACAAATAAGTGAACACACACACACACACACACACACACATGCACACACACACACACGCACACACACACACACACACACACACACACATATCCAAGCATGCTCTAACACATTTAACACTAAGCATTACACTAGACCTTATCCCACGTAGCCTCTTAAGTCAAATAATCTAAGGCTTGTTGAATACTTCGTTACACAATGCTTGCCATTACATTTCGATCACAACAGGCATTAGTGAGTTTCAGGATAGAGAATAAACGTCAGTTGTGTCTGACGTGAGTAAATACAGGAGACAGGTGAGAGATTGCCTCGCAAAAACAATTACCAAATAATCTGTTATGATTATTTATTATTATTATTATTATTATTATTATTATTATTATTATTATTATTATTATTATTATTATTATATTCATTATCATTATATAAAAAAGCGATATATCCGGCAGTTTGGTATAGTCTCTGAAATAGGAAGTTAAGAAGTTTTATCTAAAGAAGAGACGGGTAGTGCCAATTCCTTGGACCAGGAGCCCTTCATCTGCCTCCTGGCACACCCTTGAAGGAATAGAAAGGGAAACTGTCAGTGTTCGAGATAGAGAGACAGAATGAAAGAGAGAGAGAGAGAGAGAGAGAGAGAGAGAGAGAGAGAGAGAGAGAGAGAGAGAGAGAGAGAGAGAGAGAGAGAGAGAGAGAGAGAGAGAGAGAGAGAGAGAGAAAAGAGAGAGAGAAGGCCAGTGTACACGTGTGTGTGTGTGTGTGTGTGTATTCATCTAGTTGTGGTTGCAGGGGTCGAGTCATAGCTCCTGGCCCTGCTTCTTCACTGGTCGCTACTAGGTCACTCTCCCTGAACCGTGAGCTTTATCATACCTCTGCTTAAAGCTATGTATGGATCCTGCCTCCACTACATTGCTTCCCAAACTATTCTACTCTGTGACTGAAGAAATACTTCCTAACATCCCTGTGATTCATCTGTGTCTTCAACTTCCATCTGTGTCCCCTTGTTACTCTGTCCCATCTCTGGAACATAAGAACATAAGAACATAAGAACGAAAGAACTCTGCAGCAGGCCTACTGACCCATGCGAGGCAGGTCCAAGTCTCCTACCGGCTAAAGCCAATGCACCCAATCTAGTCAGGTCAGGTCACCTTGACTTAAGGAAGGAGCACGGCAACCGACCTGGTAGCACAAGCTAATCAGGTCCAACTCACACCCACCCACACCCACTCATGTATTTATCCAACCTATTTTTAAAGCTATACAACGTTCTGGCCTCTATAACTGTACTTGGGAGTTTGTTCCACTTATCCACAAGTATATTACCAGACCAGTACTTTCCTATATCCTTCCTGAATCTGAATTTTTCTAACTTAAAACCATTGTTGCGAGTCCTGTCTAGGCTAGATATTTTCAGCACACTATTTACATCCCCTTTATTTATTCCTGTCTTCCATTTATACACCTCAATCATATCCTCCCTAATTCTACGTCTTTCTAGAGAGTGCAGATTCAGGGCCCTTAGTCTATCCTCATAGGGAAGGTTTCCGATACATGGGATCAACTTTGTCATCCTCCTTTGTACATTTTCCAGAGCATTTATATCCATTCTGTAATACGGTGACCAAAACTGTGCAGCATAATCTAAATGAGGCCTAACCAAGGATGTATAGAGTTGAAGAACAACCTGAGGACTCCTATTATTTATGCTTGAAGCCAAGGATTCTATTAGCTTTATTGCGAACACTTATGCACTGTTGTTTTGGTTTCAGATTACTGCTAACCAGAACTCCTAAATCTTTTTTGCAATCCGTAATATTAAGATCTACATTATTTAGTTTATATGTGGCATGGTTATTGTCCTGTCCAACATTTAGAACTTTGCATTTGTCTATATTAAACTGCATCTGCCACCTCTCCGACCACTGCATCAGTCTATTCAAATCTTCCTGGAGTGCTCTAATGTCCTCGTCAGAATGAATTCGACGGCCTATTTTGGTGTCATCGGCAAACTTGCTGATGTCGCTCTTTATGCCCTCATCTATGTCGTTTATGTAGATTGTGAACAGCAGGGGGCCCAACACTGACCCCTGTGGAACACCGCTCGTGACGCTTCCCCACTCTGATTTCTCCCCATTTATGCAAACTCTCTGCTGCCTATTTGTTAACCATGCCTCTATCCAGGAAAAAAATTCTCCTCCTATTCCATGTGCCTTAATTTTCCTCAATAGTCTCTGATGTGGGACCCTGTCAAAAGCCTTACTGAAGTCCACATACACAATATCATATTCATTACCATGATCTACCTCCTCAAATACCTTAGTGAAAAAAGTTAATAAATTCGTAAGGCAGGAACGCCCCTTTGTAAAACCATGCTAAGATTCGTTGATTAATTTATGCTTTTCAAGGTGGCTACGAACTGCCTCGGCAATTATTGATTCCATAAATTTTCCCACTATGGAGGTTAGGCTTATTGGTCTATAGTTCGAAGCTAAGGACCTGTCACCTGCTTTGAAAATAGGTATCACATTTGCCATTTTCCACTTATCTGGCACCATGCCAGTTTGTAGTGATATGTTGAAAAGATTTGCTAAGCTCCTCTTTACATTCCTTTAGAACCCTTGCATACAGTTCATCAGGGCCTGGGGATTTGTTAGGTTTTAATTTATCTATTTGCCTAAGGACCATGTCACTTTTGACCCTAATCGTGCACAGTTTATTATCGTCCTGTTCCACATAATTTATCATTTCTGGAATATCGCTGGTATCCTCCTGTGTAAAAACTGAGAGGAAATATGTGTTAAAAATTCTACACATTTCCTTATCACTGTCAGTGAGCTGACCCAAGGAACTTTTGAGTGGGTCTATCTTGTCCCTGATCTTACTTCTGTATACCTGAAAGAATCTTTTTGGGTTAGTCTTCGATTCTCTTGCAACTTTAACCTCATAATCTCTTTTTGCTTTTCTAATTCCGTTTTTTATTTCTCTCTTTAACTGAATATATCGATTTCTTAATTGCCCCTCTCCTCTTTTGATTTGCCTACATATGCCTATCTTTTGACCAATTAGATATTTTAATCTATTGTTCATCCATTTAGGATCATTTTTGTTTGATCTGATTTCCCTATTTGGAACATAATTTGACTGAGCAGCTAGAACTATGCCCTGGAAAGCGTCATATCGGCAACCATCACCACCTACCTGACCCTTAGTCAGGTCATTCCAGTTCAGCCCACCTAAGTAATTTTTCAGTCCTATGAAATCAGCCAGGTGGAAGTCAGGGACAGAGACTTGATTGCCATTATTAGGGGAATTCCATGATATACTAAAACTGAGTGATTTGTGATCACTTTCCCCAAGCTCATCATTAATCTCAAGATTATTAATTAGTGTTTCCCTACTGGCAAGAACCAAGTCAAGGAGGTTATTTCCCCTAGTTGGCTCTGTCACAAACTGTTTTAAAAAACAATCCTGGATCGTATCAAGAAAGTCACCTGACTCTAAATTTCCTGTCAAATTGCTCCAGTCAATCTGTCTATAGTTGAAATCTCCCATTAGCACAACATTTTCGTATGTAGATGCCTTACGAATTTCGTCCCATAAAAGTTTACTGCACTCCCTATCAAGATTTGGGGCCCTGTAAATCACACCCAAAATTAGTTTTTCTCGGCCCTCGAGAAGCTGTAGCCAAACAGATTCAGTGGCTGATGCTTCTAATTTTATATCTTGTCTAACACAACAATTTAAATTGTCTCTGACATACATCGCTACTCCACCACCCTTCCTGTTGACCCTGTCAGTGTGGAATAATTTATAGCCTTGTATGTGACATTCAGAGGGCATCTCTCTATCTTTCAGATTGAGCCAGGTCTCTGTTATAGCAATAATATCTGTGTTTTCTGCACTTGCAATTAATCTTAGCTCATCTATCTTATTTCTTACACTCCTGCTATTAGTACAGTAAACCTTAAGGGAGCTAGTCCCTTGCTGCCCTCTGCTGTCCCCCTTTGTTTGCAACCTGCTTGTTTCCCACACACACCCATACCTCTATCTTCCATTAGTTTAAAATCATCCTGTCTTTGTCCACCTTGTCAATTCCTCTCAGTATTTTATATGTCGTTATCATGTCCCCGTATCTCATCTGTCCTCCAGTTTCGTCAGGTCGAGTTCCCTTAACCTCTCCTCGTAGGACATACCTCTTAGCTCTGGGACTAGTCTTGTTGCAAACCTTTGCACTTTCTCTAGTTTCTTTACGTGCTTGGCTAGGTGTGGGTTCCAAACTGGTGCCGCATACTTCAATGTGGGCCTAACGTACACGGTGTACAGTGTGGTGAACGATTCCTTTTTAAGATGTCGGAATGCTGTTCTTAGGTTTGCCAGGAGCTCATATGCTGCAGCAGTTATTTGGTTGATGTACGCTTCAGGAGATGTGCCTGGTGTTATACTCACACCAAGATCTTTTTCCTTGAGTGAAGTTTGTAGTCTCTGGCCCCCCCTGGGATGTACTCCGTCTGCGGTCTTCTTTGCCCTTCCCCAATCTTCATGACTTTGCACTTGGTGGAGATGAACTCCAGGAGCCAATTGCTGGACCAGGTCTGCAGCCTGTCCAGATCCCTTTGTAGTTCTGCCTGGTCTTCGTCCGAATGAATTCTTTTCATCAACTACACATCATCTGCAAACCGGGACACTTCGGAGTCTATTCCTTCCCTCACGTCGTTCACAAATACCAGAACAGCACTGGTCCTTGGACTGACCCCTGGGGTCCTAGGACCAGTGTTGTTTCTGGTATTTGTGTGTGTGTGTGTGTGTGTGTGTGTGTGTGTGTGTGTGTGTGTGTGTGTGTGTGTGTGTGTGTGTGTGTGTGTGTGTGTGTGTGTGTGTGTGTGTGTGATTTTTAACTCACATCCGAGTGCCATGAGTAGGGTCAAGTAGGTGAGGAGCCAGGAGATCATCTCTGATATGCAGCCTCAGCTTGACAAGCCAGTCTTCACCAACTGTAAGAATAAACACATTTTAACTTGAAGGTTATGTCCTGAAAGTGATACATAATTATTCCAAGATACATACAGACTCGGAGAATGAATTGGAAGAGGCAGGATCAGTACAGAGCTTTAAGAAGAGGTGCAATAAGACTTTAGAAGTCAGGAGAGACTGAACCTAGTAGCGACCAGCAAACAGGTGGGCCGAGACTGGGATTCAACCCCTGCAATCACATACAGGTGAGTAAAAACACAGAGAAACACATGTAAATATTTGTAAGTGTATATATATACAGTATATATATTATGTATATTAATGAAATCACGAAATAAGTGATTGTATATCATTAACAAAACTGCGGCTAGCCAGGATTCGATCCTACATCACCATGCCCAGCCCCGTGAGAATAGGACAATGTACGCATCACTCTATTAACTGGATAAACATGTGATATCACAGTAAATATGTGATATCACAATATGCAAAACAACCTCTGTGAAAAAATAATGAACGTCCAAGCACTTTCGTGATCTCTCACATTATCGAGGTCCATCATATTTATCCGCACTAGTGCCGTACACCGCAATATTTTTATGGTTTGCAATGAGACACATGGGACTGGGGTTATGCAACACACGAATACCTTTCTCGAAATGGCGCAATGACAGAAATGTAACTAGTAATGTTTAAAGTCTGTCTACTACACGAGGGTCATTAAAGCTGCATGTCCCCTGTTCACCACCAGTCAAAAGTGTTTTAATCCTTTAGAAAGGGGTTAACCTAAACTCTTAGCTCCTGTTGTTTCAACGTTGGAATTTTCCTGTTACTGTGTTGGATTTTAGCAGCAAGACGCGTGAAACATTTCCGTCTTCCCGCCTGGCCTTCTGAGGTAGCTCTAACTCAACGCTCACTATCTCATCTCCTCACTTTCTCACCTCTCAATGTCTCCCCTCCCCCCCTCACTGCTCGCTATCACTGCCTCACCCCTCACTGCCTTACCGCTCACTGCCTCTCTCCTCTCACTGTCTCACCCCTCGCTGCCTCACCTATCACTGCCTCAGTATCACGACTCCTCTCTCTCACCTGGTATCTGGTCGCCACACCTGGTGGCGGAGGTGCAGTCGCACCTCTTACCTCTCCATATTATTTTTTTCCCTCATTCTTTCATTTTAACTCCTTTTTTCTTTCCTACTGTTTCTTCTTCCTCTAATTCTCTTTGATCTTCCTTATCCCTCTCCTTATCCTTCATCTCCTTTCTTTTTCATTTTGTTCTCCATCATCCTTCTCTCTCTTCTTTTTCTTCATTCCCTTTCTTCTTCTTTACCTACTATTACGAACTCAAATATATATATATATATATATATATATATATATATATATATATATATATATATATATATATATATATATATATATATATATATACATATATATATATATATATATATATATATATATATATATATATATATATATATATATATGAGTTCGTAATAAAAACGACTAATTAACCTGTATCTCACTAAGCAACATGAATAGAAACAATATTAAATTAATCCTATAGAAAGAGCTCTATACAAATTCTCATACACACAAATGATATACATCTGCATACATTAAATACAATGCTAAACAGGGTGGCAACATTTAAAATATTTAATAAGATAAAATCCTATTTCTGCTTTGAAAGTCTTTTGCGACTAGTTACATCTGCTCTGTACTTACTTATTTGTGGTTTCAGGGATCGAGACCTAGCTCCTGGCCCCGCAGCAGTCGAAGGGAAACCATGTATCAGGTGACCCGTCTGCCCACACAAGCCAGGTAAACAGACTGCTTACCTGTTCATTTCGTGTAACAGAAACTTACTTAATCTTCTGTTAAGGTGCATCCCGGGCGACATAACCTTAATAAGAATCCAGCCAAAATTAGTCAAACTAAAATAATGTACGAAGCTGAAATAAAGAATCACAGATACAATAACAAATACAATTAAAATTATCAATACTCCAAGTTTATTTAGGCACAGGTAAACGTAAGTACAATAATTATACTACATGCAAATTACCCAGGATAACTTCAGGAAAGCCAGGAAAAAGAATGTATTTTAACCGTGGTCCTTGTGAGGTGTTTTGACGAGCGATGGCAATGGAAATCATGGTTGCCAACTACCATGCATGACAATTGTACTTATGTGAACCTGTACACAGGTGCCCGGTGGCCTGGTGGCTAAAGCTCCCGCTTCACACACGGAGGGCCCGGGTTCGATTCCCGGCGGGTGGAAACATTTCGACACGTTTCCTTACACCTGTTCACCTAGCAGCAAATAGGTACCTGGGTGTTAGTCGACTGGTGTGGGTCGCATCCTGGGGGACAAGATTAAGGACCCCAATGGAAATAAGTTAGACAGTCCTCGATGACGCACTGACTTTCTTGGGTTATCCTGGGTGGCTAACCCTCCGGGGTTAAAAATCCGAACGAAATCTTATCTTATCTTACCTAACTAAACTTACTGACATTAGAGTACTGCAAGACTTTATTAGAGTTAACCATCACGCAGCTACATTTTCTGTAAAATATAATATTTATAGAAAACGATATCTTAGTTTGGCATAACTTGTGGAAAATTGCATTTATCTGAATGTAACTAATTAAGTACATAGCGGTAAATGATAACAAAGATAATTATTATTTATCAATGTTACATAGACAAGTAGGAATTTGGGACACCTAGGTCGCAAAAAATGTCCCCCTTCGATACCTACCACTGTCATAACCACAAGTTGCTCTGGACCTATTAATTAAATGAAATATACATACACCAGGAATACTGGTAAATATATAAATTTGTGGACTGTATATTAAAAATAATAAATGGTTATATATATACACAATTACATAACAGAAGGAAAATATATCTTAATATCACTCACCAATTTGACTGGAGATTAATGTGTATCATACTCAGAAAACCTCACTCTAACTAAATCTATGAAAATAATGCTGCTCAGAATTACACACAAATCTAGAGAGCTTATCTGAGGTTCCTGGAGCTGTCTTGTTCAGTCGTCTGATATCTCAAGTTATGCAGGAATGCACATCCACCAATTTCGCCTCCTATTTGAGAGGTGTCAACACAATTTTAACCTCTAGAGCACGAAAAATTCTTCCCATTACCCCAACGTTTGTACAAAATTCAAAACCAAGATGGCGAGTCCCCTGCCCAGACGCAGGCTTTCCGTTTTCTATGACAAATATTATTAAATACAGTATTGGCCATTTATCTATTTTCATATAAATACTGAATTTCTGGAAAATATATACAGTATTTTCCACATAACTATTGAATTACATATTTTGCAGGAGATTTCTGAAAGAGTTTGCTGTGTGACTAAGTCATCAATACAGGTTAAGGCATCCTGCCTGGCTTCAATGCAAAGCCAATACGCTGGTGCAGCTGTCAGTACTACTGTTGTCATACAGGTTATTATTATTAAAGATTCGCCGGTATTCTCCCGGCCCGGGCCTTTTCCAAGCGGTGGCCCGACCTTGTCTCCCTGTCTTGGGAGTGTCTGAGACCTAAGTCTCCCATGGAAGGAGACACAAGTACCCCCTCATCCTTGGGACCAACTGTCCCCAGGCCTAGCTAGGCCTCTCTGGTCTGCCATCCCCGCCCCAAGGGGGCTAATGGGAATGACAGTCTTGTGAGCTGCAAGCTCTGGCTCAGGCACCCACCCTACCCTAGAAGGGCTGGGCATGGTGTCGATCTGCGTCATACAGAGTGACGATGGGCCTCCTAAAGAAATTGGAGCACATATATGCTGCTGCGTATGATAATTTATGTAACTGTATTTATGTGTACGTGTATCCTACTTACACGCATCAATAACTTGGCCTCTGTCCAGTTACAGTAAATTGTCAAGTATTCAGGTACACATAACTGGTTACATAAATTATCATACATAGCAGCATGTGTGTAAATTACCTAAGATAACCCCATCCCCCTCCCCTAATAAAGTCAGACAAAGTGACTTATTTCCATTGAGGTCTTTGTAATATCTTACTTAAACCTTTAAAGTTAAAACAGCTAGGTAACTCAAATGTGTGAAAAAAAGTTGCAATGAAAAGAAAGATATTAAGAATAAGATCAACTGAGTTATTTACACTAACAATAAAGAGAGAAGATCACATCACAGTAATAAGATAAATTTTGCTTGGAATTTTAACCCTGAAGGGTTAGTCACCCAGTATAACCCAAGAAAGGCAGTGCCTCATCCAGGGACTGTCTGTCTTATTTCCATTGGGGTCCTCAATTTCGTCCCACCAGGATGCGACTCAAACCAGTCGACTAACACCCAGGTACCTGCTTGCTTGCTAGGGAAACTGATCGACAGTTGTAAGGAAACACGCCCATGTTTCCACCTTTGCCAGGGATCAAACCACGGATACTCAGCATGGGAAGCGAGAGCGTTGCCTACCAGGCCACGGGTATCAGTAACGGCCACCGTGGCCTGGTAACGGTAGCTAACAGTAGCTATACAAGAAATCACTCTCCGACCTTTCTGTCGCTACATTCATTAGGTAAGAAATAAGATTTCGTTCGGATTTTTAACCCCGGAGGGTTAGCCACCCAGGAAAGTCAGTGCGTCATCGAGGACTGTCTAACTTATTTCCATTGTGGTCCTCAATCTTGTCCCCCAGGATGCGACCCACACCAGTCGACTAACATCCAGATACCTATTTGCTGCTAGGTGAATAGGACAACAGGTGTAATGATACGCGTCGAAATGTTTCTACCGACGGGAATCGAACCCGGGCCACCGGACAACCTACATTTTAGCTCTCTTCCTGAGCTGGCTCATGCTATGCCAGGCTTTGACATATACAGGCAGCCCGTTCCACTCCTTTATTGCTGTACAATAAAAGGTATTTGAAGCCTGACCACTCACTGTGGGTACTACAAAGTTGTGTTCCCTTACCCTAGTACTTTGCTTTGGCTCCCAGTCTTGACAAACTTACCAGCAAGATATTCTGGACACTGCTTGTCAGCAATTTAATAAACCTGATTTAACTTCAGTTGTTTTACTCTGTCTTCAACATTCAACATATCCAGTTGTTGCAATTCATCCTGGACTTGGGTCCAAGAGAACATATAGGCCAGAATGAATTGTAACAACTGGATATGCTAAATGTTGAAGACAGAGTAAAACAATTGAAGTTAAATCACGTTTATAAAATTGCTCACAAGCAGTGTCCAAAATATCTTGCTGTTAAGTTTGTCTACCGCCCTCATGCTGGGTACGGGCAGCATAATAAGATGTTACACTAACTAATTAAAGAGAATATCTATTAACTAATAACTCATTAGTGCCTCCATTTCCGGGAATCGCAACCGAGCAGAACGAATGGCAGTATATCATGTTATATGAGTTGACTGGGTCATGCTAGGTTAAACCTATGTAGTATATTATATATTTGCCCCATAACATTTGTGTGCTTTTTAAACTGTTGTTAGAAGGCGTTTTATGTAAGCAAAGCCTATTAAAAAAATACACAAATTTAAGATTTGAAGAAGAGGGTGAGGAACAGGAAGAGGAAAAGTAAAAGTAAGAGGAAAAATAAGAAGTAGAATAAGAAGTAAGAGAAAAAGTAGAAGAATAAATAGAAGAAGTAGAAGTAAATAAAAAAGAAGTAAAAGAAGGAGAAGTAAAAGAAGAAGTGAAAGAAGAAGAAGTAAAAGAAGAAGAATATAGAGCTACGTTAGGTTCTCAAGTGAAGGACTGGAACTTGATCCTTCCATGACTGGAACCTTGAAGCGTGTTTCCTGACACTTGTTGCTTCTATTCACCTAGCATTAAGTAGGCACCTGGGGGTTAGCCAAGCGTAGTGGGTTGCATCCTGGGGAAGAGGATCAATAGACGCCAGTGGAAATAAGCCACACTGATTCACTATCACGGGTTATTCTGGATTATTAAGCCTCTGCAACAGGATTATTTATAAAATCTTGAGCTGCAGCCTCGTCAACTGAATTAAAATTGGTTGTGTACAGTAATGTAAATAATTATAGATTGACTTCAGGCTGATAATGGCAGAATATATGTGCTACTCAGGTGATAAATAATAATAATAATAATAATAATAATAATAATAATAATAATAATAATAATAATAATAATAATAATAATAATAATAATAATAATAATAACAATAATAATAATAACCATTATTATTATTATTATTATTATTATTATTATTATTATTATTATTATTATTATCTATATTTCAAAAAAGTGCATAATACAACTGATATAAGATTAGATGATAATAATGGCATAATATATAAAAAAGTCCCTGGTTATGCAGAGAGGATTTTAGGCGTCCTTAAAATTAATTTAAAAACTACTTGATAATTACTTATTTAAGTTTATTAATAAGAATGTTAGAGTTTGCTATCTTTGATATTAATTATGATATTTTTTGGATTGTTTTATAACACAGTTTGTTATAACGTATGTAGTGGTCATTATGTGTGTGTGTGTGTGTGTGTGTGTGTGTGTGTGTGTGTGTGTGTGTGTGTGTGTGTAGATGTAGCAATGGTACTGACTAGGTAATGATTCTTTCGGCTTTAATGTAGTAAATCCTCTTATATTGAAGGGGAGGTGTATCTCTTCATCTCTGTGTCTCTGAGTGTATAGGATTGTCTTTCCACTCCCCTCATCTCTCTCTCTCTTTCTCTCTCTCTCTCTCTCTCTCTCTCTCTCTCTCTCTCTCTCTCTCTCTCTCTCTCTCTCTCTCTCTCTCTCTCTCTCTCTCTCTCTCTCTCTCTCTCTCTCTCTTGAAATTAATTTGGCCATTTGACTATCTTTCCCAAATATCCATACGTTTTGAGATTTTTTTCCAAACGAGAGTCATTCAAATCATTTTAATTTAATATTCATATGTAGCGCTAAACCCGTGTAGGTCATTCATCACAAGAACTGGTGGAGGCTCGATCCTTCGTGCTTTGATCGCGATACATGGGAACATCACTTGCTAAGTCATCAAGTCATTAGATTAATGAATACTTGAAGGTGCACTCATACAGCTGGAGGGAGAATGTTGATGGCTGCCCGTCATGTGGAATAATAGCTCTCCTGAGATGACAGGTCCTTCCAGGGAGGGTCGAGGTTAGTGATAAACGGCCTAGCATGGTCACCCATCAAGATAAATGCGTATTGACACTAAAATCGATTCACTGACAGAAGTAAAGGCGGTACATAACTTCTCAGTGTAGGAAAGTCTTTATTCATGAAACGTTTCGCCCACGAGTGGTCTTTGTTAAGACTTCACCTCAGAGTCTTCCACTTGTGGGCGTTGGTCATTTATTTACAATATTTGTTCATACACAGAGGATGGGCTTCAGGAAGAACGAGAAAATTTTCATTTTATTTTCCAGAAAAGTAAGAAACTCTTCAGGATCAATCATAAATAATAGAAAATAATAATAATAATAATAATAATAATAATAATAATAATAATAATAATAATAATAATAATAATAAT
>NC_091329.1:11623868-11641368 GCF_038502225.1 Cherax quadricarinatus | reverse complement strand
CTTAGATAGAGAGTAGAGAGGCAGGGCGGGCCTGTGCTTCCCATATTTTCCGTTATAATTATACGTACTAACCAGCCTACGTGAGTGTTCTTACCCAATCCACGTTTCGAACCCCTACATGACAACTCGACTTTTAAGAAGCTATTGACAGGTGCCCCAGTGACCTCTGCTCCTGCTTAGACGCATGGATCTCTATACGTCCAAACAAACTGTATAAAAGAACACTCTCCTATGTCTTAATTATCCCACAATCACTAAAAATAATGACTTAGCTTCAGTCCACATAGGTGCAGCAAAGCAGCTTGGCTATAACTACAAACCGACGTTCCACACAATCAGAGTCTTTGAGAAAGTTTTAAGAAGCAAGTTTGCTGAACACATGGAATCACAGTGAGTGCACAATCCTGGCCAACGTGGGTTTCAAGCAGGTCGTTCCTGCCTCTCACAACCGCTGGACTCTACGACATGATATTGGACGTACTGGAACATGAAGAAAATGCCATCGGTAAGTGCGATCATGGTGCAATAGCACTTAAAACACGTGCAATATGAATAATTGGAAAAGAGAACTGTTGGAATTTTAACTGTCTAACCAGCGGAAAATTAAGGGAAATAAAAAAAATAAAATCGTGGACTGCCATAGCTAAAATGTCTTCCTTCAAGCAAAGTTCTCACTAGAGTTCTCTTTCTCGTTCTCATAACTGACAAAGGCCTGAGACAGAAGAACAGCATCCACTGAGAACACAGTAAATTTCCATACTGTTATTAACCAGGTCTTCCAGTGGCCACAGAAAAATAATATGATGTTGAATAACAACAAATTTTACTCTGCAGTTTAAAAATTTAAGAATTAAAAACTGGAACGGAATATAAAATAACCTCAAACTACTCATTCGAGTGGAAGAGGAATATTATGAACTTAGAATTGATAAAGTCAGAAGATTTTATGTAATGAAATTGATTGGTTGGATAACTAGAACATTCAAAACAAGATATGTCAAGCTAACTAATCTCACTAAGGCACTTGCATTCTCAACACTGGAATAATAATGCAAATAAAAAGTCTCTTGCAAAACAGACGAAATCACAGAACTGGAGAATGTACACAGAATCTTCACTGCTTGAATGAGTTCACTCAAGCAAATAAATTATATGGAAGCCTGAAGTCCCTAAAACTGTACTTCTTGGAGCATAGGCGATAAAGATACATTATAATTTATAAATGAAAAAATGTTTAAGGAAATTGGTTCCTAAGGGAACAAAAGCTCAGCAGACGGTACAAAACATCTCCAAGGAAAAATATGGGTGCCACGAGTACATTAAGAGACAACTAAATAAGTGTGAAAAGTTCAAGTGTTTTCAACACCCTCACCTCTTACATAAGCAGTACCAGCACACCTCTAGTTGTCTTGAAAAATTCTTCAGGTTAATTTCCTATCAGCAGGGCTGAGGTGCATAAGTCGGACTGTGTGTGGATAGCAGTAACAGCCTTGTTGATCAGGTTATCAATCATAAGGCCTAGTCTGGAACATGGCTGCCGGAGCCAGGTCTTCAGGTAACTTCCTCAGGTAATAAGATGAGTGGTGGTGTCTAACACTGCCTTTTATGGTGGTATGCTTACAAGATGAGTGATGCTGTTGACTACTGTTTGTATGCTGGTGTGTTCACTCTCAGAATAAATTGCCCTGGCAAATTAACTAGCCCCTTTGAGTAAAACATTTTACCTTTCCTCCTCATATTCTTCCTTTACATTACCCGTTGCACTACCAGTCCATCCCAATTCCCCTCCCTCCCATACAAAATTCCCCTCCCTCCCACACACAATTCCCCTCCCTCTCACACACAATTCCTCTCTCAATACATAACATATCCCCTTCTCTTTCTGGTCTCCAACGCCAGTGCACCCACGCCTTCTCCTCTCTCACTCCCTCTCTCTTTCTTCCTCGCTCTTACTCCCCCTCCCTCTCACTCTTCACAGGTGCCTCTCCTCCATCATTCTACTCCATCCATCACATCAGATTGAATCACTTCCCGCCTCCCTCACACCTGCTTCTCACTGAGGCCATTTTTATTATTACTTTTAAAATTGTCCTCGGTATTGGATTTTCGAGTCAGTTTCTCTACCTAGGGAGAGAGAGTGCGAGAGTGAGAGAGGGTAAAAAAAAGAGTGGGGAAGAATAAGAGGAAATGAGAGGGAATAAAAGAAAGAGTACATGGAACACATAAGAGAACACAGCAAAGACAGACAGCAGAGGATTTGAAAGTACTTGTTTCACTATACGTAAAGGGGCTTCGTAGTTTTTCACTTAGAACTTCACTGTGAAGTCTGATACACAGTGTTCTGTAACTGTTTCCAAGTTTCCTTGAATTCTTCTGTTTTGTTGTATCGTCTCACACATAAAAACTGCTCTTGGTGCATGAGTGTCAAATGCCTTCAGTATCTTAAACGTTTGGGGAAGTAGACTGTTGTGGAACACCTGGATACCTTCATTTGAAAAATGTAAGAAGAGAGTAGAAGATGAGGTGAGTCTCTCGAAGAAATAACACTGTTTCCTACTTCTTTTTGCATATATATATATATATATGTATATATATATATATATATATATATATATATATATATATATATATATATATATATATATATATATATATATATATATATATATGTGTATATATATATATATATATATATATATATATATATATATATATATATAAATATATATATATATATATATATATATATATATATATATATATATATATATATATATATATATATATATATATATATATATATGCAATAAGATCACACTAAACAGGTGATATCACAATATGCAGAACAGCCACTGTGAACAGGTAAAACTTGTGATTATAGCTTAAATAGAGACGCTCTTCTTGCCGAATAGGGCAAGTGAGAGTTTGTGTGTGCAATAATTTTAAGCGTATGAGAGAAAATTTTAAAAAGAACTAAATTTTAAATGAGTTCTTGTCAATTGAGCAATTATACCTATTCGGCACGACATATATATATATATATATATATATATATATATTTATTTATATTCATGTATATAATGACAATATTCATTTATTTACCTCCATTCGATGTCAAACTAGTTGAGGGAACGGCTCCTTGTTCTCTCCCTTTATGTCAGAGAAACAATTAATCATTTCCATTAATTACTTTTTCTTGCTCTTACTTATTGCTTCTAGTGCCTGCACAATATTTTGACTAGATTTGTTTATAAATCCAGCAGGAGGAGCGTTCAACAAGCTTGATTTGTTAATGTTTATTTTCGTTTAATTTTTAAACTGTTGATGCAGCTAATTTCACTAATAACAGGTGTGTCAGTTTCAGGCACACCAGTTTTGTGGCCTATGTTGGTGTGGTGTTGAGGTGTGTATGTTGTGGTGATGAGGTGTGTATGTTGTGGCGTTGAGGTGTGTATGTTGTGGAGTTGTGTTGAGGTGTGTATGTTGTGGTGTTGAGGTGTATATGTTGTGGTGTTGAGATGTGTATGTTGTGGAGTTGTGTTGAGGTGTGTATGTTGTGGCGTTGAGGTGTATATGTTGTGTTGTGTCGAGGTATGTATGTTGTGGTGTTGTGTCGAGGTGTGTATGTTGTGGAGTTGTGTTGAGGTGTGTATGTTGTGGTGTTGAGGTGCATATGTTGTGGTGTTGAGATGTGTATGTTGTGGAGTTGTGTTGAGGTGTGTATGTTGTGGTGTTGAGGTGTATATGTTGTGGTGTTGAGATGTGTATGTTGTGGAGTTGTGTTGAGGTGTGTATGTTGTGGTGTTGAGGTGTGTATGTTGTGGAGTTGTGTTGAGGTGTGTATGTTGTGAAGTTGTGTTGAGGTGTGTATGTTGTGGTGTTTAGGTGTGTATGTTGTGGTGTTGTGTTGAGGTGTGTATGTTGTGGTGTTGAGGTGTATATGTTGTGGAGTTGTGTTGAGGTGTGTATGTTGTGGTGTTGAGGTGTGTATGTTGTGGTGTTGAGGTGTGTATGTTGTGGAGTTGTGTTGAGGTGTGTATGTTGTGAAGTTGTGTTGAGGTGTGTATGTTGTGGTGTTTAATTGTGTATGTTGTGGTGTTGTGTTGAGGTGTGTATGTTGTGGTGTTGAGGTGTATATGTTGTGGAGTTGTGTTGAGGTGTGTATGTTGTGGTGTTGAGGTGTGTATGTTGTGGTGTTGAGGTGTGTATGTTGTGGTGTTGAGGTGTGTATGTTGTGGTGTTGAGGTGTGTATGTTGTCGAGTTGTGTATGTTGTGGTGTTGAGGTGTGTATGTTGTGGAGTTAAGGTGTATATGTTGTGGAGTTGTGTTGAGGTGTGTATGTTGTGGTGTTGAGGTGTGTATGTTGTGGTGTTGAGGTGTGTATGTTGTGGTGCTGAGGCGTGTATGTTGTGGAGTTGTGTATGTTGTGGTGTTGAGGTGTGTATGTTGTGGTGTTGAGGTATGTTGTGGTGTTGAGGTGTGAATGTTGTGGTGTTGAGGTGTGTATGTTGTGGTGTTGAGGTGTGTATGTTGTGGTGTTGAGGTGTGTATGTTGTGGTGTTGAGGTGTATATGTTATGGTGTTGAGGTGTGTATGTTGTGGTGTTGTGTTGAGGTGTGTATGTTCTGGTGTTGTGTTGAGGTGTGTATGTTGTGGTGTTGAGGTGTGTATGTTGTGGCGTTGAGGTGTGTATGTTGTGGTGTTGAGGTGTATATGTTGTGGTGTTGAGGTGTGTATGTTGTGGTGTTGAGGTGTGTATGTTATGGTGTTGTGTTGAGGTGTGTATGTTGTGGTGTGTTGAGGTGTGTATGTTGTGGTGATGAGGTGTGTATGTTGTGGTGTTGAGGTGTGTATGTTGTGGTGTTGAGGGGTGTATTTTGTGGTGTTGAGGTGTGTGTGTTGTGGTGTTGAGGTGTGTGTGTTGTGGTGTTGAGGTGTGTATGTTGTGGTGTTGAGGTGTGTATGTTGTGGTGATGAGGTGTGTATGTTGGTATGGTGTTGAGGTGTGTAAGTTGATGTGGTTTTCAGGTGTGTATGTTGATGTGATGTTCAGGTGTGTATATTGATGCGGTGTTCAGATGTGTATGTTGATGTGATGTCGAGGTGTGTATGTTGTTATAGTGTTGAAGTGTGTATGTTGGAGTGTTGCTAAGGTGTGTATGTTGGAGTGTTGCTAAGGTGTGTATGTTGGAGTGTTGCTGAGGTGTGTATTTTGAAGTTATGTTGATATATGTTGATAAACAACATCGGTTAATGGGGTTAAAAGCTTCTCGACAACACGATGGTCATTAAGGCAGTATTGCATCTATTTACCACCGGTCAAGAATATTTTAATACCTAAAATAGGATATAAATTAGGCTCTCAATGTATATTCTCTCATTGTATATAATCTCTATGTATATCCTCCAGGAAATAAAAAGAGAGAGTCATATATAAATCCAAAATACTAAAAACAAGGATTACATTTATTTTATTTATGAGAAATTGATTGGCATTTGTATAAGTAAATCATCCACTTCTCACTATTAATAAAAATAATTATTTCAGATATTTAATAAGGCAATTACAATTTTTTCCCAAAACCCTAATAAAAAAAAGTATATTCTGTAAGCAAAGTTTTAATAGGAAAATAACGTTTTTCTCTGAATTTTAATAAGAATTTTATTTCTGTGAAAGTTCTCATAAGTTTTCCCAAGAAAACATTATATTTTTCTTTGTCTCAGAGTTTTAAAAAACAATTCATGTATTGTTTAGAGACAAGTGAGAAACGATTTGGAGAGTAAAATTTAATATGTGTAGAATAAATCTCTTTATTTCGGCTTTACTGAGACACTTCTTATTGTTTGAAGTTTTAGTAAGTAAAGGAGTATTGCTCAGAACTTTAATAAATTATTAATTGGAAAGGAAAGTCTTTAAGTGTATAAGAGAATGAGATAAAGAAAGTAAATTTAAAGCCGAAATAAAGAGAACTTTTGAACTGTTGGTGTTAGAAGTAAAGGAAAGACGGAAGGTAAAAGTGACGTTAAGCTGATGAAAGGGTTGGGGAGAAAATGATTGGAAGTGGGAGAGAGAGTGAGAAACAGAGACAGAAACAGAGAGAGAGAGAGAGAGAGAGAGAGAGAGAGAGATAGCAAGAGACTGGAAAGTACACACACACGTATGTATGTATACATTTAATTTATATATATATATATATATATATATATATATATATATATATATATATATATATATATATATATATATATATATATATATATAATGTGTGTATGTGTGTGTGTATGTGTGTGTGTATGTGTGTGTGTATGTGTGTGTGTATGTGTGTGTGTATGTGTGTGTGTATGTGTGTGTGTATGTGTGTGTGTATGTATGTGTGTGTGTGTACTCACCTATTTGTACTCACCTATTTGTGGTTGCAGGGGTCGAGTCCTAGCTCCTGGCCCCGCCTCTTCACCGGTTGCTACTAGGCCCTCTCTCTCCCCGCTCCATGAGCTTTATCAAACCTCGTCTTAAAACTGTGTATGGTTCCTGCCTCCACTACGTCATTTTCTAGGCTATTCCACTGCCTTACAACTCTATGACTGAAGAAATACTTCCTACTATCTCTCTGACTCATTTGTGTCTTCAACTTCCAATTGTGGCCTCTTGTTTCTGTGTCCCCTCCCTGGAACATCCTGTCCTTGTCCACCTTGTCTATTCCACGCAGTATTTTATATGTCGTTATCATGTCTCCCCTGACCCTCCTGTCCTCCAGTGTGGTCAGGCCGATTTCCCTTAATCTTTCTTCATAGGACATTCCCCTTAGCTCTGGAACTAACCTTGTTGCAAACCTTTGTACTTTCTCTAGTTTCTTGACGTGCTTTATCAAGTGCGGGTTCCAAACAGGTGCTGCATACTCCAGTATGGGCCTGACATACACGGTGTACAGTGTCTTGAATGATTCCTTGCTAAGGTATCGGAATGCTGTTCTCAGGTTTGCCAGGCGCCCATATGCTGCAGCAGTTATCTGATTGATGTGTGCTTCCGGAGACATGCTCGGTGTTATACTCACCCCAAGATCTTTCTCCTTGAGTGAGGTTTGCAGTCTTTGTCCACCTAGCCTATACTCTGTCTGCGGTCTTCTGTGCCCTTCCCCTATCTTCATGACTTTGCATTTGGCAGGATTAAATTCGAGAAGCCATTTGCTGGACCAGGTGTCCAGTCTGTCCAGGTCTCTTTGAAGTCCTGCCTGGTCCTCATCAGATTTAATTCTCCTCATTAACTTCACATCATCTGCAAACAGGGACACTTCTGAGTCTAACCCTTCCGTCATGTCGTTCACATATACCAAAAATAGCACTGGTCCTAAGACCGACCCCTGTGGGACCCCGCTCGTCACAGGTGCCCACTGTGATACGTCATTACGTACCATGACTCGTTGTTGCCTCCCTGTCAGGTATTCTCTGATCCATTGCAGTGCCCTTCCTGTTATATGCGCCTGATGCTCTAGCTTCTGCACTAATCTCTTGTGAGGAACTGTGTCAAAGGCCTTCTTGCAGTCCAAGAAGATGCAATCAACCCACCCCTCTCTCTCTTGTCTTACTTCTGTTATTTTATCATAAAACTCCAGAAGGTTTGTGACACAGGATTTGCCTTCCGTGAATCCGTGCTGGTTGGCATTTATACTCCTGTTCCGTTCCAGGTGCTCCACCACTCTCCTCCTGATAATCTTCTCCATAATTTTGCATACTATACACGTCAATGACACAGGTCTATAGTTTAGTGCCTCTTTTCTGTCTCCTTTTTTGAAAATGGGAACTACATTTGCTGTCTTCCATACCTCAGGTAGTTGCCCAGTTTCCAGGGATGTGTTGAAGATTGTGGTAAGTGGTACACACAACATATCTGCTCCCTCTCTAAGGACCCATGGAGAGATGTTGTCCGGTCCCATTGCCTTTGAGGTATCGATGTCCCTTAGCAGTTTCTTTACCTCCTCCTCATCTGTATGTATGTCGTCCAACACTTGTTGGTGTATTCCTTGTTGGTGTCCCCATCTGGTCTGTCCCCCCAGAGTCCTTCCTGTCTCTACTGTAAATACTTCCTTAAATCTCGTGTTGAGCTCCTCACATACCTCTTGATCGTTTCTTGTGAGTTCCCCACCTTCTTTCCTCAGCCTTATCACCTGGTCCTTGACTGTTGTCTTCTTCCTAATGTGGCTATACAGCAGTTTCGGGTCAGATTTGACTTTCGATGCTATGTCGTTTTCATACTGTCTCTGGGCCTCCCTCCTTATCTGTGCATACTCGTTTCTGGCTCTTCTACTAATCTCCTTGTTTTCCTGGGTCCTATGCCTCCTGTACCTTTTCCATTCTCTGTTGCACTTAGCTTTTGCCTCCCTACACCTTCGGGTAAACCAAGGACTCGTCTTGGTCTTCCTATTATTTCTGTTTCCCTTGGGAACAAAACTTTCCTCTGCCTCCTTGCACTTTGTTGCCACATATTCCATCATCTCGTTTACTGATTTTCCTACCATTTCTCTGTCCCACTGAACCTCCTGCAGGAAGTTTCTCATACCTGTGTAGTCCCCCCTTTTGTAGTTTGGCCTGTCCCCTTCAGTTCCTGTTCCCTTCTCCACTTGTAACTCTACTATATAGTCAAAACTCAGAACCACATGATCGCTAGCTCCAAGGGGCCTCTCGTAAGTGATGTCCTCGATGTCTGAACTGCTCAGGGTGAACACAAGATCCAGTCTTGCTGGCTCATCCTCCCCTCTCTCTCTGGTTGTGTCCCTGACATGTTGATGCATGAGGTTTTCAAGTACCACATCCATCATCTTTGCTCTCCATGTTTCGGGACCCCCATGTGGCTCCAGGTTTTCCCAGTCGATCTCCCTGTGGTTGAAATCGCCCATTACCAGTAGCTTTGCTCTGCTCGAGTGAGCTCTTCTTGCCACCTCAGCCAGTGTGTCCACCATCACCCTGTTGTTTTCTTCGTACTCCTCTCTTGGCCTCCTGCAGTTCTGTGGTGGGTTATACATCACTCCAATGACTACTTTATGTTCTCCGGACTGAATTGTACCTACAATGTAGTCTCTTTCTCCAATCATGTCCATGCCTTCCATTTCCTCAAATCCCCATTGGTGTTTTATGAGCAGTGCAACCCCTCCTCCCCCTCTACTCCTTCTATCTTTCCTCAGGATCTGATATCCTGTTGGGAAGATTGTGTCTGTTATTATCTCAGCGAGTTTTGTTTCTGTGACTGCTATGATGTCTGGGGATTTTTCACTGATTCTTTCATTCCACTCCTCATGTTTATTCATTATTCCATCCGCATTTGTGTACCAAACCTTTAGTTTCTTTTCTATCATTGTGGTCATGCAAGTGTATTGGGGTTGGGGGAGGGAGAGCCTTGGTGGGGGCCTATATGGGGCTGTGGTGTAGGTGGGGTATGTGCTGATGGGGGTGGGGTCAGAATGCCCATAAGGGACAGCTGTTGGGGTGAGGTTTGTGATAAGGGGGTTGGTGGCAGAGGGAACAGTGAGTGGGTTGGAGTATAGGTTGCTCAGTTGCGTTGGGAATGTCGCGGGTGGGGTCTTTTGGTGGGAGATTCTGTGGGGTGTGTTTGCCCTTCCTCCTGTGTGTGTGTGTGTGTGTGTGTGTGTGTGTGTGTGTGTGTGTATGTGTGTGTGTGTGTGTGTGTGTGTGTGTGTGTGTGTGTGTGTGTGTGTGTGTATGTATGTGTGTGTGTGTTTGTGTGTGTGTGTGTGTGTGTGTGTGTGTGTGTGTGTGTGTGTGTGTGTGTGTGTGTGTGTGTGTGTGTATGTGTGTGTGTGTGTGTGTGTGTGTATGTGTGTGTGTGTGTGTGTGTGTGTGTGAATCATAGTTGGAGTCATCAGCATCATTATTTACATATTGTGCAACATTAGCAATATTGTCAATTCTCAGTTTATATTGAGAGCAGTGAAGGCCACGTCAATTAAAGATCTCCATAAAGCCGGAGTGGGGTTGGAGAGTGAGGAAAAACTCATATACAACATCAGTAGGGGACGCTCACCATCGACGGATAAGTGCAATTTCCCGTCTCACTTGTTTTGATCCCTCACTGGACCATATATTCTCATTTTCTCGACGTGCGTTTTGTAACGACGTGCCCAGTGTTCATTTCTTAAGCATTCCCGTAGACGTATAAAGGCTATATAATATATTCTAAGGTTGCTTTAGGTTACGATAAAGTAGGCTAAGTTAAACTGTATTGTGAGTTTACTTTAAGCCCGGTCTTAGGACTGAAGGTGACTTTGATGTTAGTCTGGACTAGCCCAAACCTGATGCCACTTAAAATAGGTATTTCCTGTACATAATATTGATCAACTTGCTAAAAATGTGTTTGGCAAAATTACTTGGCAATAAATAATTAGACATTTATTATTATTATTATTATTATTATTATTATTATTATTATTATTATTATTATTATTATTACGTCAAACTTTATCAATCTTGATTAAGCTCTCTTTTCAACGGTAAAGTATACTGACAAATATATTAATAAGTCACAATTTAAGGTTCATGCCATTTTACTTTGAAGATGTTTCGACCACCAGCAATTTTATCAACTCTTATCAGTTCATCTAATATAAAATAGCCTAAACCACTTTTTGTATCTTATTGATAAAACTCCTGAAGAGAGAAATTTAACATCCAATAATTATTTCATTATTTGCTATTTGTGCACTTGCACTCAGGAATACGACTGCTAAACACAACTCCAAGATTATCTACAACTGCTAACTCAACATAGCCACTACTGTCACTACAGTTAAAACATCACCAGACAGAAACACAACCAGTTTAACTTAGCTACTACAGAATATACGATACCATTAAACGAATATAACAATATCTGCATCCAGATAGCATCTCAAATGCATCTGAAAACACTCGTTCTCCAGCAGAATGGATAACCTTAACACCCCCCACTGGAAGATCAAAACAACACAATACCGTGACTGGAACAAAACAGAGATAACCCGCACACAGAATAGAAAAGCTTATGACAGCGTTTCGGTCCGACCTGGACTATTTACAAGGCACAAAAGCTTCTCTCTCCTATGTGCGGGATGTTTGTGCGTAACACCTACGTTATACTCCATAATTGTCACATCCATTTGATAGACTGGAACAGTGTGGTTTTTAATGCCAAAGAAAATGACTCTCGAAGAAGAAGATGCTTCGAATCTGCCACCCATCAGCATCTCCAAACAATTTCAACCAGAGGAAATGATCCTTCATCTTAACTTCTTGATATCAAGCGTCTTTATGCTTGGGAATCAATGTACACAGACGCGCATCTCACTAGCACTTCACCTCACCGCTGCCCACTAGTTATGTGTTTATCAGGTTTTTCTGTTTGTGGCCTGGTAAAGCCCACTCTGTGAGCGAAACGTTGTTAATAAAAAAATCCATATAATTGCATTCGTGTCTACCATTGTATCTGTATTTCGTTCCAATACCTTTCTAATTGTCCAAGACGTTAAGAGGATTACAGACTTAAAGACCCTCATGTAATTGACAGGATTTAACTCTAACAACCTACACACCAACAACAACAACAACAACAACAACAACAACAATAATAATAATAATAATAATAATAATAATAATAATAATAATAATAGCAACAATAATAATGTAAATATTACATACAGAATATTGCTGATGATTAGAGCACGGATAAGTGAGTTAGACGTTTCTCTCATCAAAAGTCCTCAACACTGTACATACACAACATAAACGCCATCACTTTTTTCTCCCATTGAACAAACTTAGTAACTTGTTATATCTCTTCATTCCTCTTAATCAAGTTATCTCCTCATTTATTCTCTTTACTCTTCTTGCTGGAGTCGTTATTTACTCTTACGCTAATGCGCTGCGTCGTTGAATCCATTAAAATAATTGAAATACGTCAGATTATTATTAATAATATTTTGTGGCCATGGCGTTGTGGGGGCTCGGTCCTCCGGTTCAGTTGGTAACTCAAAATATGTCAAATTTTCCTCTTTAAGAGAACTTAGAGAGCATCCAGCATCACCATGGCAACCCAGTGTTTACATTTGCCTCGAGGAACGCCGTTGGTGGATCACCTTTAATAAACAATGTAACGTGAAGTATAATTGGTCAGCTACGGTGACCGATGGATCGTGAACTCTGATTGGTCACTGCTGTTGGCAATATGGATGTATCGAGAAGCGTAATTGGTCGAACGCGTTGTCTGATTAATCGCGGCCAGTAATTGGTCAATTCTGATGACGGAAACATCATAGAGCATCACACGCCCACATATACACAATACAATTTTTTTTTTTAGCCTTTTCCACTGTGCATATAACATTAATGCTGAAACCTGACGCCTCCCCTACCTGCCTTTGCCTCATTTATGTGTCCTGATAATCTCTCAGGCTCTGTATTCCATTGACAAATTTCACAGGAGCGATGCGTGTCCTATCAACCTGACCATGTGTTACACTCCATTTAGCTGGTCATCACATGACTAATATTCATTTCAGGAAACACGTCTCTTGTTTCCTGACGGAAAAAATACACCATCACACCACAAGTATCTAATTTACATTATTCTTGGTAGAGAATATCGAAAGACTACTGTTAGAAATGAAGATAATAATTGAAGGGAATCCTTTTGTAGAAGGATTTATTTTATTACCAGCGTCTTTGACTCCAGTTGCCATTGTGTGGGTATGCATGCCCAAGAATCCCTTAACCTTACCAATGATTGGGTAAATAACTCTTAGGTGCAAGTGAATACCTTCTCGCCCTGTGAAAGGGAATCGAACCGGACACCATGTGTGTCGGGTTCGATTCCACCTTTGTACTGCCTTACTACAAAACGAGAAAACATCTCTTGAGTATTGTCTTACAATGCATCTGCTGTTTTTATATAACTTTCTTCTCCACCATAAACACGTCTGGTGATAGATGTAGCTCTTGTCCCTCAGAACCAGAGTCAATGCACTCGGAAAATAATCGTAATGAACGACCGTAACTAAATCCACGAAGACACTGGGTTGGGTTCCTTATTCTTCTGTTACTACTACTACTACTGCTGCTGCTACTACTATTATTAATACTACTACTAATAATAATAATCAAAACCCATATTATCATATAAATAATAATAAAAGGCTAATTTTAGCGCCAAAAAAATATATTAGAATCTTAAATTTTCATATTGGTAATTCCCTGGCAGTTCTGAGAAGCCAAATAGATTGTTTAAATAGAACAAATACGGCTGCGTTGGGAAGGTAAGAAAAGTATGAGAGAGAGAGGGAGAGAGACAGAGAAAGAGAGAGAGAGAGAGAGAGAGAGAGAGAGAGAGAGAGAGAGAGAGAGAGAGAGAGAGAGAGAGAGAGAGAGAGAGAGAGAGAGAGAGAGAGAGGGAGAGAGAGAGAGAAAGAGAGAGAGAAAGAGAGCGAGAGCTGTGTGGTAGCACTGGACATTGCTGGCGCTTTTGACCGGGTGTGGCACCAGGGCCTCTTAGCAAAACTTCGAGCACTGGGAATTGCAGGCTCTACGCTATGTCTCCTCAGTGACTACCTTCATGGTAGATCTCTAAGTGTAGTTCTCAACGGAACGGAATCAGCAAGACATCCTATTGGGGCAAGTGTTCCACAAGGAAGCGTGCTGGGTCCATTGTTATGGAATGTCTACTTCAACGACCTTCTTCATCTCATCCCAGAATCACATGCATATGCAGACGACTGTACACTGACATTCACTTATCCAAGAGAAGAAATGCCAGCTGCTCTAAGCTACATCAATCACCAGCTGAGAGCTATATCAGCTTGGGGAAATAGATGGCAAGTAACATTTGCACCTGAGAAAACGCAAATGATGATCGTCTCTAGGCACCATGATGGTAATGCTGGTACAGTAGTAAGGATGAATGGGAGGATGTTGGCACCTGGAGAAGAAGTTGATATCCTTGGGGTGAAATTTGACTCCAAACTAACCATGAAGAACCATGTTGTAAATCTTGCAAACAAGGCAGCCAGGAAGCTTACAGCACTTCGCCGTATCTCCCATCTGCTTGACAGTAGGGTTTGCAAGATCCTGTACGAGGCACAAGTACGCTCGCACCTTGAGTATGCTCCACTTTCTTGGTTTGCCTGCCCCCCCTCTCATCTGCGACTGCTTGACAGAGTAGAGAACAGAGCAAGACGTCTCATCTCTCGCCTGGACCCATCCTGGATAGATCTGTCATTTCAGCAGAGCCTTCAACATAGGAGGGATGTGGGTGGCCTTACTGTTATGTACAAGGCCAATATTGTCAAAATACCACACTTGGATCCACTTCGAGGACAGCGTGAAACAAGCTTTTATGCCACAAGACGGGCAGAAAGCAGCAACTTCACTCTGGCTGTACCCTTCTCCAGAACATCACTCCATCTGAAATCATACATACCCAGGATGACTCGAGTATGGAACACATTCGTACAGGATAATGATGTCAACGAGATAAAGTCAGTTGATCAAATGAAAATGCTGGCCCACAGATGGCTCCAACTTCATCCTGTTTCCTACTTGTATGTCTCATAACAATAAAAATGCTTTCAAATGAGCTGATGTAGGTAACAGCTCTTAGCTTGCCAATAAAGTTAGGAATCCTTAACCTGTAAATAGCTGTCAATAAAGCTAGGGATCCTTAACCTTGTCAAACCCTGTGTAAAAAAAAAAAAAAAAGAGAGAGAGAGAGAGAGAGAGAGAGAGAGAGAGAGAGAGAGAGAGAAAGAGAGAGAGAGAGAAGAAAGATTCTAGAGTTGTATTCACTACTCTTTTTGTTTTTACACAGGGTTTGACAAGGTTAAGGATCCCTAGCTTTATTGACAAGCTAAGAGCTGTTACCTACATCAGCTCTCTCTCTCTCTCTCTCTCTCTCTCTCTCTCTCTCTCCCTCTCTCTTCCCTCAAGCAGTTATTTACCCAGATCCGCAAGTGCCAACTCTGGAACAAGAGAAATTTTAGGTAAAGTTTGGAAATAAAAAAAAATATATTTTTCACGGTCTGGATCCTGTAATCATTAAAACTTTTTAAACATAGGAGCAGCCAGGCCGGGTGTATCTACCTGGCTCCAGCTGCGTCAGGCCAGCCAGGTGTGTGATCATCCAGGTGTGCTAGCAGCCAGGTGTGTGAGCATGCAGGTGTTGGATCAGCAAGTGCGCAACCATCCAGGTGTGCGAGTATCCAGGTGTCCCAGGACACCCAAGTGTGTCAGGACCCCTGGGTGTGTCAGAACTGTCACGTTCAGAAAAAAAAAACTCGGGCAAAAACTTAGAAGTATTGATTAGAAAACTTTTCGGTCCTAGGACCTTGATACTTTGAAAATACAAATCTGCCCTTGCGTTTGCTCACGTGTCTGTTTAAACTACCTGTCTGGATCAGCAAGTGGTTCGGTCATCCCCTATTTACAGTATGTAATTAGGAGCAGTTAGCACTTGAGTCTGCTAAGGCTAATCCAGACTGGAATGCTTCTCTCCTTTTGCCTTCTGAGGAAGGTTGAAATTATCTGACTCCCATCTCCTAAACTTATCTCCAGTTCGAACCCCTTATACCCGCACATGGAGCTCATGGGATCGAAACTTGGGCAAAAAAAAAATTCAAAATTCTTTTTGTCCCCTTCTTTATGTTTCTCCACGTCCCTTTTTTCCCCTTTCTTCTCGCAACTCCCCTCTTTTTGGCTTCACTTCTCCCTCTCTCTCTCTCCAATCTTCCGTAAATATAATATCCAAAATTTTATTACTCTTGGGTGACCAGTTTTTGTAAAATATCAAAAGTATATCCACGAAAATCATTTATCCATCGCGAAAAACGAAGATACATAGATCAAATACATATGAAAAATACAGCCAGAAAAAAATGTAATCAATTTTAGGTCGAGCCATTGCATTTTTGGCTGTAATGATTACAAAGGATCGGCTCAAATGTCACTGATTTTATTGTTAAAAAGTGCTCGTTAGTTCAGGAGTCATTATACACTGGTGTATTGTGTTGTATGGGTGTGACGGTGTGTATAGTGGTGTGTGGTTGTGATGATGCACAGGTGTGGTGTTCTGGGTGTGTGATACGGTGTATGGTGGTGTCTGGAGAGTCGTGGGTTGTATAGTGGGTGTGGTGATGTATATAATGATGTGATAAGTACAGTAGTGTGTTTGTGTGCAGTGGTGTGTATAATGATACATTTTCTCAACAGTGAGCGTAGAGTTGCATACACGAGTGTTTACGGTGATCACAGTGGTGTATTTTTAAAGAAGTGTGCATAGTAGACATATACATAGCATTATGCATATATGTGTATACAACTCTGTGTATATAGATGTACACTAGGAACAGAAAAAGATAAATAACAATATTTGTAAACAACAGGATAGATCAACCTCCATTTTTTCAAGCCAGAGAAGAGAGAAGCTTCCAGCAGAATAAACTAGCTGATTGGAAAGCACGGTATAGAGAGCGCCGAACATTTTTCCAGTCAAGAAAATTATTTCCCATGGTATTGGAAAATTAACTTTCGGATTACTAATATGGAAGTTATATATATTCGTAAATAATTTATTTTGTGGGATATTTTCTTTCACACCATGAGTGTATATCGCTCACTGTATGTACACTGAAATAAGATATATGCATACTTTGGGTGTTCCCTCAGTGTAACTATGATACAGAGTGGAGTAGCAGCACACTGTAAGCGTTCCCACAATGTAAGCATCATAGAGTAAGGCACCAGTACACTCTGAATATTCGAAGAGAAGAGAATCAGCACATTTTAAATCATATTTTAGGGTAAAAGTGTTTTTGACTGGTGGTGAACAGGCTAAATGCAGCCTTAATGATCCCCTCTTATAGTCGATTTCCCTTAAGTCAACTTAACCACAAAGTCATCTTGTGTCATTTTCAATTTGCTAAAATTTGCATAGTTTAAATGGACAGGAATTAGATGTTGTTATTGTAGGAAATACGACACTCAAGCAGATGTATGTATTTTCTTTGTAGTTGAAATGCGAAGGTATTAAGTACTTTTGTTGCTGTAGACATCATACTCTTAAAGACTTTATATACACACATTTTATACGGAGAAATACTTGGGAGATCTTGTTACAGGACGTATATATTCAGGGACTTTAGTCTCAAGTGAAAACGAATAAGTAGATCTCTGCCCATCTTCGGCCGAAGTTGAGCACTGAACAGCTAGGAAGCTGAGAGCCCAAAAGAGGCAATACTGATGCTGCTCTGAAGCTCAAAAGCAAAACTCAAGCTGCTTTCGCAGTGACCTCAATTCTTGGAAAGTGAAGGAGTAAAGCCGTTTGAAGGGGAGGAAGAAGAAGCTTGGAGTGGAAAACCCCTCTAGAGAAGAGGAGGACGAGTGAGGGGATAAAGGTAAACGAGAGACCATAAAATCCACTGCTACACACACACACACACACACACACACACACACACACACACACACACA